>NC_058133.1:242229708-242560004 GCF_016433145.1 Gracilinanus agilis
TCACCTAGATTGCTATATTTATTGCCATATAATTGGGCAAAATAGTTTTTAATGATTGCCTTAATTTCCCCTTCATTAGAGATGAGGTCTCCCTTTTCATCTTTGATACTGTCAATTTGGTTTTCTTCTTTCCTTTTTTTTTATTAGATTGACCAGTACTTTGTCTATTTTATCTGTTTTTTCAAAATACCAGCTTCTAGTCTTATTTATTAATTCAATGGTTCTTTTACTTTTGATTTTATTAATTTCTCCCTTAATTTTTAGTATTTCTAATTTAGTTTTCATCTGGGGATTTTTAATTTGCTGGCTTTCTAATTTTTTAAGTTGCATGCCCAATTCATTAATCTCTGCCCTCCCTAATTTGTTAACATATGCACTCAAGGATATAAATTTCCCAGAGTACTGCCTTGGCTCCATCCCACAGAGTTTGGTAGGATGTCTCATCATTCTCATTCTCTTCAATGAAATTGTTGATTGTTTCTATGATTTCTTCTTTGACTGGTTTTGGAGAATCATATTATTTAATTTCCAATTAGTTTTTGATTTGCCTGTCTAGGTGTCCTTACTAATTAATATTTTTATTGCATTATGATCTGAGAAAGTTACATTTATTACTTCTGCTCTTTTGCATTGATTTGCAATGTTTCTATGCCTTATTACATGGTCAATCTTTGTGAATGTACCATGTGCAGCTGAAAAGAAGGTGTATTCCTTTTTGTCCCTATTTATTTTTCTCCATATATCTATTAAATCTAATTTTTCTAGGAATTCATTCACATCTCTTACCTCTTTCTTATTTATTTTTTGGTTTGATTTATCTAGATCTGAAAGAGGAATATTTAGATCTCCCACTATTATGGTTTTACTATCTATTTCCTTCTTGAGATCTGCCAGTTTCTCCTTTATGAATTTGAATGCTATGCCACTTGGTGCATACATATTGAGCAGTGTTATTTCCTCATTGTTATACTACCTTTAATCAGGATGTAATGACCTTCCCTGCCTTTTTTAATCATATCTATTTTTACTTTGGCTTTGTCAGAAATCATGATCGCCACTTCTGTCTTTTTTTTCTCATTTGAAGCCCAAAAGATTTTGCTGACGCCCTTTATTTTAAACTTGTGTATGTCCACCTGCCTAATATGTGTTTCTTGTAGACAACGTATGTTAGGATTTTGGTTTCTAATCCACTCTGCTATTTGCTTCCATTTTATGAGAGAATTCATCCCATTCACATTCAGAATTATAATTATCAGTTGTGTATTCACCGACATTATGGTATCCTCCCCTAGTTCTATTCCTTCTTCTTACACTATTTCCTTTTAAACCAGTGATTTGCTTTAAGCCAATATCCCTTATCCCCTCCCTTGATTAACTTCCCTTTCTACCCCCTCCCTTATTATTCCCCTCTTTTTATTTTTAAAGGCCTAATGAATTCCCTCCCCCTTCTTCTCCTCTCCCTTTTTTGACCTCCCTACTCCCCTGCTCCCCTTGGTTTATAGCTTCTGACTTTCTTAGTAGGGTTAGATAGAGTTTTATGTCCCAATGGATAATATACTCTTCCCTCTCTGGGTTGATTACACTGAGAGTAAAGTTTAAATATTACCTCTTAATGCTCTCTTCCTCTCCTTCTTATAATAGTATTTGTCCCCTCCCCTTCCCATGCCCTCTTTGTGTGTAATAGAATATCCTATTTTTCTTATTCACTCAAGTTTTTCTTGGTGTCCCCTACTATTCACCCCCCTCTTTCCTACCCCCCAATGTCATCTTAGACCATTTAGTATTCCAACCTCTCCCTAAGAATTATTCTTCTGATTACTATAATAGTGAATACTATAATAGTGAATGGAGTTCACTACAGAGAATTATACATAGCATTTCTTCACATAGGAATACAGATAATTAGACCTTATTGAAGCCCTTAAAGAGGCAAATTTAAAAATTATGAGTTTTCTTTCCCCTCTGTTTCTTATTTACCTTTTCATGTTTCTCTTGATTTTTGTGGTTGGATATCAAACTTTCCATTTACTCCTGGTCTTTTCTGTGCAAATACTTGGAAATCCTCAATTTTGTTGAATGCCCATACTTTCCCCTGGAAGTATATAGTCAGTTTTGATGGGTACTTGACCCGTGGTTGTAGGCCCACTTCTCTTGCCTTTCTGAATATCATATTCTAAGTCTTGCAGTCTTTTAGCGTAGAGGCTGCCAGATCCTATGTGATCCTGATTGGTGCTCCTTGATATTTGAATTGCCTCTTTCTTGTAAGATTTGTAAGGTTTTTTTCTTTTACTTGGAAGCTCTTGAATTTGGCTTTTATATTTATGGGAATTGTCTTTTCTGGGTCTAGTATAGAGGGTGATCTATGGATCCTTTCAATGTCTATATTGCCCTCTTGATGTAGAACTTCAGGGCAGTTTTGCTGAATAATTTCTTTTAGTATGGAGTCCAGATTTCTATTAATTTATGCTTTTTCAGGAAGACCAATGATTCTCAGACTGTCACTTCTAGACCAGTTTTCTTGGTCTATCACTTTCTCATTGAGATATTTCATGTTTCCTTCTATTTTATCAGTCTTTTTACTTTGTTTTATTTTTTCTTGCTGTCTTGAGAGATCATTAGCTTCTATTTGCTCAATTCTAGCCTTTGGGGACTGGTTTTCGGCTATAATCTTTTGGTTTTCCTTTACAATCTGGTCATTTCTGGTGTTCAATTTGCTTATCAGTTCATTTGATTTCTGAGCCTCACTTTCCAATTGCAAAATTCTGCCTTTTAAACTGTTATTTTCTTGCCAGATCTCTTCCATCTTTCTCATCATCTCTGATTTGAACTCTTCAATAGCTTGTGACCAGTTTTCATTATTTTGGCAAGGTTTGGATATGATTACTTGTTTGTTCTCCTCTGCTGTTTGCTCTGTTATCTGGATTTTCTCTGTGTAAAAGTTGTTGAGTGTTACAGATTTCTTCTTGATGATCTTTCTCTTCTGTGGTTCCCAATTTTGGCTTGCCATTGTTGTTAGCCTAGCCCCTTCTGAACTTTATCCTCACTCTCAGGGTCTGTCTGCACTCTCTAGGCTCCCAAGGTCTCAGGTCTTGTTGTTCTTGGGGTCAAACCTCCTGATAGTCCCCCCAGTCTGCCCCTCTGCCCAGGGCTCCTTCAGCAGTGTCAGGGCATTGCTTCCACAGCCTTGCTCCTGTCTGCACAGGGTCCCTACTAGAGGTACAAGCCTGAGCTCAAGATTTCTGTCCGTACCTAAGTCAATGGCTTCACCCATGCCAGTGCTTGGGGTCTGTATTCAAAGTCTGTGTGCATTCTTTAGCCTCTTGGGGTCCTAAGTCTTACTGCTCTCAGGAAGAGGCCCTGGAGCTGCCAATGACTTAATGGGTGCCCCAAACCTGCTTTAACTCTTGTGTGCTGGCCTTGGCACTGTACATGGTGTGGGGGGGTGGGGGAGGGGCTTCCTCCACTCGGGCTCTAGTGAGAGCTGTTTCACCCCTTTATAGCATGGAAATGCCCCGATTCCATGTACCTTCAATGCTGCACCCTGTTGTGGGGTCCCTTTGTTCGTCTGGATTTTTTTTTATGTCCCCTTGAGGAGTCCTATATGCTTTGGTTAGGAGAGATTAAGCAGCTTCTTTTTACTCTGCCACCATCTTAACCCGGAACTCTGTCCCTTACTCCCTATCATTCATTTCTAAGTAGTGACAGAGGGTGGCCATTTGCTCTCTGTTCCAAAGCAGGGGATACCCTGACAAGTCAAATTATTCAAATCACTTGACCAGTTATTTACATCAACAACACGGGGTTCTCCCTATCTTTTTACACCTCTTATTACAAATAACTCAGAGGCAGGCAAATTATCAGTCAGAGGTATAGATGCTAATAAATATCTGAAAAATCACTTCTGAAGACCCTTTAAAATCAATTGAGATATTTAGCTCCAAAGGTTGTGTACAGGTTGTAACCAGTTTGATGAAGTCCATCCATCATCATCTATGTGGCAATTAACAAAGGCAAAAAGGCACAAAAGGCTATTAAGACAACATGTGACCATGATGGATCTGGTGACAAACTCAGCATCCATAAGACCTATGGTTTTGTCATGGAAAAAGGTCTGTGTAAGTTGACTATGGGCTTTTACGATGATATTTTCTACAGTACAGTCATAGGGGAAGTACAAATAAAGACAATGTAACAGAACATATAGCTAATGGCCAAAACACAGTAGCTGAAGATGATTCAGTGTAACAGAATCAGATTACAATAATAATAAATCAGATAATATGTGACCTTAAAAAAAATTAAATCTTAAAACAGTCAGCAGATACAATATATGTGGCAGGATATAGGCACTGAATTCCAGAGTCCTTTTCTCCAATTCCAATAAAGACTTGTTCCCTATTTGGAGGGGAATAAAACTGAAAGAGTTAACATCAGTAAAACAATGGAGTCTCACTTCCAGACTCTTTAAGGTTCCTTTCCCTCCCAAGATTCATCATCCATTTAGATTCCTTTGTTCACACTTCTGAGATTCCTTATACACATACTGTGTATAGTGTGGACAATCTCTACATTGGATGTGTAGCAGAGACTGGGCAGGCCAAAATGACAAGAGGATGTAAGGAGATGAATCTCTCCCCTGAATTTCAGGATTACTCAAGCTAATTGCAAGGACCAGTGCACCAAGTTGCAGTACTAAAAGAAGATATTCCAAAACTTTGAGCTGTGGGAGCTTTGTAATACTCTCCCAGAATGGGAGCTATTTGAGATAGGCAGGAAACTGGGCCATGCTTGCAATTCTACTTACTAAATTGGTCGCAAATCTATTTCCTGTTTGGAAAAGTAACCTTCCTTCCCCTCCCTGGTAGGGGTAAAAAAGCCAGGGAGAAAAATAGGGTATTTGAATATGAAAGAGACTACCACTTGATGTTTTGGGTCAGGAGAAAAAGAAAAAAAATGAGAGGCTTATTTCCAGAAATTCTAGCTTCAAATCCACTGACTTGCTACCTGCCCCCACCCCCATTATGCTGGCTTTTGGGACATAGAGTTTGGCAGAGGAGACTCCCCCACTTGTGACAAACCTTCAATTGCAATCCTCTCAGCCAGGGACTCAAGGTCAGCTCAAAAAAATCTGCTTGGAAGTTAAGAGACAGGTTGGGCTGGTCAGCCGTAAAAGCGCTGCTCAGGGAGTTCCAGCGGCTACCACGCTAAAACCTAAGTGGAGTTGGGGAGGGGTATAGCCACGACCAGAGGCAGGGGGGAAGTACAGGCCACTCAGCTGGGGGAAATATATATATCAAATTCTCCACAGAGACTCAACTCGGAGATAGCTGTGGGAGGTGGGGAAGTAGCCTGGAAGCAGCTTGCTGCTAGAGCACAGGGCAAGTGGAGACCCAGTTCTCATGGTGGGTGGCAGCAGGAACAGCAAGAAGCACTGAGAAACTCCAAGGAGAGTTCCTGGGGGCAGGGGGAGAAAAATTCTTTGGCAGGAGAAAAACTGGTTTCTCTACTCACTTAAACATTCTGAATCCCTTCGTGTCACCAAAAATATAAGATAAAAATTAATTTCCAATAACTCCAAGTATTATATTTTATAAGATTTATTAATATTCACTTGAAGTTGTAGTATTTAAATTAATATCCCATATTCCAAGTATAATAATTTTATAAAGTTTATTGATAATCACTAGAAGTAAAAGGAATAAAAGGTAATTATCTAACAAAACAGAACCATGTGACTAAGTTTTTCTACCTGCTCAAAAACTTCATGTCCACAGTCTGCCATCACAGGAAGAGAAGAGGGCGAAAGGTGGAACTACCAAGAATTTATATCCTGCCTATGTCAGCATGTACAACAGGAAGAGAGTGGGGTGCTGGGAATTGTAGTTTCTAGGGTAACAGATTCTAATTACATAATTCACCCATGATCCTCTGGGAGACTAGTCTCCCCAGTGGATCATTTAAACATAACTATCTTATACCCCTAAAGATCTTCAACTAGAGGTACATGCAGTATTGTATTTTCTAAGGGGAAATTACAATAATTTGGGGACAGAAGGGAAATAAAAGAGAAAGGGAATAAAAATCAATGATTGCTAGGCGCATTGACAAAAAGCCAATTGGGGGCAGTCCCAATTTAAAATACATTAAAGTACATTTAAAATAAATGCATTCAACCTCCCACAGTTCCCAAAGTTCATTCTGGATCTTTTGGTAGGCATCCACATGGTGACTTTTCCAAACAGTTTACTTTCTGGATTCAGGGAGGTAGCAAGTTTCTTATCCTAAAATTACTCTCAAACAAGAAATTTTTTTATAAATATAGAATTATATGACATTTATAAAATACGCCCTGACAAACACACAGATCACCCAGGAATACATGGCTGAGTTATGAGATATATGAATTGTAATGCAAGGTTGCTAGCAGAAGCCTTTTGCTTCTGCAATTTCAAACTGTCACAGCCTGGCAGTTAGAGATTTTAGAATCTTCAGAAAGGCAGTTGGAGCCTGAGGCTATAAATAGGGCTGAAGTTCCAACTGATGGGGCTTTGGCCTTCTGGCTCTCACTTTGACTGGGGGCTTCTGCTTTTTGGGCTTTGGCTTAGCCTGTTGGCTTCGGCTTTTCGGCTTAGCCAAAGCCTTTTGGCTTTGGCATTGGCCTGTGCTTATTTTGCCTTGGGGAAATTTGGACCTATCTAATTTCTCTGGACCTCTCCCTGATCTCTCCATTACATCCCTGCTATTTTCCTGAAGTTCCCTTTGGGCCCTGGGGGGGAAGGATTGCTTGGTGATTGGACATTGTGGGTTTAGATTCTGTAGGCAAGTAGGGCATCCTAAGCAAGTTAACCCCAATTTAGTGATTTGATAAATATTTTACTTCAAAGGCAGTCAAACCTTCCTGACTGGGAGAGCCAGACTCTCTTAGTCTAAACCTCTCCTGCAACCCATCCCCCACCATCCAGCCTTCCCCCTAGCAACAGTTAGAAAACCTAAAACCTCCTTCCCTCTGATTATTCCTGACTTTAATAAATCCCCTTTGTTACCTATACAAGTCTCTGGTTAATCATTGTATCGAAGATTAAGGCAAGGGCTAAAGAGGGAAGGAATTATTTTCTTTTTATTTCTTGAGGGAACCACAAGCACCCATTTTGGCAGGAAGTATCTATCCAAGACTTCCTGCAGCCATCATTTTCACTGGCAGGGAGGAGCCCTTTTGTCTCCTCCCTCAAGGGACTTAGAAATTAACAAGAGAAGTCCTCCAGCCAGATATAAAACATTTCTGAATGGCCCAATCCCCCTGTACCTTAGAGATACCTTCTCTGATTCAAGAACCTCAGCCTATTTCCTCAGTATCCTCTGTCTCTAGCCTCGGTGAATAAGTCTGTTTAAGCTGCCCTCCTGTATATTCCCTGTATTCACTTACCTTCCTACATACCACCTCATTCATCCCTTTCCTACACTCAGCTATCCCCTTCATTCCCCTTCCAAATCACCTATATCCCTTTTATCCCTCCTCACTACCCAAATTGCCTAAGACCTGCGTAGATTACCAAACTTCTTTATAACAGAATCAATTGTTAAAAGGAAGTAAAAAAGACCATAAAAAACAAGAAAACAAATAGAATAAAAGAAAAAGTGAAAATTAAATAATATATACAAATTCTGAGTAGGCAAGAATAGGCCTATAACAGCTCCTAGAATCAGGTTTCAATAAAGTGATCCATGTTTCACAGGTCTGTAGGACCATTGCAGCAATATGCATTTACCCAAACAGAAGCCAGGACTACAGTAAGTTGCCATATTATAAGAGAAAAAGGACATGATTTTTGTGTAAAGGGAAGTATGTTTCCCTGGTCTGATTTTACCTTCACTCTCAGGGATAGGGGAGCCAACATTGTAGCTAAACTGATACTTTGTTTAGATCTGGCACAGGGAAGTCCTCAAACCCCCAAAACAGGTCCTCTGTCTTGGTACAGATTCCCAACAATCCCACCAGGATTGGTTTGGTCTCTTTGACCTTATGATTGCAGGCATTGTGCAGATTGCTCTTTGTGCTCTCCTTGGTACTGCAGTGGCTCTTTTATGACCTCCTCTCCTGGAATCAGACACAATTATTAATCACAGTCCCATAACATTTATCAATCAATGGCAGGTTTTTATAGTCTAAAGCTTTTGGTTATGTATTAGAGCAAATGTATATTTTAAACTTATGTCACTACAAAATTAAAAAAAAAAGATTAATATTGATTATATGTACTTTAAGTACAAGAAATGAAAGAAAAAAGAAAACTCAAATACTCTATCACACATACAAGGAGAAAAAAATAATAAATTTTTTTAAAAATCAAAAATATATAGTTTACAATCAGTGACACACTCTGTTTGCCCAAGGAGAGGCAGAATGTAAAGGTTTCTCACTGAATGAGATCCATTTCCTTTTTAACTTAGCTATGATCCAGTGTGAGTGTACATAATTTTCACTAAGAAAACAGGTTAAAAAACCAGTAGTATAGCAGCGAATGCACATTCAAGAAGTACCAAAATCCCCCAAATCATAAGAGCACATTTAAATGACAATAGCACTATCATTTAGGATTCACATGAGTTGCTGTGTGACATTAAAAAAAAAAACAAAAAAAACCTTTGAAGCTCTTGGATACTTGTAACAAGTTCTCCAGATAATTGTGTAATTAGAATCTGTTACCCTAAAAACTACAATTCCCAGCACCCTACTCTCCTCCTGTCATTATGTGCTGATGTAAGTAGTTATATCCTAGATAGTTCCACCTCTCGCCCTCTTCTATTCCTGTGGTGGCAGCTGTGGACACTAGGTTTTTGAGCAGATAGAAAAACTTAGTCACATGGTTCTGTTTTATTATATAATTATCTTTTATTCTTTTACTTCTAGTGATTATCAACAAACTTTATAAAATTATAATGTTTGGAGTATTAGATATTAATTTAAATCCTACAAAGTAGAAAAAAAAGCAAAAACAGTGAGTAAAGAGCCATTTTTCCCAGACTGCATTCACGAGGAGAGGGCAGTTACAGCAACTTATCTTCAAAACATAAGGATGCAACGTGGGGATGAAAAAGGAATGCTCAGAAATGTAGTTTAAGGGTACAAAATCCCAATTATACAGCAGGCATTTGCTTCGATCTAACTCTCTCCTATTGACTCTGCTTCACTCTTTGTTTCCACAAAAATTTTCTAGGGTTAGCTTTTTTTTTTTGGTGGCTTTTTGATCATTTCTCCAGCCTTTCTTGCATTTGGAATGAGAATTCTGAAATTTTCTCTCCTCTGCTGGTGGCTTTCTGTGAGCTATTTTTCCTTGGAGCTAGGTCTTCACCACAGCACAGCCTTGAAAGGGCCAAGTATCAAAATATCAAAATATCAAAATCCTGTGAATGTGGAAAATCCTGTCTAAGCTCTTTCATTCAAGCAACTATTACTATGAATCTTCACTATGTTGCTCACACTGTGGTGCTAGTAGATAATATGGGTGGTACTGAAGCACCCATTCTCTGTTACTTTTGTTCATTAATGTGTTACTCCCAATTCTTGGATCGGTCAATGTAAAAATAATAGGTAATAGACTTATAAAATTTTGTCCAGAGATTAAATCTTAATTTTATACTTCCTTATATGAATTCCAGGCCTCACTGTGGGATTGTGTCAAGGCCTGGACTTTAAGGGGTGGGTCTGGGGTGTGAGGTGCTCTGTTGTTGGTAAAGCCAGAGTCTTGGGATCCTGAAGTTGGCCTATGCCCAGGCTTTGAACCTTGAGCAGTAAATAGGGGCCAGCACATCTCTGTGTATTTTTGCTTCTGGTTCCCCATTATCCCCTAAAAATCAACTCTCTCTGCCTATCTTTCAAGTTGTATTGAGCAAGAGAGCCCCTTCACTCTGTCTTACTCTTGGTTTTTGACTCCTGTCATTTTGAGGCACTTTTTAAAGATTAATTTGGAAAGACTGTCAAAGTTGTTTCAGTTTTTGCTGCTACTAAGCCACCATCTTGGCTCTGCCCCTTGCTGATAGTTTTAGATAGATGCCATTTACCATTTTAAAGAAGGTTCCCTTTATTCCAATGATTTCTAATGTTATAAGGAATGTGTTCTATTTTGTCAAATGCGTTCTTTTGCATTTATTAAAATAATCATGTGATTTCTGTTGACTTTGTTATTGATATGTTGAATTATGCTGATGGTTTTCCTATTGTTAAACCATCCCTGCATTCCTAGTATAAAACCCACCTAATCTGGCATATTATCCTTGTGATAAAATGTTGTAATCTCCTTGCCAGTATTGTATTTTAAAATTTTGCATCAGTGTTCATTAGGGAGATTGGTTTATAGTTTTCTTTCTGTTTTAATTTTTCCTGATTTAGGTATCAATTCAATATTTGTTTCATAAAAAAGAGTTTGGAAGAATTCCCTCTTTCCCTATTTTCTAAATCATTTATGTAGTATTGGAGTTAAGTTTTTTTTTTTTTAATGTTTGGTAAAATTCACTTGTGATTCCATATGGCCCTGAGACATTTTTCTTAGAGAATTCTTTGATGGTCTGTTCATTTCTTTTTTCTGTGATGTGGTTGTTTCTATTCTGTTCTACTTCCTCTTTTGTTATTCTAGGTAGTTTATATTTTTCTAAGAATTCGTGTATTATACTTAGGTTGTAAGTTTTATTGGGTTATAGTTGGACAAAATAACTTCCAATAATTTCTTTAATTTCTTCTTCATTTGGTTATGATTTTACTTCATTCATTTTGGATATTAGAAATTTGGGTTCTTTTTTTTTATAACTAAGTTAACCAATGGTTTATTTAGTTTGTCCCCCCCCAACTCCCATAAAACCAATTCCTTTTCTTATTTGTTATTAGTTCAATGGTTTTCTTACTTTCAGTTTTATTAATCTCTTCTTAATTTTCAGGATTCCTCATTCAATGTCTAACTGGAATTTTTACTTTGTTCTTTTTCTAGTTTGTTAAGTTATATGCCAAATTCATTGATGTACTTATTGACTAATTTATTGATGTAAGCATTAAAAGATATGAAATTCCCTCTAAGTATGTTTTGGCTGCATCCCATAAATTTTGATGTTGTCTCCTCATTGCCATTTTCTTGAATGAAATTGTTCATTGTTTCCATGATTTATTCTTTGACTCATTTTTCTTTAGGATAAGATTGTTTAGTTTCCAATTAATTTTCAGTCTTTCTTTTTGCCTCCTGGGGTTGTTTTTTATTTTTTTTTAATTATGGTCTGAAAGGTAGATATGCATTTAATATTTCTGCTTTTCTACATTTGGATGTGAGGTTTTTATGCCCAATTATGTGGTTGACCTTTATATAAGTGCCATCCATATACTGCTGAGAAAAAGATGTATTCCTTTCTATTCCCATTCAGTTTTCTTTAGTCATCTATCATATCCACCTTTTCTAAAGTTCTAACTCCTTAATTCTTTTCTTTTTTCTTTTTTGGCTGGATTTATCTCCTTCTAAGAGGGCAATGTTGAGGCCTCACACTAGTAACATTTTTCTATCTATTTCCTCCTGTAACTCATGTAACTTTTCCTTTAGGAATCTGGATGCAATGCCATTTGATACATATATGTTTAATACTGATATTGTTCCATTGTCCATGGTGCCTTTTATCATGATGCAATTTCCTTCTTTATCTCTTTTGATTAGATCAATTCTTACTTTTGCTTTGTCTGAAATCATAATGGCTACTCCTTTTTTTACTTTAGCTAAGGTAAAGGTAAATAAATTCTGCTCCAGTTTCTTGCTGGGAATCTGTATTTTAAATGTATTTCTTACAGACAACATGTTGTAGCGTTTTGGTTCTTTTAGATATATTATTTCAATTATCACTTACCCAGGTATGAATGCACTGTTCAATCTTATCACAAACTCTTGTTTTCACTTTACCTTTTTGTACTTCTCTTGACGGTTGAATTTGCTCATCAGATTTTCTTTTCAGCTCTACTATTTTGGTCAGGAAAGTCTGAAATTCCTCTATTTCATTAAGCATTTTTTTTTCTCTTTGGAGGATTATGCTCAGTTTTGTTGGGTATGTAATTCTAGGTTGTAATCCTAGATCCTTTGCCTTTTGGAATATCATGTTTCATGCTTGCTGGTCCCTTAATTGTAGAAGTTGCTAGATCCTGAGTACTCCTCACTGTGGCTCCTCAATAACTGAAATGTTTCCTTCTGACAGTTTCTGGTACTTCTTCCTTGATGTGGAAGTTCTTTAATTTGGCTACAATAGTTCTGGGGCATTTTCTTTGGGGGTCTTTTGAGGAAATTAATGAATGGATTCTTTCTGTTTCTATTTTCTCTCCTGTTTGAGGATATCAAGGCAGTTTCCCCAACAATTTCTTCTAACATGGCGTCCAGGCTCTTTTTTTTTTTATCAAGACTTTCAAGTATTCTGATGATTTTTAGATTGTGTCTTCTGGATTATTTTCCAAGTTGGTTATTGTTCCAGTGAAATATTTTAGATTTTCTTGTTTTTTCTTTTTGAAAAAAAATTATTATGCTGAGGAACCACCTTACTTTTATTAGATTTGCCAGTATGGCAGTAAAGGAAAGGGTTGGAGAGGATGTGGCAAAATTGGGAGACTAAAGCATTTTTGGTGGAGTTGTTAAATGATACCACCATTCTGGAGAGCAATTTGGAACTATACCCAAAGGGCTATAAAACTGTTCATACCTTTTGATCCAATAATCCCACTACTGAGTCTGTAACCCAGAGATAATAAAAAAAGGAAAAAAGGACCTACTTGCACAAAAAATATGTATAGTATTAAAGGAATATGGAGATATAGAGATATAGTGATCTGTAATCTCCTTAGCTGCAGTTGTTGGAGGAACACCAACTCCTATTACCCTGACTGCTGCTGCAAGTTATCCCCTTCCTCTAACAGGTACCCAAGTAATGACCCTTGAGAGGTTAAATAGATGGGTAACCTTTCAGATCCATCCTGGGGTTGGATAAATTAGTATTGGGCTATTGATCTGCCTTGGATAACGATCAGGATCTAACTGCGTTTGACTCCCTTCCCAAGGGCCGTGATAGAAAGACCACTCAGGAAGGTACTTGTTGTCAAACACTCTTTATCTATAAATAGGGAAAGGATAACAAAGTCAAGGATTGGGGATTGGAAACCATATTGATCTATTATCTGTAGACTAAATAACAATCAGGACTGGAGGCTATTGATCAGGTGGAGATTTCACCTCTCCTCTACCTCCGGCTGGACCTGGCCACAGCCAAGCCAGAGAATAGGGAAGCTATTGATGCAAATGTATTGATGGTATTTATTCTCTCAGCTCTCTTATCACCAGTGCTGGTGATTCACTATCTCTCACAGTCTATCAGGAAATAGATTCAGGTTTATTCCTACCCTCTTCTTCTTAAACCACCCTTCAAACCACCCTTCCAGACACCCACTGCCCAGATTGAACCACAGAGGTTGGCAGAGATCTGTGATCTCCAGTTCTCAGCCTCTGAGTCCAGAGACTTCAGAGACAAGAGACTTCTCGGTCCAGAGACTTCTGTCCAGAGCTCTCCCTCAAAGTGGCTGTGAGGGGTATTTATAAGGTGAGGCCAACCGATGTTTGCCCCTGGCTCACGGCACCTGGGAACATTCTGAGTCTCTCAATTGCCATCCCTGTCAGTCAAGGTGGCATCCATCTCTTCCCAGATTATTGAATATAAAAATAGCAGCTCTTTTTGTATTGGCAATGAATTAGAAACTGAGTCCATCAATTGGGGAATGGCTGAACAAATCGTGGTAAATGTTGGTAATGGAAAACTATTATGCTATTTGAAATGATAATCAAGGTGATTTCAGATAAAGCTGGAAAGATCTGCAAGAACTGATTCAGAGTGAAATAAGCAGAACTGGAAGAACATTGTACATAATAACAGCAATAGGGGATGATGATTATCTGTGAAAACTTCGCTACTCTCAGCAATGCAATATTCTGGGACAATCCTGAAAGACTTATTATTGGGAATGCTATCCACCTCTAGAGAAAGAACAGTTAGAGTCATCTTTCACATCGGTCTATTTTTGGTTTTATTTTGGGGGGTTGGCTTAGTATGACTTTGCTCTTACAACAATGACCAACAGGAAAATGAGTTTGCATGACAATAGGAATAAAATTAAAATAATTTTTGTTTTATTGGTTCCTACAGAACCTATCTGTTGAGGTTCTTCTGTGTTCCTGGGGTAGAGGGGACACTGCTCCAAGCTTACAGAATACTCTTTTCTGACACTTGGGAGGAATGGCTTCATTAGCTTTTATTTGTCCAGTTCTACTTTTTAGTTAGTTATTTTCTTCTTTGAATTTTTGTGTTTTGTAAAACAAAGATGGTTTGGGGACTTATTTCCCAAATGGAATAACCCAATCAAATGTTGTTGCTGAATACAGAATTGAGAAACCTTGTTGCTGGATAAAGTCAGTGATGAGCCAGTTGATGGAACTCAACACTTTAGAGTTGTTTTCTTTGTGGGTTTTTTGGCCTACATTTCCATTTGGTTGATTCTGTTCCTTAGGTAGCTGTTTTCTTCAGTGAATTTTTCTCCCAGCTTTTGAGTTTTTCTGTCAATTCTATGGTTTCTCTTTTTAACTTCAAAATCTTATAGGAATTCTTTTGAGGCCTGACATTCCTTCAAAGTCTCCTTTGAGGCTTCTCATGCTTCCTTTTTGCATTGTTGTCCCTTTTGATTTCACATTTTGATCTTCCCTATCACTAAAGTAATTTTCCAAGGTCAGGTCGTGATTCTTTTTAAACTTTTGCTCATTGTTCTAGTTGTTTTCTCCTCATTACCTATCTGTTGAGGTTCTTCTGTGTTCCTGGGGTAGAGGGGACACTGCTCCAAGCTTACAGAATACTCTTTTCTGATACTTGGGAGGACTGGCTGCCCTCATGATGTGTTTGTAATGGAGGTGGCCCTGCTGACTTGCTCTGGGGAGGTTTACAGCTGTTTTGTCCAGCTATATATTCAGCACCCTATGCTACCAGTTCCTCTACTGTTTTGTGGGTTGATTTGGTCCCCACTTCACTGCTTCTTTGCCCCTGACAAGTAGCCTGGGCTCTGTGGGCTCCCTATATTGGGTTCCACAGCACCAGGCACTTTACCACAATGTCAAGCTAGCAGGTTACTTCACTGTAGTTCTAATGCCCTATCTCTGCACTCCTGTAGTCCAGGAATCAGTCCAGAAAGAAAAGGATTAGAACCAAGAATAGGATTACAACCAAGAATAACTTACCCAGTAAAACTCAGCATAATCTTTCAGGGAGGAAAATGGATATCAATAATACTTTCAAACATTCCTAATGAAAAGACCAGAGCTGAATAGAAAATTTCACTTTGAAATTAAAAGACTCAAGAGAAGCATAAAAAGGTAAACATGAAAGAGACTCAATGGAATATAACTGTTTATATTCCTGTGTGGTAAGTTGATGCATGTAACTCTTAAAACCTTTATCATTATTAAGGCAATAGACAGAGGGAATGAATGTGAGTTGATTATTTTGGAATGATCTCCAAAACAAATGAAGGTGTAAGAAAGACAGCTGCACTGGGAAAATGTAGAAAGGAAGGCAGAGAATAAAATGGGAGGTGGGGGCAATGCTTGAACTTCACTCTCATTCAAAATGGTTCAAGAAAAAGAAGTGTATGTATACATTCAATTAGGGATAGAAATGTAACTTACCCAATAAAGAAATAGGAAGGGAAGGGGATAAAAGAAAAGGAGGAAAATTAAAGGGAAGATGAATTAAGGGAGGTAGTAGTTAAAAGCAAAATAGACTTTTGAGGAGGTATGAAAGAAAGTGAAAATTAATTTACAAATTAAAATTTTGGTTTGACAAAAATAATAATGGTTAAAAAAAGAATTGTGGTCACTGTTTATAAAAATTAAAAATTAAACTATGAGTATGTTAGTAGCTTTAGTAGCATTATACAGCAGGGCAGAGATAGTAAAGAGGGAAATGTAAGAAGGAGGTAGAAAATATTGCCTAGCTAAATACCCTATAATTGCTGATCCAAAGAAATCCAGCTCAATTCCAACAAAGGCTCCCTCAGGTCCAGATCTCCAACCAGGAGTCACAGTAGTCTCTTAAGCAAGAGTCCAGTGCAGAATCAATCTCCAATGAAGAAGACTCTCCAATGCAGAAGTCCTCCCTCAGCAAGAGGCACCAAGGCAATAGAAGCTCTCCAAGGCAGTAGAAGTGACCCAGAATGCCCTTGGCTGACTTTTATAAGCAGTTTTCTCCACATCACTTTCTGTTTCTCTGGTTTCTCCTTCCTTTCACTGAAGGCTGGTCTATCATATCTCAGGAACCAATCAAAGCCTCTCAATTTGCCTAGCGCTGCCGGGGGAGGGGTGTGTGTGTGTGTGTGTGTGTGTGTGTGTGTGTGTCTGTGTCTGTGTCTGTGTCTGTGTCTGTGTCTGTGTGTCTGTATGTATGTAAGAAAACTCTCTTACAAGGGGTAAACCAGAAAGAGAAACCTTGGGATGGTGTTACTGTGGTTAGCCCAGAGGATTGATTGGCTAATCCTCAGGAAAGACCCTAAATGATTAATAAGGAAGCTGATGGCTTCACCCTGCCTGGCTAGGCAGAATGGCTTGTTGTTTCTTATAGACACGTGGGACCTCTTAGAAGATGTTGGTTGATTCTAGTCAAAAGGGTTTGACCAGTTGACCTCAGGAGGGAAACCCCTTTTGGTTGATAGAGAGTTTATGGCTGTTCCCTCTCTGTCCCAAGAGGTGAAAGAAAAGGGGAAGCAGAGATCTCTCCAGGATAAAGACACAGAAGGAACTGCAAATTGGCTTTTGTTCAGGTCTTTGCTTTATGCCTGAACTTTCCTTCTTGTCTCCCCCTGTGCAGCCCCCTGCAGGAGGAGGCAATGGTGGACACCTCAAGATTTGGCTTAACTTGAGGTTACTGAGAGCCTCCTCCCCTAAGCGACTCTTTCTCCCTTCAGGTCCCCTTCACCCATACGATTGACCAGACTGCATAATATTAACTGAAGATTTTAATAGCAAGTCCAAAGGGAAGGGGTCAGGATTGAGAGAATTAGGATTTGCCCTAACCTAAAGCATAGAGTGGTGTTAAGTATCTCTCAGATATGAGTTCAGGGCTCATAGGCTTTGTAATGCAGGATCGATGCAAGATCTCTTGCATTCACAAAATCACCTGAAGCAATCCTGGCAGTTAGGGGAACGGAATGTTGACCCAGCAAGTCCCTGGTCTCAAAAAAAGACCGTTGGAGCTGGGACTATAAATATCCCTGGAGAACCAACCTGGGGGTGCTGATTTCCTTGACCTCTCCCAGACATCCAGCTACCCCCTGGACTTACCCTTGGGCCCTGGGAGGAGGGACTGGGTGGGAGGTGGAATGTGGGAAAAATTAGTTAGCTTAACCTAGCCAGAACACCCCTAAACAAAATCATTACCCTCATTTATCAAGCTGGTTGGCCACTCTACATCAGGGCAGTGGAATTTATCCCTGGCTGAGGGGCTGGTTCCCTCAGCCTGATCTTACCTTCTGAGACCCCCTGCCAGCACTGGCCATTCACCCATAGCAACAGCTTTTCCAGACCTCAACCCTCTTCCCTCAGTTTACCCTTGTGTTTAATAAATCCCTTGGCCTGATTCTGAGAGTATCAGTGATTCATTCATATCATCTACCAGGGCCAGGGGCTTAGGAGAAAGGAGGATAGTTATCACTTGTTTCCTGAGGGGGCTAGACCAGGCATCCATTTAATTCAGGAAGTGAACTATGTTCACTTCCTGTGGGCTTCCAGTTTCTTATCAGCAAGGAGGGCTCCTCCCTCCTCACCTTAAAGGAGCCTACAGACAGCAGGGAAACTGACTAGTCATCTCAGTTCAGGACCTCACATCCCTGGCTGTCCCAAATCAACAAATACTGGAGTTGTAGGCTCCCTGGCCCAGGAGACTTACTGGCACTACCAGCCTCCCTATTATAAGCCTGTGTAGAGCCCCATTATAACGGCTTATGGATGCTTCTTTCTTTCTATCGTATGCTATTACTATGCTAGATTATGCCTTAAAGTTACCATATTCCCATTTGTCCATAATGTGGGCACTTCTCTTAAGGGGAAAAGGCCTTCATAGGATTCATTTGTGGTCCTTGTCTTTTTTGTGGATGTTTGCATCAATACCAAAAATAGAGGAGGAAGAGTGGGAGAGGTAGGGGAAGAGCTGGGTCCAGGAATGGTCAGGGCTGGGGGCTGGGACAAGGAGCAGGAGATGGCGGGACACTGGGAAAAGGGGCAGGGGATTATAGGGTGGCCAGGAGCTGTATGAGTTGTGAGAGGAGAAATTCTACCTGAGGTACAGGTGGGGAAGGATCTTCCCTCTGATGTATAGGTGGAAAAGAATCATATCTTCCACCTGAGGTAGAAGTATAATGGGATTGTCCTATTGTATCTGGAGACCAGACAAGGATCTCTTTAAAACCTCCATTTGGGCCTGCATTTGAATTTGCATGTTAAGCAGGCAGGCATTTGATGTTTATGGTTGAGGTTTAGAAAAATAAAACCTCCCAAGATTAGTAAAAGATTTATAGAAATGTAAAGGCTAAATTTAATGGTTGGCCTTAAATCATGTGAAATAATGTGGTTGCCAAAGTTATTATATCTCAAGTTAGAAGTTTATTTACAAAATAGAGAAGAAACAATAGAGAACTTTGAGGTTAGAGAAAATACCTATACTAGTCCTCTACCAGGAGGGCTGGTAGTGAGTAATTATGAGGGTTCCTCCAAGATGGATGCTAGTCTCTTAGGAAACTAGGAAAGTAGTCAGCCCTTTTTACTCACCCAAGTAGTCCAGGATTCAGAATCTAAGTTGAAGCCACAATTCACACCACAGTCTCCAGTCAAGTTCCCTTGAAGACTATCTCCAGGAGACACTCTCCACTAGATTCAAGTGCAGGAAACTGCCTTTAGCCCAAGGATTTCATGGCTTTTATGGTGATTTCCTGTCCCTTCCCCATTTCACAGGGGCCAATCACAGTTTCCAAATTGTCCAGCACTGCCCAGGGGCAGTGTCTGTGAGATTTAACTCTTAAAACAGTTCAAAAGTTTCTGGCTGTTTGAGTTAGAAAAACAGTAGAGCTCTCCAAATATCTTACTGACTTCTCACCTAAGACTAAGTAGGGTGTGAATTCACTAAGTGATTATCTAGCTCCTCCACCTAGTTGTGTGATTCAATCAAAGGGTAGACAAAGGAGAGTTAATCCTGTCCTCACAGTTGTGAAGTATTAAGTAGGGGTACCTAAGTTATTTTTAACCAAAGATGTTGGTTTTGTGTGTGTATTTACATTTTGCATTTTATTTTTTAGAAAAATTTTCCATGGTTACATGATTCATGTTCTTACTTTCCCCTTCACCCCCCCCAACCACCCCTACATAGCCAACTCGAATTTCCACTGTTAACCAAAGTTTTAACTCCAACTAGTCAAAGAGAATAAAGGATTCCCTTTCACAAGTGTAAACTCAGAATAGACAAAGAGAACCAAGAATTCCCTTTCACAGAAAGGAAAAGCAAGTCTGAGCCCTTAAGGTTTTCAAAAACCTCAGGGAGCAAAAGGCTGTCCAATAAGGTTGCCAGCATAGTGTGCAATATTATGTTGTACTTTTATCTAGTACTGAACAAAAACAAAAAAGAAAACTGCAGGTGCAAGTGCAAATCGCCCCCAGGCAGGAGCTCAGGGACAAAGTTGGGCAGGAAATTGGAGGTTGCATGGGGATGTGGGAGAGCTTGAAAAATCCATGTGAATGGGGGAAGAAATAGGGGCCTCTCTGCTAGAGGGTAGGAGAAAGGAGGCATACCTTACCCACCTAGAAGAACTCTCAGCAGGGGGTTGGTGACAGGCAAGCAGAGGCTGCAGGCTGGGCAGGGACCAGGCAGGAGCAGGAGAAGGGAGCCTGGGATGAAGTTGTGGGGGGGTGGGGGGGTGGAGGGGCGGGGCTCAGCTGAACTCCTGAGTGGAGAGGCTCAGCTGGGCAAGGCAGGAAGAGAGAGAAAGAGAAACAGTAGCAAAAAGCAAGGAGGTAGGTGGAAAGAAAGATAGTACCAGATCTGGGGTGCTCAGGGGAAAATCTGGAGTGAGTGGGAGAGGGGGGCAGCAGTGGTAGCAGGGAGGAGTAAAAGGTGGAGGAGGATGGCAGGAAAGCAAGGAGTGAGGGGATCAAAAAGAGGATTTGGCAGGGAGAGGACAGCTGGAGAAGTTGGGCTGGAAGGAGGGAAGGGTGGGGAGGGAGAAGAAGCTGACGGGGAAAAAGCACTGAGGTAGTCTCAGCTGGAGTCCCCAGAGGAGCTGGCAGGAAAAGAAAAAGCTCAGCTCCGCAGGGATTCTGAAGCTAGTCTTGGGAGAGAAAGGAGGGAGAAACAAAGAGATCAGCCGGTGAGGCTAGGCTGGAGGAGGGAGAAAGAGAGATCAGCAGGATGGCAAAAGAACACTGTGGTGGCTCTCAGCCGGGGTCCCTGGAGGAACTGATGGGAAGTCAGCTCCCACAGGGATCTGAAGGGAAGGAGGAGGAGGAGGAAGAAGAGGTGGAGAGAGAAGGAAGAATGGGAAGGAGAACAAACGAGGGGAACAAGGGATAAAAGGCAATAGATGGAGTAGAAGCCTGGTAGTGGCTTTCCTCCTTTTTCGTGGGCAGGAAGGACAGAGAGTCTGGGAACCTGGGAGGAGGGGGTTTTCCTACTTACCTGTAGGTTCTGAAGGTCTTTTGTACCTTGTAGGTCACCAAATGAATAAAGGAAGACAAACCTTTTTTCTAATCTAAAACTTTATTTAAAAGGAAGAAAAAAAACCGGAACTCTAGTCACTTGAAATTTACTAACACCACCCCAACAAATCTTCTCAGATTCAAAGGTCCCTCCTTGGCATGGGATTGGTCTTTATGTAGACCAATCCTGTGCCCGGAAGTAGGGGGGGAGGGTGGCTCCTCCCTAGCACAGGATTGGTCCAATTCAAGACCAATCCCACACCAGGAAGTAGGGGACATGGTCCTTCCCCTTGCACAGGATTCAAATTCAATTCAAGACCAATCCCACGCCAGGAAGTAAGGGGGAGGGGCCCCTGGGGCACGCTGGGGGATGCAGTTTCCCTGGCCACAATATTTTTAAACCCATACTACTAAAGATCTGACTTAAGGATAATAAAAAGTGAAGAAAATTGAAGAAGATTGAGGGTACTCGTCAAACCTTTTACTAGAGCAAGACAGAGCTAGAGAAAGAGGAATAGAGGAAGAGAGGGCAAGAATCAGTTAGTTGGGGGCAGCTGGGTGGCTCAGTGGATTGAGAGCCAGGCCTAAGAGATAGAAGGTCCTAGGTTCAAACCTGGCCTCAGACATTTCCTAGCTGTGTAACTATGAACAAGTCACTTAACTCCCATTGCCTAGTGTAATAAGTGGATAAAGTGCTTGATAATAGGGAACTGGTGGTACAAGTGAGTCACCTGGGCCTGGGAGCCTGTAACTACAATAGCAGGTGATTTGGGGCTGTCAATGATGTGTAGCTTGAGCTGTGATGCCCAGTCTGTCTCCCTGCTATCTATAGGCTCCTTTAAGGTGGAGAGTGAGGGTTCCTCCTGCTGGAGTAGCTGCCTTCCTATTGAGTAGAAGCAGAACTCAACAGGAAGTGGAGCTCACACACTTCCTGGATACAATGAAGACTTGCCCAGTACTTCCTTTAAAATCAACTGGTTGATATTCTCCCCTCTCCTCAGCCCCTTAGCCCAAGATGATGTTATAATAATTACAGAAACTCTGAGTTTCAGGCTAAGGGTTTTATTTTAACACAGAAGGGAAAACTGAAGTAACAGGGTTTAGGGCTCTTAAGAGGCTGTTTGTTGCTAGTGGCAACTGGCAAGTGTTGGCTATGGACCTAGAAGGTAAGGTCAGGCTGAGGGAACCAGCCCTCAGTCAGAGATAATTAACACTGCCCTGATGTTATGTGATCCACCAGCTAACGGATATAATTGTTAAATTGGCTTGGGGGTGTCCCTATTGCTAGGCTGCCCTAATCTAAATCCTGCCCACGTTGTCTAATGCACAAGTCTGATCTTGTCACCCTCTTCTACCTCACTCAATAAATTCTAGTGGTTCTAGCTTGCTTTCAGAATCAATGCAAAATGCTCTCTTTAGGATCCACAAAGTCCTAGTCCCATCCTATCCTTTGTAAGAAATAAAATTGATATAAAAAAATAGCTATAGAAATATTATAGTTTTTATAGATTTATTAGTAGCCATTAGAAAATGAAGCCACATGCCATGCTAGCTAAGTCAGTTTAAAAGACGCATGCTGTTACCTCCTCTCCCCATCGTGAATCAGACACCAAGTGAACAAAGAGAGCAAAGAGCAAAAAGGAAATGCAAGTCCAGCTACTCAGTTTTATCTTCCTGTTTATGTTATCATGTAACATCATCACATAATGACAGGAAACCAGTGGGCTCATGGGAAATGTAGTTCAAGGACCCCAAAATTTCCAATAACACACCTTATAGTTTTCTTATACCTTATTTTCTATGTTCTCTTTGACCTAGTGACAACAGATTTCTGAACATTCCACAAACAAGACAGTTCATTTTTTGGCACCAGTTAATCTCTCTGGCTGTCCTGTAGGCCTGGAATTCTTTCCGTCCTCTGCTATGACCTCTGTCCTACTGACCTCTATGGCTTCCTTTAAATTCCAATTAAAATCCTACCTTCTGTAGGAAGTCTTCTCCAGTTCCTTCTTAATTCTAGTGTTTTCGCTCTATTATTTCCTACATATCTTCCATATAGCTTGATTTGCATAAACTACCATAAAAAGGTATTTGGAATTGAGTAATAATTCCTGGCAACCACACTTTTATAAATTTAGTTCAACCCTTTTATTTTTACTCCTTACTTTTCCAGCCCTTACAGTTATGGGACCAAGTTGGTGTGTTTTCCCCAGTTCCCTAACCTCTCAAAAAATTCTACAAAGAGAAATTATGCACTATTCATACAATTGCTGTTGAATCCAAAGAACTTTTTTTAAAAAAAGAATCCAAAATAGATAAATTGATTTTTAATTAAACTTATGGAAAGCTAATTCTTTAAGTTCTCAGTAACCCTCCCATAGATATGGGAGATATCAAGGCCTTGCTTCCAGGAGACAGGAGGTGTCTAGGCATAGATATTTTGTAATGGCCTATGTGGTATGGAGAAGCCTTTTTTCACTGGCAGAGTGGCCAGAACTGTGTGTCTTTAAGTCTATCTATTTAATCATGTGTTCTTTTTCTGAGGCATATCCTGGGGTAAAAGACTAGTTCATTAAGTGATACCTTGCAACAAGTGGGGGAAGGCCCTATCCTTCTCTGCAATTTATAATACTAGAGAGTTGTCTAAAACACTGAAATCTTAAGTGCCAAGAGGCCCAACTGATTCAAAAAGTAGAGTCTAGTGAATGTATAGATGTTGAGGAAGTAGTTGCAACTGGTTGTAACGATTCTTTCACATTTAGTTTTTGTACCACCTCATACCTAGCACACTGGCTAACATGACAGCAAAGGAAAGTAATAAATGTTGGAGAGGATATGGCAAAATAGGGACATTAATGCATTGCTGGTAGAGTTGTGAATTGATCCAACCATTCTGAATGGTAATTGGAACGATGCCCAAAGGGTTTTAAAAGACTGCTTGCCCTTTGATCCAGCCATACCACTGCTGGGTTTATACCCCAAAGAGATCATAAGGAAAAAGACTTAAACAAAAATATTTATAGCCACACTCTTTGTGGTGGCAAAAATTGGAACATGAGGAGATGTCCATTGATTGGGGAATGCCTAAACAAATTGTGGTATCTGTTGGTGATGGAATACTATTGTGCTAAAAGGAATAATGAACTCGAGGAATTCCATGTGAACTAAAACAACCTCCAGGAATTGATGCAGAGTGAAAGGAGCAGAACCAGGAGAACCTTATACACAGAGACACTAATGGACTTCTCTACTGCTACATAGCAATGCAATGATCCAGGACAATTCTGAGGAACTTATGAGAAAGAATGCTATCCACATCCAGAAAAAGAACTGTGGGAGCAGAAAAAGAGAAGAAAAACAACTGCTTGACCACATAGGCCTATGGGGATATGATTGGGGATGCAGACTCCCTAGTGCAAATATCAGTAATATGGAAATAGGTCTTCATCAATGACACATGTAAAACCCAGTGGAATTGCTCATTGGCTATGGGAGGGGGAATGGAAGGAGGGGAGGGAAATAATATGAATCATGGAACCATGGAAAATCATGGAATCATGGAAAAATTTTCTTCATTAATCAATAAAATTTTTTAAAAAATGAATGATATGAAAAAAAATTTAGCTTTTGAAAAAAAATAGCCCAATTTTAGAGAAAAATCTTTCAGTTACTTCTTGACTACTGTATTAAAGAAAACAAGATAATAAAAGAATCAGAAAGCAAGGAACTTAGGTTCATAGAACAATACCTGGGAGGTCATTTTCTCCAATTCTCTCATTTTGCAAAAGCGCAGAAAGGTTAAATGATTTTCCCAGGGTCACACAGCTATTTTCATTTTTTTTTTTTATGCTGAAAGGATTCTTTTCTCCTGTTTCAAATCAGCAACTACAGTCTATAATAGTGATCTCAGCCTCAAAACCAGAATTGGTAGGAAAGTTTCCTAAGGATTTATAGATGCTAATCCTTATCCCAACTCCCATTCACACTGACAAACTGGATCCTAACTGCAATACCCCTGCTTATGGATTCTACTCAAGGTAGAACCAATCCTATTTCCAGGGGATTTTTATGAAGGGAAATGGATTTCCTTTTTATTGCTGACTTCTTGAGCCCCTACTGAGGCATATTCTCTCCAATATCAATTGCAGGTTATAATTAGTTACCTCATCAAGATTATTACCCCCTATGTCATTTAACCAATTTAATACCAGTTAATTTTTACAAAATGATATTTATTAAGAAAACATTGAAAGAAACAGAAGTTACAGAGCATTTCTTTCAACATGACAGGAGATATTCCCTCCCTCCAATTCTGTCTCTGGGAAAAATGAGCTAAAATTTAGTGGCATAATAAAGCATCTCATTACCTCCACATGTGACATAGTTGAAGAATGGACATGTCTTAGCTACTGTTGAACTGGCTTCACAGGCCATTCCTGGTTGTGCTTGAGCCTCACTTGGCTCTGCTGCTGGCAAATTTTAGTATGGATTTCAATCTTTTAGGATCTCACAAGGTACCACTGAGGCGTGTACTTGCTTAAGAAACTTGTGCCAACTCAAGCTCTGTAAAGTGTACAAATAATGTTTAAAAAATGTAGATTTCCATAATTCACCACAATTGGAATGCAAATTAAAAAATTTTAAAGGGAAAACTGCAGATATTATTAATAAATGGTAAAAAATGCAAACATCAAAAAGAATGGGTTTAAATGAAAAAATTATTAATTCTGTTATTGTGAAATACCATTGAAAATTAACATGTATTAAAATACAAGTTGGGGGGCAGCTGGGTAGCTCAGTGGATTGAGAGCCAGGCCTAGAGACGGGAGGTCCTAGGTTCAAATCCGGCCTCAGCCACTTCCCATCTGTGTGACCCTGGACAAGTCACTTGACCCCCATTGCCTACCCTTACCACTCTTCTGCCTTGGAGCCAATACACAGTATTGACTCCAAGACGGAAGGTAAGGGTTTAAAAAAAAAAAAAAATACAAGTTGTCAATGAGTAACTATGTATAAAAATGAAGTATGTCTGCAGCTATATTGAAAAGAAATTTTGTTTTTCACCTGAATTGGATATAGATGTGATGTGCAAACAGTGTAAATGAATAATGCATTTGACTAGAAAAATTTGACCAGCCCAGAAATCATATAGAACTTGACATAAGACTATTTAGTGTAAACAATTAATTGTAATTATCTCTCTTCTGTTTGTTATAAGGGTAGATAAAGAGGAGACAAAGAGTGAAAGATCTAGTGTAAAATACAAAAAACAAATGTTATATCAGAAAATAATTGGTGAAATTTAATCAGTTATGCAAAAATATTTTGAGTTATCCATTTAATAGCTCTGAAATTTTAAATCAGTATCTATTGAGAGTAATTTAATATCAAGGTTAAAACACGTAAATTTTACAAGTACAACAATCTAAATAGCAAAAGAAGATCAGAAAAACAAGGTTGCTAGTAAGAAAAAGATTTTTCCTCATTTCTAAAGACTTAGAACTTCCTCCAAATTTATTAACCTCTCCCTCACAGGAAATTTAAAACCTAAGGTGTTAATTAGCAGCCTCACTGAATTTTGATCTGGTATGGAAAATAATACTGTAACCTAAGCAAACACAAATATTGGATTTTTGGAAAAATTATTATATATTGAGTGTTACCAAAATATATACTTTAATTCTATAAAAACTGAAAATATGTGTTTAAATGTAAACTGTTAAAAGCAATTTGTTAGGATTTGATCATGCTTACTTGCAATAATATGTGATTTGTATTGTAAATCAAAAGTTTAAGGTAAATTGATTATGACAACGTACAAAATATGTTATATATTAAGATAATATTGAGTCTCTTCCAAGTTACTGACCAGCCCCTGTACTAGACATCATTAATCAAGATAATGTTAATGGAAACTTAACTCCCAACAAAATTGTTAATCCCTTTTTTGTAGGTATAACTGGGAAGAATTGCCAGATAGTTTAAACATTGTTAGTGAGTATTGAAACTTAGAAAAAACTGGAAAATTATTGGAAAGAAAAATTGGTTATTATGATTTGTAAAATCAAAACTTTTTATTTTATATGTAAATCTTGGAAACTTTTCAGCTGCAAGCTGCAATTGGTGAGATTTGCTGTTTAAGGTAAAAGCTTTTGGAATCGTAACTAATGCTATTTTTGAGATTTGAATTTAGGTATAGATATCTGATAGATCATTGAACTATATCCACTATTCAAAAGGAAAGAATAACCCTGACTCTTACTTGAAGTCAAACAGTGTTATAATCCTTTCCCTGCTTTTTCCTTTCAAAGCAAATTGTTATAATCAAAGCAAAGTGAAATAATAATTGAAGTCCCAGAAATTTATTTCAGTTGGAGTTATGATGAATCTCATGTAAGTTAATTCATTTGTATAATCATTGAACACGAATTGGAGTAGCCTATTTGCAAACACAAACAGACAAACAAAAAGCCCAGAATTATAATATGGGGGCCTAGGTTTTGTTTTTATTTACACAGGAAATCCACAGCAGGGAACTTTTCAGGAACAGCTGATCACTCAGAAGACCTGAGTAACCAAAGCTCGTGATTTGGAGACAAGCCAAAATAACAGTTCCCTGGAGGTAGCAAGCCTCCCAAAGACTGATCAATCTTAACTATTAACCCCAGCCCAATTATTACTATTGTTATGGTTCAGCTGCCCTGAAAAAATGTAACTCATAATGATGTACACCCTTGTATTCTGATATTAGGTATAATTATTTCTGTATCAAATGAAAGTTTTCAAAATGTATTTGCCCCTCTATTAGCTCAATCTAACCTCATACTTATTCTACCAGAAGTTAGCACGGCATAATAGATCCTAACTTAGCAAGGCTTAGCATAAATATCTTACCAAACACTTATTGCAGATTTGATTAGGAAGAAAAGATACATACCAAACCCTAGTATATTACCCCATAACAGAACATAACCTTTAGCAACATAATAGTAAGAACACTTAGAAATTAAACAAATTTGGCTTATAAGTAAAGGAGAAGTCAATACTTGCTCAGTTTATGGAACCAAGAATTAGATGCTAACAGAATCAGGCCTAAAACACTGAAAAAAGACCCTAGTAAATTTCAAAAGTTCCATTTCCAAGCAAATAGAATTAGAATATAGCCTTCTAGCCTTATACAAACCATATAAACCATACACTCACTTACCTTGCCTTCATTTATTAAATTTATATTAAAAAGGAGCAGATGTGGCAACAGCATTAGAAGATTAGGGGGCTTCCATTCCAGCAAGGAAGGTCTCTGGGAAATCATAGTTTAGAAATTGCCAGAAATGTAGCCTGCTCCCTAGCATGAGAAAAACAAATACTGTATGTCCAGCCAAGAAAATAATAATACAAGAGATCTATGAGAAGAACATACAGCATTGGGTCAAATGTTGACATGTTGAATTGGCATGTTACCATGTGATTTATTATCCTATCGAAAACTCTGTTCAGAACTACCGAGGTAATCTACATCCATTGTTTCCATCTTGTAAATGATTACTAGCCATTGTTCCTGCAAAAAGCTTACCTTTTAGCTCATGTCATTTTCCCTATGTACCCCAACTCATTAAACTTTGTCACTACCCATTGAGAGGATGTCTGTGTGTCTGTCTTTCAGTCTGGTGGTTTGGTCCTTCTGTAATCCCAGAACCATTTTTCTCAACCAGGTTCCTCGAGCAGAACTTGACATATGACTAAGCAAACCTCCACTGAATGACCTATGAGTGCCTCCTTTAGTTACAACACTGAACCTGAACTAACAGGATATTGGCCTAAATCAGGCTTGCCCCTAACAGGAATGTTTTGTGATACTTCTTGCTATATCTTTCACTAAATCTCTTTTTTAGACTGGTGTCACCTGGGTGATTAGAGAAAAAGTAAACAAGGCAGTAAGGTTTGAGTGAATGTGAACCATCAAAAATCTTGAATGTGGTGTGAGTTATTTGAGGGATCCCACAGAAAATGCACTAGATATTATACTTATTCTCTTATTTCTTTCTGATTTTTCTCCATTTGCCTTTATTACAGACTCTGAAACTTTAGCTACTGTGTGGAGTGGATTTTGGAGAGCTAGTACTCCCATTAATCACTCTAATGAGCAAGGGATGCCATTTTATAGATAGCAAAAAAAACTAGAGGAACACAGCGAGGGTGGGTTGGGGGGAAGGGCTTTTTTGGATCACAGATCTGAAGCCAGAAGGCAACTAAGACACCTACTAGTTCAACTCCCTCATTTTGCATTTAAGGCAACTGAATTGTAAGGAGATTAAGTGACTTTTCCACAGTTATACAGGTAGCAAAAACATCAGAGACAGGATTTGAATCCAGGCCCTCTGATTCTAAAGGAGTTTCCAAAAGTTGTAAGAAAGGAAGGAACACAGATATATCAGCTGTCCTAATGACCTCTAGTAAAGCTGTTTTATTTTTCATCATCTTTTTTTTTTTTTGTTTTGTTTTGTTTTTGTCACCACTAGATAAAAGAAGACCTGTTTACTGTTTCAATTAGTCACTGGAGATTCGTATGACTGGAATTGAGTCCTCACTGGAAAAACCCTAACTTTCGGTTAAATTTTTGTCATTTTCAGCTTGTAAAATTCCAGCTTGTTCCCTCAAGGGACAAAGGTGTGCCGGTGGGTGGGGAACAAAAGACAGTTTTAAGTTTAATCTGCATTATTAATTCATCGGCTTAAGTCTAGTCAATCTACAAAAACAATAAATCAAGCTTTCACTTTAAGTGTTTGCCAGCTTCTGAGGGTGCAAAGTGTTCCGTTAAAAAATCTACAATTAAATCTCCCAAGCAGGGAGGTCATGGCTCCAAAACACTCCAGAGTCGGAGACATTTTCAAGGTTGTAGCAGGGTGCCCCGAAAGCACTGTATGGGAGTAAGCTCTTACGGGTTAAATTTGAGGTCAAGTTCGGGGAAAAAACCCATCGAGACACCGGGTGCTAGCATGGTCCGGAAGTGCCTGTGGTTCCCTTGCTTCGACTCCGCTGAGCCAGCTCGGGGAGTTCCGCGTCTGAGTTTGTTTGGTCTTGGCCGTGAAGTGGTTCAACTTGGCGTTTCTTCTTTCATCCTGTTCGGCTACATTGGCCACCCACAGGCTCTCCAGGTGAGCGGGGCGGGGAGAGGAATGACTTAGGGTGGGGAGATGAGGGTGGGAAGGGGCGGGATGTAACCAGTTGGTCTCTCTGGCTCTCCATCCCAATAGCCAGCCTCAGGCCCAGAGACTAACCGAGGGACCGACCCACAGTGGGAAGAAGGAAAGACGAAAGAAAAAACCCCGACTTCTCAAGAAGGAAGGAGTTTTGTCTTCACATCGAGGCGCCTGGGGGGAGGGGTTGGCCCCCACCCCGCTGTATCTTAATCTTTCTCGAAGGCTTCTACTCCCTGGACCGGGTTCGGGTCCCAGGATACCTTCCCTGGGGTGGCTACTCCGAACTTGGTGGATGGAAATCCGGGTGAACGGCATCCATCTTCCTGCATCACAGGAGGCGCTGAAGGAACCTCTGGGGCTTTGCTCGGTACCTTCGTCCTGAAGCAGGTGCACCTTTTGTGCAGGGAGGAGCCTCTCCAGGGTCCCCAAGAGCCTTGTAGCCTGAAAAACTAGAACTGTTTTTCTTTTAACGTGTCCTTTAGCTTCTCCTTTGTTCTGGCTAAATGTTTCTTCATTCGTTTTCTTGAGGTTTACTTACAGTGTGGAAGCCTTTTTTGTAAGATCACTCCTAGATCTAAACTCTTCATTAAAAGTATTTATTGGCTTGTATTTATTTATATTGTACCATGGCAAATAACTTGAATTACCCATGATTGATTTTAGGTGTGTATTAAAACACAAAAACTGCCTCAAAGTACATTTCAGAGCTCATCTTTTTTCAAACCTGGGAACAGCCCTTTTCTGAACTCTTCTTTCCACTTCCTGGACCTTAAGCACATAAAGCAATGTTACTCTTGTTTTCTGGTTCATGATTCAGTATATATTGACTTTCACCTCTCTATTATCTCTCTTCTTAGATTTACTTACACATAGGAATTAATACATCACATACAACACTGTTCTAGCTTAATCTTTTTCAGGTTCTAACTTTACTATGCTCTGTCCTTATCAACATATAACAAAGGTGCCATCATTCATCTAGTCATTCATTCAATGTCCTCCTTAAGTCTGTGTCATGTTTCCTGTTATTTTTCTCATCTAAAATGCTACTTTCAATGGTTCCGTGCAGTTGACTGGACTTCCATTAACGTGTATATAATATAGCTTTTAGCAGACTTTTTAATGAATCAATAATGATTTTTCATCCTTCAGGAATTCCCTGAAAAAGCAAAAACCCCAGCTGGTGTGAGCCCCGCTCTTGAACTATTCCAGTTCAGAATGACTACAGGATCCAAGGATGCTTCAACCTTGGACAACCAGGTTTCTAAAGAACAGTTAGGGCTCCTGGCAGTGAAAATGGAAGAAGAGAAGGAATGCAGCTATGTACAGAAATCAAGTCTTCAGAGAAACAGTCCCTCCAACTGGGAAATGTCTAGACATCGCTTCAGGAATTTTTGCTACCAAGAGACCCCTGGGCCCCGGGAGGCACTGAGTCAGCTAAGAGAGCTTTGCTGTCAATGGCTAAGGCCAGAAAGTTGTACAAAAGAACAGATCCTAGAAATGCTTGTTCTGGAACAATTCCTGAGTATCCTCCCTGATGAGCTCCAGACCTGGGTTCTGAACCATCATCCAGAGACTGGAGAGGAGGCTGTGAGCCTTTTGGAAGACTTGGAAAAAGAATTTGATGAATCAGGGCAGCAGGTAAAAAAGGAAAATTGCTTTGTTAATAAAAGAGTTACTCTACTAACTTATACTAATCTAGTAATACCAGCTTTCTAGGAAAGTAAGGCAGGTTAGAGGGGTAATCTCAAAGTCTGGAAGTGTGGGATGATGTCTAGACTATTCTTGAGAAAATTTTGTTATATTTGTAGCAGGATTATGTTGAGTTGTGTCCCTGAGGCTCTCTTCCTGCCTTATTTTGTACCAATGCTGTTTTTTCTAAGATGTTATTTCCAGGTCTCACAGTGATTCTCTCAAAAGCAAAAATGTACTTAATTGCTTGACTCCAGGTCCCAGCCAGTATACAGGGAAAGGAAGGGCTCTGGAAGAAGATGACTCCTCTGAGCTCAGCCCAGGAATCTCAGTGGAGTATACAGCTCCAGCCTGTGGAGACCAAACTTAAGTGTGAATCTCAGGAACTCTACTCCCTCCAAAAGAGAGGTGAGTGTTAGGGTCCTCTGAGATTTCCCCACAACTGAAAAGAACTGCCATTATGATCAAAAGATGTTTTTAATAAGATAACAGAAATCACAATTGCAAATACACTTCTTCAAACTCATTGTAAATTACTTTTGAGTACCTTAAGATACTGACTATATACACTGAGACTATCCTGGTATTTTAAAATTTTATTCTTTAAGTCTCAGTAATAAAAAAAAGTTTAAGAATTATGATGTGGAAAATGTTGGTCAGAATTTTCTAGTAGTCCTAAAGGTGCAGTTAACCTTATGCACAATATAGAAATCACTGGATGTCTTTCATGTGACCTCAGGTAAAAACATTCCCTCCACCATAGTTGAAGAAAGTCCCTGCAAAATTACTATTTAGGATATCTATTTCCCTAAGGCATTTACAATTAGATGATCTGATTATTACATGCTGTTTTTTTTATTATCTGTTAATTGCATGTCTGGTGTAGCATGTAACAGCTTCCTGGAAATATCTTCAATCTTGCTGTTATCTCCTTCCCCGGATTCTACACCATCCTTAAGGCCATCTCTCCTAGAAAATACCTGTGCCATACATTAGATGTGTGATACAGATAAAGGAAATGAAATTTTTGTATTTGTTTTAAGCCTTAAGAATGATAAGACTAGAAACCAGGCTTTTGGAAATGTATTCTACAATTTTGAACATACATATGGATATATTTAATGTATAGATTAAGGATTCCTGTTTCTACAGTGAGGAGAAGCCTTGTGGCAAAACTGGTTTCAGTCAATCCTTTCTTTTTTCATAGCTCTCCAAGTTCCTGCCTGCTTCACTAAAGAGACCTGTAAAGACCTGGAGACAGCATTTGTGCTTCCCACTCCAAGGCTTCAGGTGAGCTCTAACCCTAGATGCCCTCACAGAGGACATGGCTGCTGCTTAATTGTGGTATTGTCTTATCCTTTTATTCCAGAACTTGTTCAGGCATTTCCCTAGAAGGAAACTTAGTCCAAATTCTGATGTGAGACATTCAGATTTGTGTCGTATTTGCCTAAACTTCTTAATCACAGTGTTTCTTAAACTCAAAACCAAGTAGTCCAGCCTTCTTAAATGCCTTTCTTTTTTCTATTTAGTTTATACTTAAAAATATTCAGTTGAACAGATATCTTTTACATATACTTTAAGTTCTAGCTTGCATAACAAGATTATATTCTTTTTTGTCCATATCTCTGTCCTCATCTTTATAAATAATTTTTCCATCTTCCCTGGATTGTTGTTAATTCTATGATATTTTCAATGTTAAATTCTTTATTAAGGTCTGTTTTTGTTTTTTTGTCTACTTTTCCTTCCCCTACTCGAAATCTCCACAGTTCTTGACACTACAATACATTGTTTTCTAAATCCTCTGTGGTATATTATCTCATTGTAAAGATGGAAATACTTGTTCTAGATATTCACCATTTGTAATGAGATCACATCTTACTCATTTTTCTCCTTTAACGACTTGATTTTTAATGATACTTGTAAAACCCAGTGGAATTGGGCATCAGCTAAGGGAAGTTAGGGAGGTTTGGGGGAGAGGGAAAGAACATGAAACATGTAACTATGGGAAAATATTCAAAATTAAAAGAAAGAAAGAAAGAAAAAAATAAAGACTATTAATTTCATTTTATTGATAAAAATTGTCATTCTGCTCTTCAGTAAAATACTTTATTTCTAAGTCATCTCCTTTTCTCTCAAAACATTCTTAGATGTCAGCAGTGAGGATTTCCTTTTGTTTCAGGGGTTGCTGAAGATGGAAGGTAAATCCTTGTCTCTCACTCCTCATGAATGGGGGCAGCTGGAATTATCTGAAATGATCCTCTGTAGAGGTGCAAACCAGGAAAATTATGAAGACATAATCTCCTTGGGTAAGGACTTAACAGGGAATTAGTCTATATTTAAATTTCTTGATTTGCATTATTGTTAGAAGCTGTGGGACCTTTTATGAGGTCAGATTATGAATCTCTACTTCTAAACACTTCTAAAGACAAGAGGAGAATTTGAGATGGCTTCAAAGCACACTTTTAGAAACTTAAAATAATTTAATTCAGCTGCATAAAGGTTAAATATCTTGGTCATTATAATATACCTAGTAGAATCCAGGTCTCCTGTCTCTACTTTGGAATTCTTGTTTTACCACTGTTTTCTGTAATTTATTTTTTCCATATAAGTTTTCTGAAGTTTTAAGCTCCAAATTGTCTCTCTTCCTCCCTTCTCTACTCCCTCCTGGAGTTGGCAAGCAATTTGATCTGAATTATATACGTATTTCATGCAAAACATTGTTTGACTTTTGTAGAAACTGGCAGTTCCTCGCTTACGTCACGTGCTGAACTTCACTAAATTAGAAATGCTTAATTTTCTTATGGGTTGCCTGAATCTCCAATTTTGCCATTCTTCTTTTTTCAGTGTCAGAAAAAGTTACCTGTTTACCTTTTTCTTTCTTTCATTCAGCAGTCATTTTTTAATAATCAGTAATATGCTTGGCATTGTGCTTCATACTAGAGATACAAAGACAGAAACAAAATTGTCTCTACTTTCATAGAGTTTACAATATATTGAGAGGAAACGACATAGAAACAAATATAAATGTATAAAAGGCAAATTTTCTGGGGTGGAGGACCCAAGAAATTAAGGGATGATTATTATAACATAGTTGAAGTATAACTTAGAAGTAAAACATAGAAGAAAAGTAGGGATTATATGAAGTGAAGATGGAGGTAAGAGTACAACAAGGACACAAAATAGGAAATGTGACACCATGTTAGAAGTACAATTCATGAAAAAGAATAATATAGGCTAGATCAAGATTGTGGCAGACTTTTAAAGCTCTTAAAGACTTAAAATCAGCATTTATATTTTATTCTGGAGAAAAATTGAGCTCCTTAAGCAGAGAACATGACATGGTTAGAACAATAGTTCTAACTATTGTTATATATCTAAATAATAATATAAATAAGTTATATATCTAAATAATAATTTAGAGATATTAATTTTACAGTTGTTTAGAGAGTAGATTTGGAAGGGAAAGAAATTGGAGGGAGAGAACAGTTAAGTTATTGCAGTAGTCTAAGACATTGGTGTCAAATAGAAAACAGGTCCTCTAAACCATATAGAAGGATCTCTGTAGTCTGCATATTGACTCAGAAAACCCCATATTAACATTGTCTATATTCTATTTTATTTTTATTTATTTGATTAAATATTTCTCAACTACATTTTAATCTGGTGGACTACACTGGGGAGTATTGCAAGCTGTGTGATTGGCACCTCTGGTTTAGGCTATAAATGATGAGCACTTGAACCTGGGTCTGTCTAATATGTCTATAGGAGAAGGAAACTAAAACAAAGGATATTGTAAAGGCAGAATTTCCAAGACATAACAACTTTGTTGCCAGTCTAGTTGGATACGAGAGCTGTAAATTCTTAGTAAAGATCTATATTTTTCACTCTCTTACAGATTTTTTTGTATTATTATTATAGAAGTAGACATTTACAAAATAATTTCCTCACAGCACTCTGTGAGGGGGTTGCATCAGTATTAGATAGTACAAGTATTTCTATCCTCATTTTACACATGAAGGAAGGTGAGGCTTAGAAAAGGGAACAAAGACATCAGGCAGCAAAGGTGATATGCAAACCCAAATCTAAGACCAAACATCTTACTAATACAGGACATTGCCTCTGATATGCCACATCGGCATTTGATGATATATTTATTGTTGCAGATGATAAACTAAGTATGGATATCAGAGAATCAATCCAAAAACAAGAACTTCACAAGAAATTTCACCCACCTTGCCAGCTTAGCAGCAAGGTTTCCGGGGATCTAGGAGGTGGAGAATCTGGTGAACAAGAAAGCAGATTAGAAAAAAACAAGAGAAACACTACTAGAAGAAAACAATATAAATGTGAGGAGTGTGGAAAGTGTTTTGCTCAAAGTTCAGGTTTGAGTAAACACAGGAGAATTCACACTGGAGAAAAACCTTATGAGTGTAACGCATGTGGGAAAGCCTTTATTGGGAGTTCAGCTCTTGTTATACACCAGAGAATCCACACTGGAGAAAAACCTTATGAGTGTGAAGAATGTGGGAAAGCCTTCAGTCACAGTTCAGATCTTATTAAACATCAGAGAATCCACACAGGTGAGAAACCCTATGAATGTGATGATTGTGGGAAAACTTTCAGTCAGAGCTGTAGCCTTCTTGAACATCACAGAATCCATACTGGGGAGAAACCTTATCAATGTAGTAAATGTGGAAAAGCTTTCAGGCGGAGTTCACATCTTCTCAGGCATCAGAGAATCCACATCGGTAATAGATTTTTTCATGATGCTGCACACAGGGAAGCCTCTGAAGGTAAAGAAGAGACAGAAACACAGTGGGGAAATCTTGAAGAACAAGAACCATATAAATGAGAAAAATTTTACTGGGATCACAGGTTTTGTTGAACATAAGAGAATCCATGCCAGGGGAAAACTTTAGTGTAATTAGTGTTTAAGAATTCCTACCTTATTAAACATCAAAGAAGCTGCAGTAGAAAAAAAGGCTCTATTGATATAACCAGTTTAGTAAATACTAGAGTTGTATTATTTTGAAATGCCACCTTAAAAGTTTCTATAATTATAGAATCAGAACTAAAAGAATCTCAGAGGTCACATACTTCAAAAAGAATATCTTCTGCAAAATATTGGAAAAATAGCCATCAAGATTTTGCTTAAAGATTTCAAACGATGAGAATCAGCTAGCTACCTCCTGAATCCACTGTTGAATGACTCTGATCATCAGGAAGTTTTTCCTTTTGTTGAGGCTAAAATCCACCTCTTGGCAACATCTAACCATGGCTATACACATGGACCAAATAGAATAAGTCTGAACTATTTTCTATGAAAAAAACTTTTAAAATACTCAGCTTTATTTTTTCTTCTCAAAGCTCAACACCTAGTTCCTTCAGATGACCCTTTTATGAAATTATCTTCACCCTCTTAGTTGCCTTCCTCAACATTCTAGCTTATCAATGTCTTTCCTAATATATGGCATCCATGACTAAGCACAGTGCTCTAAGGCAAAGTATAGTAGAATCACCTGCTTTCTGGACACTATGCCTTTCTAAATGTTTCTGGTCATATTAGCTTTTTTTATATTATATTAATTCATTAAACTTAAAACCTACCAAAACCTCCAGATCATTTTAAAACAAATTAGCAATGCCTTCCCCATATTGTACTTGTGAACCCGAATGTTTGACTTTACATTTACACTGCCTGTGTTTTAGAATTAGCTATCTAATTTATCTATCTATCTAATTAGCGATCTAAGTGTAGAATCTATCAAGATTTGTAGATTAAGATTTAGATAGTGTTAGCAATCCCTTTCATCTTTGTATTATCTATTAATCTTATAGACTTAGAGCTAGTAGGAACATTATAGGCCACTTACTCCAACCTTTTCTTTCTATAAAAGAAAAAACAGATTCAGAGATGTTAAGGTTCAAGGTCATGCAGGTAGAAAGTAGCAAAGCTTGTATTTGGGCAGAGCTACAAATCCAGCATGCTTTCTATCACACATTCCATCTAACCCCTTCTTCAAGTCATTAAACAATATAGAACCAAGCATAAATTACTGGGGCTCTCCATCAGATACTTCTTTCATTGAATTTTTAACCTGGGATCTTTGAACTAAAAAAAAACAAAATTATTTCACTATAATTGTTATTCTATATGTTTTCTTATAATTCTATATATTTTATTTTGTGCATTTAAAAACATTTTGAGAAGAGGTCCATGATACAAAAAAAGTTAAGAACTCTGATCTAGTCTTAATCTCTCCATCTTCTCCAAAAATGTTTCACAAGAGTCAAATGTGTTGCTCTTCTACAGTGTTTCTCTGATTTATTCTGGCCACCCTCCCCACAAAAGAAATAAGTTTATTCAGCTTTTTAAAATTATTTTTTGTTGATATCTTTTAATGTCATATACATTTCCTACTATATCTCTTCAATAATTCACTCCCAGAAAGCCATACTTTAAATAAGGAATTTCTAAGAAGAAGAAAATTTAGATAAACTAACATTGAAAAAAACTAACATTATATATAATAGCCATAAGGGTGGCCCCTACTTTTTTAGGGGTCAATCTTTATGAATTTAAATTGTTTTGTTTTCTTTCCATTTTATATTGTAATCATTGTGAATGTTTTCCTGGCTTTGCTTCACTTTTCATCAGTTCCTAAGTCTAGCTGTGCTTCTTTTAGCATAGAAATATTTCATTATATTCATGTGCCAGAACAACTTTAGCTATTCCCAATCCAAAGGACATCTTCTTTATTACCAGTTCTTTGTTACCACAAAAAGTACTGCTATAAGTATATGGGTCGCTCCTTTTTGTCATTGACCTTCTGTGGGGTCTCTGAGACAAAAAGTATGGAAATTTTAATCATTTTTTCCACATTATTCCAAGCTGCTTTCCAGAATAGTTACAATTCATATCTCCATCAAAAATATATTACTGTGCCTATCTTTTCACATCCCTTCCAACATTGACTATTCTTATATTTTATCACCTACCAATTTCCTGGGTAGGAGGGAAAGGAACCTTAGAGTTGTTTTGATTTGCTTTTCTCAGTATTAAAAAATTTAGGACATTCTTTCATATGTTAATAGTTTATAATTTTTCTTTTTTTCCATATCCTTTCAGCTCTGATTTATTAGGGAGTGGCTTTTGGTCTTATATATTTGTGTTAATTCTCTTACTTATTTTGGTTATTAGACCAAAGATCAGAATCTTTTCTCAGTTAACTATTTGACCTTCTTATCTTAGTTATATTCATTTTGTTCATAAAAAGGCTTCTAATTTCTGTAACTGAAATTATTTTTTTACAATCATCTTTATACCTTTGTTTAAGAAGGATACATACTTCATTTCTCTTCTGATTTTTAGAAAGTATGATTTTAATATTCAAGTCATGTATGCATTTTTACCTTCTTGTAATATATGGTATAATATGTTGGTGTAAACCCAATTTCTCCCACTAATTCCAGTTAGTTTTTCTAGTATTCTTATGAAATAGGTAATCTATGTTTTCATATTTTTGAACATTGGATCATTGAGTTCAATTATTTCTGATTCTTCTGTGTAAGATCTGCCCCATTGATCAAGTTTTCTATTTCTTAACCAGTATGAAATACTTTTGATGAATTCTCCTTTACAATGTAACTTGATGTTTGCAAATGCTATTCTGCCCTTATTCCAAACATATCTCATCATTTCTCTTGATTGTCTAGATCTTTGATTCCTCTAAATAATTTATTATTATTATTATTTATCTAGATCTATAAATTATATCTTTGGTAGTTTGGTTTAGTATAGGCATTGTTTGTAAATTGTTAGTGTAACATTGTAATTTTTATTATTTTGGCATAGCCTAGCCATGAGTACCAAATATTCTCCTAATTATTTAAATTCTATATTCCTTTGGGGAGCATTTTATCTTTGGTAGACTGACTTCTAGGTATTTTGTGCATTTTGTAGTTATTTTAAGTGGAATTTAATAACAGAAGAAAAGGTTGGTATCCTTGCTTTACTTCTGTATTTATTAGGAAAACTTTTAGTCTTCCCCACAGCATATAACGCATATTTGGTTTTAGATAGTTATTTTAAAAATCCTAAACCTGTTCTTTGTAGGGTTTTTAACATATATTAGTGCCTAATATTGTCAAAAGCCTTTCCTGCCTTTATTGATTTGCTTTAGTGAAGACGTGTTGTCTTTTCCTGCTTCCTTTTTAAATCTTCATTAACCTTCTCTGTAGTGTTGCTGGAAAAATAGGCTCTCTGACCTATAGGTTACATTTTCTTTTTTTTCCCAGAATATTTCCCTATCTCTACCATTTTCTAGCATTCTCCCTGGTCTTTTATACTTATCTAGTGATTTGAATTTATCAAGGTCATTTTCTTACTGTCTTCCTACTTGTCTTGGGTATCAATTCTCTATTAACTATTTTGTGTCCTCTAATCCAAATAAAATAGATGCAAAATAAGAATCAAATAGCTGTGGTAATAACTTCTGGTAAGAAGAATCCATATTCCCATATAAACTTAATGCTAATTTTCACAGCTTTTGTATCAGCATTTCATTTCTCTCAAGAAAGCTTTTCAGGAACTTCCTCATAGTTAGATCATGTCTCACATCTCCATTTATGGTCATGTATTTAATATTCTCTAATCAGTTTATTCCTTATACCATTTTTATACCATTAATTTAATTTTTATTTTCAGTTCCAAATTCTCTGCCCCCCCAATCATTATGAAGTCAAGAAATTCCCCTTATGCATGCAAAACATTACCTATGTTCCAGGGAAGAGAGTAGAAAACAAAACCAAGAAAAAGAAAGAAGAAAAAAAAAGCTTCAGCCAGTACTTTGAGTCCATCAGTGTCTGAGTCCATCAATTTTCTATCTGGAGATAAATAGCATTTTCATTATGAGTTTTTTTTTTTAATTCTTATGGTTCATTGTTTTTATCCAAGTTACTAAGTCTTTTCCTATCGATTATGTTTACAATATTGCTGTAACTGTCAGATCATTCTATTTCTGCTCGCTTTATTTTGCATCAATTCACCTGGCTTCCCTGGTTTCCTTGCATTGTTTCTTAAGGCAGAAAACTTCATTCATATTCAAGTAGCATTGCTGTATTGTCCATAATAGTTTAATTTTCTTTTTTCTGCATTTACTGCTACTCCCTCTTGAGTCACAAAGAGGGTATTATTAATTTTTCCATAAAGGATTTTTCTTCCTGACTTATTCCAACCACATTTTAGACTCCCCAGTTCATAAAATAAGTTGTATCAACTGATCATGAATCATTTATACAAATGCTACAAATGTTTACAACTTTATGTTTTGAGTCTTGGCCTTCCCAAATCCCAAATCTTCTAGGCTATAGTACCATCTTTTTTTTGTAACATTGGCAAAAAGTTTAGCAAAAAAAATCTTTTGTTTTCCTATATGATTATCAGTTTTCTTATAGGTACTGTTTTGCTTACTCTAAAGATGAATTCTTGTTTTTCAGTCAGTTGTTTAGACAAAAGATTGCTATATGAAAAATAGTAGACACAGAACAAAATAAATCTAAGATACATTATCTGCCCTCAATGAATTTACTAGGTTTTTATTCATTAAAATTTTGTCAGAAAACAAAATCTTATTAAACCATGTGTTTTTTATTGCATTCCATTAAAAAAAATTTTAAATCATGTGTTTTGATATAACATGTACTGTTTTCATGATGGTGCTATTGTAATAATAACAATTTACTTATCTGGTTAATTCTTTAAGGGTTTACAAAATATTTTCTTCCTACCAGCTTTATGTCACATGTGAAATTCAACAAAGATAGACTGAGGCATGTTCTCTCCAAGAAAAATAATAGTTTATTGGCAAGACAAAGACCCTGTGGAGAAGAACAGCCCCTTTTGATAGTTTTGGGGAGTACAGAACAAAGAGCAAGACTTCATAGGCTAAGAACAAGTTATGATAGATTATAAGAGTTCTATATCATGAATGATGAAATCAATATGATTGGTTATAGACTGGAGGTGTGGGGGACAATATGACTGATGGAAAATTGGGAATGAAGGGCTTGTACCAGCCCTACCCCTTTCCTCCTGTTCACTGTTTGAGTCCACCTGAAAAGTCTGAGATAGTGGACCAGATTTCATTGGATAGTAAATCAGACACCCTTAAAGGATACCTTGGTTGTATAAAGATACCAGACCAGACTCTCTGATGTCCACCTGCATCCCTCAAGGAGAGCAGATTTCCTTGAGGCAAGAATAAAACAATGTTTAGCATGAGAACTGAATATCTCATTACAGGCCAGATGGATTCCTGAACTAAGTTTAGAAACAAAACAAAAAAAAAGTTTTTGGCAATTATGGGACAAAATCAATTAATTGTAAATAGGATCAATAAAGAAATTACACAGAATCAATTTAATTTTCTCACCTGTAAGGTAGCTGGTATAAAATTATTTATTCCATTTTATATTGTGTTAGAGCTTTCTAGGGCAAACATAAAACATGATCTTGAATTAAGGAATAAGATACCCTAGGAAAAATACCCTAGAAAGTCTAGTACAATATACAGTATTGATTCTAAGATGGAAGGTAAGGGTTTAAAAAAAATTATTTACCAGCTCTCTCCCTTAGAGTGGCACTCCTTGTACCCTGGGGGAGGGGGGGAGCATGTAAGTGAAATATAGCTTAAAGAGAAATATAAAATAAAAGTTAAATTTTTTGAAACATGTTCTTCATTTCTTTGACACGTCTCTCCTGGTTCTGGTACTTTTCTGACTTCTCTTTGCTTCTTATCACTAAGACACTATGATGATGGAATAGACACGAATGCACTGCACCTCACCTCTAATTACACCTTCCTGTCCAATTTCTGTCTTTCTTATTCCTTATTCCTTATTCCTTAAATCAAGATCTTATTCCTTATTCCTTAAATCAAGATCATATTTTATGTTTACCCTAGAAAGCCTAGCACAATGGGTGATACAAAATAGACTTGAAGACAATAATAAACTTAAAATATTTTTGTTGGCAAAAAAAGACTTTTTAAATCTTCACTTGTTGCAGGGTTAAGCCCAGATGTTGCCTCTTCCTTGAAACCAGCCTTGAATTTCTCATGGCCTTGTAGCTAATTTTTTATATGTTTTAAAACCTCGGCTAGATTGTAAATTTCTTGCTTGCAAGGATTATCTTTATATATATATATATATATATATATATATATATATATATATATATATATCTGCTATTTTGCTGAGTGTCTTGAGCAGAGTAGACTTAGTAAATATTTGTTGAATTGAAGATAAGATTAGCAAGGATTAAATTAAGCCATTCAGTAATTTGATTCCTCCACCCTTGTTGACCCTTTTGGCCTAACAGAGGTTATCCATTTCTTTATCCCTACTAATATTTGTTGGAACTGCACTGCAGGTCAGGTTGGACTTCTAGACCAACTCTTTCCACCTTCTTACTTACCAACATCACAGTAACTGCACTCCTTACCATCACATGTATACTCCCACTCTCAACCAGGCTGGCTCCCACCTTTGTGCCATTATCTCTGTTTCTGGTAGGCATCAGTCAGTTATTTTTGGCTTTGTGGAAACCAAATTTACCTTGCTCTCTCCTTTTTGTATCATGGGATCTGTGGCTTGGTATCAGTCATCTTAGATGTTTCTTATGTTTATTCTGCTTTCAGTTTTTCTTCTTTCTTATGACATTCTTATCCTGAAAGAAGCACTTCAAAATATCACTTTATCGCTCCTACCTTTCCAGTCTTCTTAATACCTTATACCCTTCCACTTTTCAGTCCAATGACTCTAGCCTCCTGACTTTTCCTACAGAAAGGAACTCCATTTCTGGGCTAAAGACATTTTTCTGGTTGGCTTCTAGAGTTGGAATGGTCTATCTCTGCTCTGATTGCTGACTTTCTTAGCTTCCTTTAAATCCCAACTAAAGCCCTATCTCCTATTGGAAGCTTTCTCTAACCTCTCAATTCTAGTGCCTTCTCTTTTTAATTATTTCTTATTTATTCTATATATAGCTTGCTTTGTATATATTTGTTTGTATATTATCTTCCCTTTTATATTGTAAGCTCCTTTTTGTATCTCCAGCATATGCCTAGCACATAGTAGGCACTTGATAAATGTTTATTAATTGATTTTACATCTCCCTAATTGATTCACTGTCCCACTGCCATAATTCCTTTCCCAAAACTTTTCATCCCTCTTGAAATATCCTTTGCTCTCTTGAAATATCATTGCCCCTCCCCAAATCCTCATAGCTTGCTGCATATTTCACAAAAAAGGAATTTGCCATGACCTTCTCATCTTATTTCATCACTCAGATACTTTCCCCTACTGTTGCTTTTCATCTCACATGAAGAGATGGTTCTCATTGTCAAGACCAGCACAACCCCATCCCCATCCACTTACGTACTTTTGATCCAATTCCATGCTGTTTAGTAGATTGCCTTCCTATGATTCCTACTCTCACTAATATCTAATTTCTGCCTATCAAATAGTATGCTTTTTTGTATGTCTACAAATATATCTGTTCTTATCTCCCATCCTCAAAAACAATCTTCACTTTATCCATCCATCTCCACTAATTATCAACTTCCAAATATATTCCTTTTCATTTTATTCTATAATTTAGATCTGATGATAGCCACAACAAATATCTGATTTTTTCTGTAGCATCTTTTATTAGAATTAGAAGGTGATAGATGTCCCTTTAACTGGATATTATTTTGGACTGATTTCCCATATCTAAGGATAACCTCTCCAAAGTCTCTCATGTCTTTGGGCAGGGATAAAGGTGCCTGCAATTTCTCTTCCTTTAGCAATCTGAAGAGAATTTGGAAGACAAAAGACAAGGGTCAAGGTTTTTATCTAAATTTTATAACTCGCCTGGTGATCTACATCTAATAAGTATTTAATACACATTTATTAAGTGAACAATTGCAAACTTAAAAAGATGGCACTTACCTGGTGAGATTCTACAAAATATAAATTCTTGATATGACTTTCAAAAAATCATTCTTGGGGAAGGTAAAGAGTAGTTCTTGAAGCTTCCTTGCCTTTCTAATAACCCCCACAAGCCATAAAAAAAATAACTCCACAGAATCAATTCTAAAAGTGGCATACACACACACACACACAAAAAAGAAGTTGGGAGTGAAGTTGAATGGCCAGGGACAACTATGGAAGAATGTTTCCAATTTCCCTGACATCAGTTTCACAGCTGCAGACCCTGGGGACCAGAGAAGAGCAAACAACATGGAATCAACAAAGCAGTCTTGGGGTCATGATAGGCAGCCTCACCTTTATCTGCTGAGATAAAGAGCTTTCCTCCTAGAGAAGGCAGATCGAGGGCCCTGAGAGCAGCAATCTTGGCTAAGGGAGTGAAAACCACAGAATCAATGGACACTAGACCTTACAAGACCTTGGGGGCCTGAGAAATGAGGACTAGACACCTGCTCTCTCCCGGGTTCTGGCAACGGGAGAGTGGGAATAAAGAAACAGTGCACACTGATGAGTATGGTTGCTGAGAGACTGGGACCCACTTTGGCTGTGGCCACTCCCAGGACCGTGGAGTCCCTGTTGCTGCCAAAGAGGGAAGTGAATTATCTGCTTGCAGGTGCTGTGGCAGAACTGCCTACAGGTTCTAGATGAGGTAGTGAGATCAGTAACAAATTAGAACTTGAGTGGGTGACTAAGTAGAATATCAGACTACAGAAACTTAGGAGCTACAACATTAAAAGATCAAAGGACATGGATTGTATTTTATAGAGCAAAATAACAGTCTACAAGCAAGAATAACATATAGCACAGCTGAGCATAATTATACAAGGTCAAAAATGGATATGTAATGAATTAAAAGAGTTTCCATTATCTTGGGGGAAAACCCAGAACTCAGGAGAAAATTTGGTCAATAAGAAACATATAAAGGTAATGATGAAAGACCAGTCACATGCAATCCAAAAGGCCAAATTATTTCATTGGGAAATATGGGAAAATGTACATGGGTGCTTTGAAATATTGATAAAATATTTGAGGTCAAAGGATATACAATGGAATGAACCAAAATAATAATAAAATAGACTAAGAAGAAACAAAATGGAAAAACTTCTGCCACAGAGAAGAGGAAGAAGACTGGGGGACTGGTAGTATTAGAACCCTGCTCAATTTAAAGAGAGAAAAATATACACATCTAGGAGAAACAGGAGGGAAAAGTGGGTAAGATTATGTTTCCTCTTAAGGGACTAAGAGAAGGAAGAGTTGATTAAGAAGAGAGAAGGTGTAATGCAGGGTTTTTGCATTGCAATATTAACTTTAGGCTGAGCTGTCATTTACCCTGGATGGAATCTTGAGGATATACCATGGGGCAGGTGCCAACTGGCAGTTGGACTGAGACTATAAAAGCCCCTGCAAACCCAAGCCTGGGTTCTGTTTCCCTGATTTCAGGTTTCCCCTGACTTCACCCTGTCCACTCATCTACCCCTTCCCCTGGGGCCCTGGGTTGAAGGGAGGTGAAGAGAGGAAGATCGTGGGTAGGAAATTAGAATAGCCTAGATATTAGGACCTTCTTTAAGAGTAACTCAACAATAACTATTTTCATTATCAACTAAATTAGCCAGAAGATCTGATCAATCTCTTGACCAGAGACACCTTAGTGTTGCCCTTGGTCTCTCAAGACCTGCTTAGGACCTTTGCCAGCATCACCCAGCATGACCTTAGCAACAGCTTAGTAACACCAACCCCTCTTACCTTGCCTATTCCTTCCCAGTGTTCAATAAAACCCTTAGCCTTAATCAGAGATTTTTGTGGTTATTCATTTACCATGAAGGCTAAGGTTGATAGGGAAGGAGAGAGAGTTCTGAGCAGTTGAGGTTGAACCAAACCTCCATTGCTGGGACAGGAAGTTCATGCACACACTTCCTGCTGGTCTGCCTCCATCCAATAAGAGGCAATTACCTCAGCAGGGAGGGGTTGGCTGCCTGTCATCTTAAAGGAGCCTAGCAGTTAGCAGCAAAGGTTCACAGGGCAGCTAGCTTTCAGGGTTTGAATTTGAACCTGAACCAAACTCATTCGCAGCTGAGTTTGCTCATCCTTCTTAACATCCAACTTCAGTCTCCTGCTAGACTTGTTACTGGCTCAAGGCCCATTAGTGACTTTACCACCCTCATAACAAAGGTTAGGAGATAAGAAAAGGGAGGGATACCTAGAAGGGAATACATATCAAGAAATAGGAAGTTAAACTGAGGAGATAAGAGACCTTTAGAAAAGAATCATATCAAGAAATAGAAAGACATAGTTGGGGCATAAGGAAGGCATTTTTTAATAGAATAAGAACTAAAAGATAAGGAAGAAAAGATGAGGGAAGAGCCCTTAGAAAGGTGAGCTAATTTGGAACCTTGCAAATAAAGGGAAGATTTTTAAGAAAGGGTGCAAATTGGAGAGGCAGTGAATGGAAAAAATGGACATCTGAGGAGGTATATAGCAAAAAAAAAAAAAAAAAAAAAAAAAAAGGAACAGAAGGACAGTGAGGGAAAATACTATAGAAGGAAATACACGAATAATTTTGATATTAAGTGTGAATGGGATGAATTCACCCCTAAATTGAAAACAGATAGTAGAATATATAAAAAACCCAACAATTTACAAGAAACAAACTTTAAAAACGAGAGAAATATATACAGTAAAAATAAAGTTTTGAAGCAGAATATACTATGTGTCAGCTGTTACAAAGAAAGCAGGGGTAACAGCCATGATCTCTGACAAAATTAAAGCTAAAATACATATAATGAAAAGAGATAAACAGGGAAACTATATTGTTAAAAGGTAACATAATGAAGCATTATCAATATTAAATGTATTAAATGTACCAAATGTTATAATATCCACACTTTAAACAAAACAATATTATAAATCTGTGAAAATCAAGGAGATGAATAAAATCTTAGATAAGTTAAATATGATAGATATTTGGAGAGAAGTGAATGAGAATAGTTGAGAATATACTTTCTTCTCAGTGGTACCTGACACCTTTACAAAATTTGAACATATATTAAGGCAAAAAAATATTGTAAGTAAATGTAGAAAAGAAGAAATATTAAATACATACTTTTCAGACAATAATACAATAAAAATTGTATAAAATAAGGGACCATAGAAACAAAAAGTAAAAACAAATTGGAAACTAAATAGCTTAATCTTAAAAATGAATGGATTAAGGAACAAATTATTGAATTAACTGAAAACGATATTTAATACAAAATATTGAATACAACAAATAATGTTATTAAAGAGAATGATAATAATGAGACAACATAGCAAAACCTATGGGATTCATCAAGATGAAACTTAGAAAGTAGGCTGGAAGACTACACCAACAAAAATAGAATCCTACCTTAAAGAGCTATTACAGTTACTGGGACACATAAAACACAAACCCAAAAGAAGAAAATTACTCCCAAAAGAGGTACAAGTAAAGTCTCAAAGAAAAACTGATCTTGAGCACAAGTAAAACTAGAATTCCTGGAAAAAAATTAGAGTTTTAAAAAAGAGCTTTAAAATAATTTCATAAAAATCAATGAGAATACTAAAGGAAGGAAAGGAAATTAAATGAAACTTATAGAAGAAAGAATTTGAGAATTAATAATTTGGCACACAAGGCAACAAAAATGACTCACCTGGAAAACAGATTAAGATGGAGAATTTAAGATTCATTGAAATACTTGAAAGCTCTAACAAAAACAACAATAAAAAAGCCTAGACATCATATTTCAAGAAATTGTAGGGGGCAGCTAGGTGGATTAATGAGTGCCAGGTCTAGAGACAGGAGGTCCTAGTTCAAATCTGGCTTCAGACATTTCCTAACTCTGTGACTCTGGGCAAGTAACTTAACCCCCATTACCACTCTTTTGCTTTGGAATCAATATACAGTATGGATTCTAAGACAGAAGGTAAGACTTTTTTTAAAAAGTGAGTGGTAAAAGTGGAACTAAATGTCATGTTTCTCAGGGCCTCTAACTAAAAGTTAGGAAGAAGATTTTTCCAATATGACCTTGGAAGTAGAAAGGTATTAAAAGAGACTCTGAGGGTTAATTTTTCAAATAGATAAATATTAAAACATTTTAAATATGTAATAAATTATGATAAATATGCTTTATCCAAGAGAATAAAATTCTCACAGTAGCTAGATTCAAAAATCTATCATTCTTTTCCCCTCTCCCTCCATATCTCTCATCTCCCCAAGAAGGTAGGTAATATGATACAGGTTGTGTATATATAATACATATTCCCATGCTCATTATGTAGTGAAATAAGAGATGTCTTATTTACACGTGAAAAATCCATGGAGGAAATAAAGTGAAGAATGGTATGTTTCAATTCGCATTCAGACTCTGCATGTTCCTGCAATGAATATCTTTTTTCAGCATGAATCCCTTGGGGTTGTCCTGCCTTGCTGATAATTGTTAAGCCATTCACATTTGATCATCATATATTGTTACTTGTATACAACATTCTCCTGGTTTTGCTCACTTCACTTTGTATTGCTTCATATAATTCTTTCTAGGTTTTTTGTGATCATCTTATTTTCCATTTCTTATGTCACAGTAGTATTCCTTTACAATCATACGCCACAACTTGTTCAGCTATTTCCCAACTGCTGGATATTGCTTCAGTTTCCAGTTCTTTGCCACAACAAAAAGATTTGCTATAAATATTTTTGAACTTCTAGTTTCCTTTTCCTTGATTGCCTTAGAAAATAAGCCTAATGGTGGCATTACTGGGCCAAAAGACATGCACAATTTTATAACTCTTTGAATATAATTCCACATTGCTGTCCAAAAATGTTGAATCAGTTCAGTTTCACAAAAAATGTATCAATATCCCTGTTTTTCAACATACCCTCCAACATTTGTCATTTTGTCCTTTTATCATTTTAGCCAACCTGATAAGTGTGCAATATGCCAGAATTATTTTGAATTGCATTTCTCCAATCAGTAATAATTTAAAGCAACTTCCCACATGGTTTTGATTTCTTCAGCCAAACATTGTGTTTTCATATATTTCAATATAGTTCCATGTACACACACGTATTAGCTTTGGCTAATGTCTACAGTGGTCCTCTTCAAAAATAAAAGATGAACAACAGAAAGAAGAATACAGGTAGGTCCTGACCAGTATGAATAATGAATCCCAGGAAGTGGTTGTATGTATATAAATTTGTACTATTCAGTATTATAATTATGTAAAACAATGTAATTTATTCCAGCCCAGTGGAAATATGACATGCAAATTTTAATAACTTTTTTGTAATTAACAAAGGATTGAATTGTATAATTACATCACCATTAAAAATGAAAGAGAGTCCAGTTTTCTTAATATTTAAAATTTCCTACCAGAAATTCAGGTTTGGGTTTTTTATAGTTTATATTAATTTTATATTTTCTATATTTTTGCACATATAAAATGAGATGATGATTAGGATAAAGACCTTTCTTAAACTAAACAGACATAAAACTAACCTTTAACAAAGAAGGTCAATAGAAGTACAATTTATAAAATGAAATAACTAGAATTTAGTCTTTGTAAATGTATGGGTTTGGGTATTAGGTACTTTAGTGCTTAGGGTATATCTACTGGAGATTGGAAGGTGATGATTCTAAAAGAGGATTTGCAAAAACATTACAGCAAAACACTGTGGAGAAGTATTGAAAATTACCAACATCATGGCCTCAACAAAGTGACAAAAAAGAATGATATCATATAGCAGGGGTCAGCAACCTTTTTGGCCGTGAGAGCCAAAAATGCCACATTTTTAAAAATGTAATTTCATGAGAGCCGTACAGTACTCACAGTGCGCTCCTGTAATAGTGCCTGAAAAAAATTGACCTTATGGCTTCTGCAGAAAGAGCCATATCTGGCCCTCAAAAGAGGCAGATATGGCTTGAGAGCCATACGTTGCTGACCCCTGTCATATAGGATAGCTTCAGAGTGAGATGCTTTGGTCCACCCCCTTAATTTTACGGATAAGGGAACTGAGGTCTTGAGAGAGGAACTGACTTGTCCAAGAGACACCAGCAGCAGATAAAGAACACTGGGCTTCTTAGCAGAGTAAGATTCAGATTCAAATTTGGCCTCAGACAATTACTAGCTATGTGACCCTGGGCAAGTCACTTAATCTCTCAACTGTAAAATGGTGATAATAATAGTCCTACATTTTGAATGGTTGCTTTGAAGATCGAATGAAATATTTGTAAATGTATTTAGCACAGCAGCTAACATACTATATATTTCCTTCCCTTCCCCTTATAAGGTCATACAAAGCAGTATTGTAACACAAAGTTAGTAATCCATCCTATCAACTCTGATTCAAATCTCTTTATGCTATGCTACGAAACCTATTCATACTATGCCACTCTTCCCTCTACAAGTGATATGTAAGAAAAAGCCCATATCTATCAGCTTTGTTGTAACCAAATTTATCTCTTCCAGTTGTTTCAAAGGAGTTTAGAACAGTAGATGTGAAGGTCTGCTGTTCTGGTAGAGATCTTCCAAACTCTTCCTTTTTCTTCACTTCCAGATAGTTTTGTCTTCACTTTGGGCTGATGTGTCTATATTTTTTGCTTTTGTTGTTTTGCCTGGAGCAGGGAGAGAAGTCCAAGGGGGCTGGAGCGAGTGGGAGAGGTGATGAAGCTAGGATTCCTGCGGCCAAGGTAGTTTGATCAAATTATGTAGGAGTCAGAACAGACTCTTCATTGCTGAAACAGATTGGGACAGTGAATGAGTCAGTGAATGTCATCCTTCCTAATTTTTCCCTTTCCCTGATTCTTTATTTTTTTTTCAACCCTTAGCTTCCAAATACTAAGTATTGGTTCCAAGGCAGAAGAGCAGTAAGAGCTAGGAAATTCAGATTAAGTGACTTTCCTAGGGTCACATAGCCAGGAAATATCTGAGGCTAGCTTTTGAACCCAGGACCTCCCATTTCCCGGACAGGCCTTCTAGCCACCAAACCACCCAACTACCACCACCGCTCTTCCCCTGATTATTAAAAGAATTTTGTTTATGCATGTGTATCTAAATGTCTTAACTGAGCAGTTGTGTGTAGTAAAAACTGCTAACCACTGCTTTGGGGAATCTCTTGAGTATTATTGTTGGAATAAGGATGAGGGAAGGGAATTGGGGAGAAGCCTGGAAGTGGAGGGAAGCAGATATCAAACTGTAAATATTTTGCCAAAGGAATCTCTGGCTGGGGGGGGGGGGGTAGTTAGAGCTATAGAAGGGAATTATTAGATTTCTTAAAATAATTTCTTCAGAACAAAGACGTGAGATTCTTATAGAGAGAGTTAGCAGTAATAACTAGGCTAGCATGTCCCCACTTCCCCCATCTAGTTTTAAAGGAAAGTTATTCAGAGAGGAGAGGAGAAAGTACCAAGGAAGGAGATGGAGAAAAAGTCACACCCAAAGGCCTAAACCACCAAAAGAAAAAAGAAAGATAACAGGCAATAAAGGGTCATTGAAATTTCTGCTTAATTGCTAACCAGCTCAGCATAACATCTGACCACACCACTGCTATAACTCTAACTTTTAACTATGAATTGACCTTCTTTGTTTGGGAATGAAAGTTAGAATTCTTCATCTTCTTAGAATTTAGTGTTTGTGCTGATCATAGAGATTTGTCACAAAAGGCAGGCAGAGAAAAGATGTTTGTGTGTCTCCATGCCTTCAGCTTAAGAGCTAAAATTGTTATTGGCTTATGTCATAACTTTTACTCAGGGACTATCAACCTTACATAAATTAAGAGGGTCCTATCTCAGTTTTAGATTGGGATCACCTCTCCTGGCCTTTTCCAAGGGCTTTTCCTTTGAGCACATTGTATAGCCATAGTTAAATTTCAGGCTTATGCTATCCTCAATTGAGATTTTGAAAGTCTTTTTGCCTTACATGACAAGTCTTAGTTATTCTGCCTTTTTTTGCCTTACATCACAAGTCAAATCTATTACAACTTAGAGAGAATTACTCTTAACGAAGTTTTGTTCATAAAATTTCCATAATCCAAACAAAACTTTGATCTATTTCCTTCTCTGATGGTTTCTCACTACCTTACAAGTTTACAAAGAAAATATACTCTTAAACTTACTATACCTTACTATCAATCAAACTGCCCAGGCTCTAAGTATTCACTCTACCAACAATCATTTTTCTGCCTTTGTTAGTGACAAAGAGAAAAAACAGTATCTCTATACATAACATATTATCTTGTGTACATTGTCATAACCAATTTACCCCAAAATTTTGGTTTACAGTACATTTCTGTTATAGGTAAATTATAGAGTAGACATAGATTTAAGTTAGGATAGAAAGCTGATAGCTAAAAGCAAGCCTTGACTGAGTGCATGGATATTCCAGGATAGAATGAAGGGTGAGGCTTGAAAAGGAGGGTGATCTTCTTGGCTGAGCTAGAAGGAGGGTATATTTGTGCTCCTGCTTGCTGAGACTCAAGTAGCTGTGAAGTTTTGGGATTTTAAAGAAGATTGAAGAGATCATCAATCAATACAGCCTAGGTTGAGATAAGGGTTTCAGATCTGCAGCTAGTGGATGGCTATCAAATAGTCTTTCTTTCTAGAGCTTCATTTGGACTTACCAGCTGTTCAAGGATTTGCTCCTGGTTCCTGTCATCATCTAAGATCACTCTGAGCTGTGAGAATCCCAAACTCCAGCCCTCTCCAACATAGCCAGCTGAACTCCTTACATTCTAAAGGCAGTTGGTTTGTTCCTTCAGTGTTAGAAATCCTTCACCCACTTTCCCACTTAACCAACATTAAAATCTGTTTTAATATACTTCTTGTGTCTCCTCTACACCAACAAGAATCCACTATTGAGTTACCTTAACATCCCTGGTATCCCTGGTTGTTTGGCAGACAGTTAAACTGTCAACTGTCATTACCCATTTCCTACATTCCCTGTGTGGTTTATTCAGTGTTTCTAGTCAGTCTTTTACCTTGCAGGGTGTGGGGTGTGTTCACATTTGTGTTATTTCCTGGCTGGCACCCAGTCCAGTCCATCCTACCCCTTCCCCCTTATTTTATTCTTTCATTTCCAAGTAAATATGATAAAATTTTTGCTTCTAAATATACATTTACATTAAAAACATTTTTTCAATTTCAGCAGAATTATGCTTGTACAAAGTACATGTTTTGTTAATGTTATAGGTAATTTACAAGTTATAGATAGACTTATGATACTTTGAAGACAAACCAAGCTAAAACCTGGCTGAGGCTGTGAACATTCTAACTCAGAATGTTCCGAGAAGTTTGTCCCCAGAGACTTGGCAGCAGTTGGCAGAGAGAGTTTTGCCTGGGAATGTGTTGGTAGAGGTGGCATCTGATCAACTAAGACAGCAGACTTTTTTGGGATTTCAAGAAGAGGAATTTGAGCTTCAAACAAGTCCTAGATCGAGGGGGTGCTTTCCTGTTGTTGGTGGGCAACAAACAGGAAGCCCTTTTACTCCCTAGCCCTCTTTGGATTTATTTGCTGTGGCAAAAGTGTTTCTGGGTCCTAATTACATCTGGAAGTCATCATGAATGTGATTTGTGAGATTCCCCAAATCCCCTATCTCTCTCTAGTTCTGCCATTGCTAGCTGTCTTTTAGTTAGAGCAGAATAGCCAATCCCAAGCCAACATTCTTTTGGCAGTTGGTAACAGACTTGAGACTTTAGAAAATCCTTTCCCTCCTACCCTATCCTTATCAAAACATTAAAAACTTTTTACAACAACTTCCTAATAGTCTCTTTCCCAGTCATCAAGAACCCACTGAGTTTTAACTGTTTCCCTGACTGTAGTGATTTTCAGTTACTGTTTGTTTACTGCAGCTAAGTTACACTGTGTTTCCTCTCCCTGTGCAGCTGTGTAGCTGTACTGGTGTGCCTCATTCATTCCCAACCCATTTCCCCATTCCCTTGAATTTCTATTAGTTTATTTGTTACCCAATTCCTGCTGTGTCATTTTTATTTTTCAGTAACAATTAATATTTCAAAATTTTGTCAAAAACCCAGAAATTCTTAGCAACATTCTAAAACTTTTAGTGTAAGATCCATTTCAAATTAAAAATTTTTTAAATGTTTTAAAACTTAATCCCAGTGGTTAGTACATTTTATTTTGATGTTTAATTCAGTAGCACATATATAAAAATAACATTTCTGGGCAGCTGGGTAGCTCAGTGGATTGATAGCCAGGCCTAGAGACGGGAGGTCCTAGGTTCAAATCCGGCCTCAGACACTTCCCAGCTGTGTGACCCTGGGCAAGTCACTTGACCCCTATTGCCTACCCTTACCACTCTTCCACCTATAAGTCAATACACAGAAGTTAAGGGTTTAAAATAAAAAAAAATAATAAAAATAACATTTCCATAGTTTAATTTGTAACCATAAAAATTTGGACTTAAAGTATTCTTTTTGCATTCTGTGAGGAATAATATTTTTCTGCAGGAGACTCCCTTTTTTATTTAAATTGAAGAAATGTAGTTTGTATCTCTGTAGGTTCAAATGTAATGTCAAATGTGATTTTTCCTGTTTTTAAATTAATTGCAAAGGTATTAAGGCAATGTGTAATGACATGTTTTGCTGCATGACCAGGTAGGCAAGTAGAAAATAAGAATGGAGAAAAGGTATACACTATCTAACTTTTTATCTTAAGCATTCTTACTGAGGATGGCATCATCTAAACTCTATATCCTTGTCCCTTATTCATCCCAGGCACTTAGATATTAATTATAGCCCTTTGTATAAATTTATAAATGAAGATAATCATTTAGAATTGAAATTAATTTTTGTATAGATAGGTTGCACAAAGCACGTGCCAGTATTTTCCAACTTTAGAGTTTTACATAGAAAATTTTTTAAAATTTAGAAAACTTTACAAGATTTGGAACAATTTTATAGACATTAAATATCTCTTTTGTCTCATATTTCTTAATTTTATATCTTCTTCTAAAAGGTGGTGCTAAATTCTTATCTATTTACATACTTCATTAAACCTTCATGTGCCTTGAAGCAGCCTGCATTTATTAGATTTAATTAGGGTGGAAGAAATATTTTATGTACATTCTTTCAACTCTATAAGTCTGTATCAATTGCTCATTCCATATCTCAATGAGAATAAACCAATTTTTTATTCTTAAATCTAATAACTTCCCTCATTAGTTTTGATTAGTTGCTAGTCACGTTTGAATGGTCACAGAACCTCCTAAATTCTGAGATATTGTTTTCAGTCAGCTGGTTGAAAGGATGACAGATTGGTTTTCCTAGATTACATTCCAAAATACAAAATCATATATATCAATCTTAAGTTATAAATATTAACCAGTTATGAGATCACATTATCCCTTTTTCTTGTTTTTATCATTTCTACATTTCTTGCCTTGTGGCCAGCAAGGAATGGAAGGAAGAAATGTCTGACAAATTGGTATATTTGACTCTTGCTTTAATAGGAACTGTTATAGGGAAATCATGGGAAAGCAGGAAATACTGCAAAAGCAGAGACAGGGAGATTCCAGAACCCTGGAGAATGAATGACTCCGAGGGGAGTTGGACTTTTCTCTCTTGAGGGAGACAGTGTGTGGACTTCTCTTGTAAGCAGCTTATCTCCTTAGAAGTGGTTGAGTATGTGTGTCTGGACCCCTCAGGTGGACTGTGTGGGTTATACCATATCTCCCATTCTTTCTGGATATTCATCTGGTTCCTGTTTGTTTCCTGTTTGTTCCTGTCACTTCTGTTTCTGCTAGGACTCTTGCCAAGACCTTGAAGCCAACTGTCAGTGAGAATCTCTCCCTTTTGACTCTCTGGACCTGCTTACCATCCAGCCTATTTCCCTACTCTAGTTATCAGCAAAAGGGAGAAATTTTTGGTTAATGAGTGTTATATTCATAATGTGGGAAATGATGGATGCCACCTTGACTGACAGAGATGGCAGTTGGAAGACTTGGAATGTTCCCAGGTGCCGTGATCCAGGGGCAAACGTCAGTTGGCCCCACAGTATAAATACCCCTGACAGCCACTTTGAGGGAGTCTCTCTGGAAGTCTCTGGACAGAAGTCTCTGGACTGAGAAATCTCTGAGTGGGTGGTGAAGGGTGGCAGGGAGGTCTATGAAGAAGAGGGCAGGAATAACTCTGAAGCTATTTCCTGATAGACTATGAGAGCTAGTGCATCACCAACACTGGTGTGAGAAAGCTGAAAGAATAAGATCATCAATACAGCTGCATCAATAGCTTCCCTATTCTCTGGCTTGGCTGTGGCCAGGTTTGGCCAGAGGTAGTGGGAGTAAGCAAATCTTCAGCTTCCACCTGATCAATAGCCTCCAGTCCTGATTTTCAACTAGTTTATAGATAATAGATCAATAGGGTCTCCAATTCCCAATCCTTGTCCTTGTTATCCTTTCCTTGAATATAGATAAAGAGTGTTCAACAATAAGTACCTTCCTAAGTGGTCTTTATATCACGGGCCTTGGGAAGGGAGTCAAACGCAGTCAGATCCTAATGTTATAGAAGGCAAATCAATAGCCCAATACTAATCTATCCAATCCCAGGTTGGACCTGGAAAGGTTACCCATCTATCTAACCTCTTGAGGGTCCATCCGGGGCCACTGTTAGAGAGAAAGGGGTAAATTACAGCAGCAGTCAAGGGTGATTGGAGTTGGTGTTCCTCCATCATCTGCAGCTGAGGAGAGTACAGATAGATACATCAACATCATTGTACATCTATACATCTCCCTTGGACCTTTTATGTATAACATGAGATACTAGGATCTTTAGGTAGAGAGAGAGAGAGGGCGGTTTGGACAGTTACAATCTGATATAATAACTACTGAGTTTTGGCAGGAGGCATTAATTATATAAAGTAGTTTGTCCCAATCCTCATCCATTCTTGTCCTTGTTTAATAAACCCTGTTTACATCATTGTGGGTGTCCTGTCAGTCTATCTAGCTAGCCTTCCCAAACCTTTGTACTTCTGATATTGGCCCTAACAACTGAGTTAAAACATATACCACCTAACTACCCAATCCACGTTTTTATTTTTTATTTCAGAGCAGAGAGTAAGATTTCTTTTTATTTAATCAATTAAATTATGTCAAAGTTTAGGAGAATCAAAAAAATCCACATAAATGTGTTTTTTTAAATATCCCAAACACTTTCTGGTTTGTCTTCTTCACTTTTCCCAGGACAATGAAGGAGAGAGGGATAGAGAGGTGCAAGGGACCTCTTCTATTCAATATTAATTCAATTTAATTCAATATTAAAACTTCCCAGTGCACAAAGACAGCACCACACACATCTTCCTGCTATTTTATACACTCTCTGACAATATAAAACATAAATTTACAACACACTTCCTCTTCTTTCCTCTACTTTGGGGAACCAATTGTAGTCTTTAAATTTGCTTAGGACTGCCCAGGAGGCAGTCAGTCGTTTCTGAGTTGTCACCCACTTTAGTAATCCCTCAATATACCTCCAGAGTGGAGAGGGGGCCAAATTGGGCCACCACTTGTCAAGGCATAAATCTGCCTGCAGGTCCTGCTTGACAGCAATCTGGAGTGTGGAGGGGTAAGAAGAATGGAAGCAGAATGAGGAGGGTTAAGGTGCTGATGGCAACTAATAGCACTTTATTAAAAGTAGACATGATTTTTATAGGAGGAACAAAAACAGCCTGGAGTTTCTACCCAGACTTTCCATGACCATGGTAACTGGCAATGTTTACATGGTAACAGGTAATGCTTAACAGAGGACCTTAAGGATCACAATATAGTCTGTCATACATCAGTGATTTATCGGATACATCTTATACAGGAATTGGAGGATTGTGGGGTGTCTATAGGTTACGTGATACATACAAAAGGATTTGTCTAGGTTGCATAATACATACAAAAGAGCTTACCTGCGTTTCTAAGGAAAGTGAACACAAACATAACCTAGATGCAGAAGGAGAGAAAGAAAGAAGGGAATGTGGCTGGGGGCTTTCTATTCCTTGGGCCTGAACCTTGCTGAAGGTTTTTGGACCCAAGGGTCTCAGCCTGCTACACCTGTCTTTGCAAATTCTATTTGGAAAAACATAGCCAAACACTATGCAGCATGTAGGTAAAATATAACTCAAGTCAAAACTGACTTTTTAGCAGCTTTATTTACAAAATGAAGGGAAAGGGTAAGTAGAGAAATGTGAAAGAGGGCAGAGTGAGAAGTATGGCTTATCAACCTAGATATTTGCTCCGGCCTCCTGGCTCTACTCTGCCAGGGCTCCAGAAGCCCCAGCAAGAGGACCCAGAGGTAAATTAAGCAAGGGTTTCACCCACGCGGTGTCCTCTAAGAGGGAGGCCTATCTAATCTTTCCAGAAGTCAGGAAAGGAAAGTCAGCTTTTTCCACTCACCAATCCAAAGTCCCAGGGGAGAAGGTCCCAGAGCAATCTTTCCAAATGCTAGATTCCCAAGTCCACACTGAGGAAGATCCTCCATCAGCCTCCAGAGCGTTAAAAAAAAAAACTCTCACAGGAAGTTGCAGCCACTTTTAAAGACCTTTTTTCCATCACTTCCTGTGTCTTCCTCAACTTTACAGGGACCAATTCCAGTCTATAACTTTGCTTAGGACTGTCTTGGGGACAGTCAGTTGTTTTCTAAGTTGTCACCCACTTAAGCATGTTGGTTGCAGACCTCCCTCACTTAGGCATTATGTAGGGTGTATATGCTTCTGGTGATTAAATTTAAAAGTAGGCAAAGGGAGAGCTAATCCCATCTTCACAAAATCTGGCCTGTCAGTCTGTAGATGTGCAACCTGGACAAGGCAATTAACTCTCACTGTCTAGCCCATACCATCCTTCTGCACAGTTCTGATTCTAAAATATAAGGTAAAGGGAAGGAAAATGAGAGAAAGGAGGAGGAAGAGGAAGAAGAAGCCAGTAAGCAGAGATGAGAAGGGAGAGCATTCTTGACATGGAGGACAACCAGAGAAATATGAAACAGCCAATAGATGGAGCATTTTGTGCAAGGAACAGCAAGGAGGCCTGTGTCATTTCATCAAAGAATACATGGAGGGGTATCAGAAAGTGCAAGGTTACAAAGGGCTTTGAATGCTGTTAAAAGGTAGGGGAGGAGCAGGAGAGAGGTTCTGGGATAAGATGGCGGCAGAGTAAAAAGCAGCTGTAGTAGAGTACAAACCTCTACTAACCCACACATATAAGGCTCCTCAAGAGGACATAAAAACAAATCCAGGCAAACAAAGGGACCCCACAACAGGGTGCAGCATTGAAGGTATGTGGGATCGGGGCATTTCCATGCTATAAGGGGGTGAAATAGCTCTCACTAAAATGCGAGCTGAGCAACCCCCTCCACCCCTCACACCACCTAAGCCAGGGCACAAGAGTTAGAAGAAGTTTGGGGCATCCATTAAGTCCTTGGAAGCTACCTGGGATCACCAGGGCCTGCTCCTGAGAACAGCAAGATTTAAGACCCCAAGAGTCTAAAGAATACTTGAACTTTGAACACAGAACTGGAGCATGCGAACTTTGAACACAGACTTTGAGCGCAGGTGTGGATGCAGGCTCAGATGTGGATCCTGAGTGCAGGCACAGACTTGGGTGGGGACCCAGTACAGAGGGATGCATGACTGTGGAAGCAGCTCCCTGAGACTGTTAAAAGGAGCTTCAGGCAGAGGAACAGGATTGAACCCGAGAACAACTAGACCTGAGAACTGAGGAGCCTGAAGAGCAAAGACAGACCCAGGGTGTGAGGATAAAGCTGAGAGGGTGCTGGGCTAACAATGGCAAACCAGACACAAGAACCCCAGAAGAGAAAGATCCAGAAGAAATCTTTAACACTCGACATTTTTACACAGAAAAAATCCAGACAACAGAGCAAACAGCAGAGGAGAACAAACAAGTAACCATATCCAAACCTTTCCAAAAAAATGAAAACTGGTCACAAGCTCTTGAAGAGTTCAAATCTGACAGTATGAGAAAGATGGAAGGGATCTGGCAAGAAAATAACAGTTTAAAAGGCAGAATTTCGCAAGGGGAAAATGAGGCTCAGAAATCAAATGAATTGATAAGCAAATTGAAGACCAGAAATGACCAGCTGGAAGCCTTGAAGCACCAAACAGATCAGATTGAAAGGAAAACCAAAAGATTATAACTGAAAACCAGTCTCTAAAGGCTAGAATTGGGTAATTTGAAAAAGATGCCCCCAAATCAAAAAAATCGATAAGCAAATTGGAAACAAAAATAAAACAGCTGGAAAACAGGATAGACCAAACCGAAAAGGAAAATCAAAAGATTATAGCAGAATACCAGTCTCTAAAAACAAGAACTGGGTAGGTAGAAGCCAATGATCTCTCAAGACAGCAAGAACAAAGAAAGCAAAGTCAAAAGACTGATAAAATAGAAGGAAACATGAAATATCTCAATGAGAAGTTGACAGATCAAGAAAACAGGGCTAGAAGAGACAATTTGAGAATAATTGGTCTTCCTGAAAAAGCAGAAATTAATAGAAATTTGGACTCCATACTAAAAGAAATTATTCAGTAAAACTGCCCTAAAGTTCTACTACAAGAGGGCAATATAGACATTGAAAGGATCCATAGATCACCCTCTACACTAGACCCAGAAAAGACAACCCCCAGGAATATAATAGCCAAATTCAAGAGCTTCCAAGTAAAAGAAAAAAATTTTACAAGAAGCCAGAAAGAGACAATTCAAATATCAAGGAGCACCAATCAGGATCACACACGATCTGGCAGCCTCCACACTACAAGACCTCAAGGCTTGTAATATGATATTCAGAAAGGCAAGAGAACTGGGTCTACAACCAAGGATCACCTACCCATTAAAACTGACTATATACTTCCAGGGGAAAGAATGGGCATTCAACAAGATAGAAGATTTCCAAGTATTTGCACAGAAAAGGCCAGGACTAAATGGAAAGTTTGATATCCAACCACAAAAATGAAGAGAAACATGAAAAGGTAACTAAGAAACAGAGGGGAAAGAAAGAAAACTTTTATTTTTAAATTTGCCTCTTTAAGGGCTTCAATAAGATCTAATTATTCATATTCCTATATGGAGAAATGTTATGTGTAATTCTCTGTAGTGAACTCTATTCACTATTATACTATCCACTATTATAGTAATTAGAAGAATTTTTCACAGGGAGAGGTTGGAGTAAATGGTCTAAGATGATATGGGGGTGGTTGGGAAAGAGGGAGGTGAAGAGTAGATGGCATCAAGATAAACTTGAATGAATAAGAAAAATAGGATTTTCTATTACACACAAAGAGGGCATGGGAAGAGGAGGGGACAAATACTATTATAAGAAGGAGAGGAAGAGAGCATTAAGAGGTAATATTTAAACTTTACCCTCAGTGTAATTAACCCTGAGAGGGAAGAGTAGCTATATCCATTGGGATATAGAACTCCATCTAACCCTACTGAGAAAGTCAGAAGGGATAAACCAGGTTAGGAGGGGAGTGGGGAGGTCAAAAAAGGGAGGGAAGAAGAAGGGGGAGGGAATTCATTAGGACTTAAAAATAAAAAGAGGGGAATAATAAGGGAGGGGGTAGAAAGGGAAGTTAATCAAGGGAGGGGACAACGGTTACTGGTTTAAAACAAATCACTGTTTTAAAAGGGAATAGCCTAAGAAGAAGGGGTAGAACTAGGAGAGGATACAAAAATGTTGGGGAATACACAACTGATAATTATAACTCTGAATGTGAATGGGATGAACTGGCCCATAAAATGGAAGGAAATAGCAGAGTGGATTAGAAACCAAAATCCTACCATATGTTCTCTACAAGAAACACATATGAGGCAGGTAGATATACACAGATTAAAGATAAAGGGCTTGAGCAAAATATTTTGGGCTTCAAATGAGAAAAAGAAGACAGGAGCGGCAATCATGATTTTTGACAAAGCCAAAGTAAAAATAGATATGATTAAAAAAGACAGGGAAGGTCATTACATCCTGATAAAAGGCAGTATAGACAATGAGGAAATAACAGTGCTCAATACATATGAACCAAATGGCATAGCATCCAAATTTGTAAAGGAGAAACTGGGAGAGCTCAAGAAGGAAATAGATAGTAAAACCATACCAGTGGGAGATCTAAAGATTCCTCTTTCAGATCTGGATAAATCAAACCAAAAAATAAATAAGAAAGAGGTAAGAGAGGTGAATGAAGTCCTAGAAAAATTAGATTTAATAGATATATGGAGAAAAATAAATAAGGACAAAAAGGAATATACCTTTTCAGCTGCACATGGTACATTCACAAAGATTGACCATGTAATAGGGCATAGAAACATTGCAAACAAATGCAAAAGAGCAGAAATAATAAATGTAACCTTCTCAGATCATAATGCAATAAAAATAATAATTAGTAAGGGCACCTAGACTGGCAAATCAAAAACTAATTGGAAATTAAACAATATGATTCTCCAAAACCAATTAGTCAAAGAAGAAATCATAGAAACAATCAACAATTTCATTGAAGAGAATGAGAATGATGAGACATCCTACCAAACTCTGTGGGATGTAGCCAAGGCAGTACTCAGGGAGAAATTTATATCCTTGAGTGCATATATTAACAAATTAGGGAGGGCAGAGATTAATGAATTGGGCATGCAACTCAAAAAACTAGAAAGTGAGCAAATTAAAAATCCCTAGATGAAAACTAAATTAGAAATACTAAAAATCAAGGGAGAAATTAATAAAATTGAAAGTAAAAGAACTATTGAATTAATAAATAAGACTGGAAGCTGGTATTTTGAAAAAAACACATAAAATAAACAAAGTACTGGTCAATCTAATAAAAAAAAGAAAAGAAGAAAACCAAATTGACAGTATCAAAAATGAAAAGGGAGACCTCACCTCTAATGAAGGGGAAATTAAGGCAATCATTAAAAACTATTTTGCCCAATTATATGGCAATAAATATAACAATTTAGGAGATATGGATGAATATTTACAAAAATATAAATTGCCTAGATCAACAGCAGAAGAAATAGAATACCTAAATAATAAGGGAAGTAAATCAAGGGAGGGGACAAGGGTTACTGGCAGAAAGCAAACCACTGGCTTAAAAGGAAATAGTGTAAGAAGAAAGTGTAAAACTAAGAGAGGATACCAAAATGTCAGCGAATACACAACTGATAATTATAACTCTGAATGTGAATGTTATGAACTCTCCCATAAAACGGAAGCAAATAGAGTGGATTAGAACCCAAAATCCTACAATATGTTGTCTACAAGAGACACATATGAGGTGGGTAGACATACAAAGGTTTAAGGTCAAGGCAAGGGCTTGAACAAAATCTTTTGGGCTTCAAATGAGAAGAAGAAGGCAGGAGTGTCAATCATGATTTCTGACAAAGCCAAAGTAAAAATAGATATGATTAAAAAAGACAGGGAAGCTCATTACATCCTGATTAAAGGCAGTATAAACAATGAGGAAATAACACTGCTCAATATATATGCACCAAGTGGCATAGCACCCAAATTCATAAAGGAGAAACTGGCAGAACTCAAGAAGGAAATAGATAGTAAAACCATACTAGTGGGAGATCTAAATATTCCTCTGTCAGATCTAGATAAATCAAAATGAAAAATAAATAAGGAAGAGGTAAGAGAGGTGAATGAAGTCCTAGAAAAATTAGATTTAATTGATATGTGGAGAAAAATAAATAGGGACAAAAAGGAATACACCTTCTTTTCAGCTACACATGGCACATTCACAAAGATTGACCATGTTATAGGGCATAGAATCATTGGAAACAAATGCAAAAGAGCAGAAATAATAAATGTAACCTTCTCAGATCATAATGCAATAAAAATAATAATTAGTAAGGGCACCTGGACAGGAAAATCAAAAACTAATTGGAAATTAAATAATATGATTCTCCAAAACCAATTTGTCAAAGAAGGAATCATAAAAACAATCAACAATTTCATTGAAGAAAATGACAATTATGAGACATCCTACCAAACTCTGTGGGATGCGGCCAAGGCAGTACTCAGGGGAAAATTTATATCCTTGAGTGCATATATTAACAAATTAAGGAGGGCAGAGATTAATGAATTGGGCATGCAACTCAAAAAATTAGAAAGCCAGCAAATTAAAAATCCCCAGATGGAAACTAAAATAGAAATACTAAAAATCAAGGGAGAAATTAATAAAATCGAAAGTAAAAGAACTATTGAATTAATAAATAAGACTAGAAGCTGGTACTTTGAAAAAACAGATAAAATAGACAAAGTACTGGTCAATCTAATAAAAAAAAGGAAAGAAGAAAACCAAATTGACAGTATCAAAGATGAAAAGGGAGACCTCACCTCTAATGAAGAGGAAATTAAGGCAATCATTAAAAACTATTTTGCCCAATTATATGGCAATAAATATAACAATTGAGGAGATATGGATGAATATTTACAAAAATATAAACTGCCTAGATTAACAGCAGAAGAAATAGAATACCTAAATAATCCCATATCAGAAAAAGAAATTGAACAAGCCATCAAAGAACTCCCTAAGAAAAAATCTCCAGGGCCCGATGGATTCACAAGTGAATTCTATCAGACATTCAAAGAGCAACTAATCCCAATACTATACAAATTATTTGATATGATAAGCAAAGAAGGAGTCCTACCAAATTCCTTTTATGACACAAATATGGTACTGATTCCAAAGCCAGGTAGATCAAAAACAGAGAAAGGAACTATAGACCAATCTCCCTAATGAATGAATTTAAGATCTATATCTTAAATAGAATACTAGCAAAAAGACTCTAGCAAGTGATCAAGAGGATCATCCACCATGATCAGGTGGGATTTATCCCAGGAATGAAAGGATGATTCAACATTAGGAAAACCATCCACATAATTGACCATATCAACAAGCAAACAAACAAAAATCACATGATTATCTCAATAGATGTTGAAAAAGCCTTTGAGAAAATACAGCATCCATTCCTATTGAAAACACTGGAAAGTACAGGAATAGAAGGACCTTTCCTAAAAATAATAAACAGCATATACCTAAAACCATCAACAAGCATCATATGCAATGGGGATAAATTAGAAGCCTTCCCAGTAAGATCAGGAGTGAAACAAGGATGCCTATTATCACCTCTATTATTTAGCATTGTACTAGAAACACTAGTAGTAGCAATTAGAGAAGAAAAAGAAATTGAAGGTATCAAAATAGGCAATGAGGAGACTAAGCTATCACTTTTTGCAGATGACATGATGCTCTACTTAAAAAATCCTAGAGAATCAACTAAGAAGCTTGTAGAAATAATCAACAACTTTAGCAAAGTTGCAGGATACAAAATAAATGCACATAAATCATCAGCATTTCTATATATTTCCAACACATCACAGCAGCAAGAAGTAGAAAGAGAAACACCATTTAAAATCACCCTAGACAATATAAAATACTTAGGAATCTATCTACCAAAACAAACACAGGATTTATACGAACACAACTACAAAACACTTTCCAAACAATTAAAACTATATCTAAACAATTGGAAAAACATTGATTGCTCATGGGTAGGATGAGCTAACATAATAAAAATGACCATTCTAGCAAAATGTATTTATTTAGTGCCATGCCTATCAAACTACCAAAAAAAAACTTCTATACTGAATTAGAAAAAATTATAACAAATTTCATTTGGAAGAACAAAAGATCAAGAATATCAAGGGAAATAATGAAAAAAAAAGTGAAAGAAGGGGGCCTAGCAGTACCAGATATTAAACTATACGATAAAGCAGTGGTCATCAAAACAATATGGTACTGGCTAAGAGACAGAAGGGAGGATCAATGGAATAGACTTGGGATAAGTGACATCAGCAAGACAGTGTATGATAAACCCAAAGGGCCCAACTTTTGGGACATGAATCCACTATTTGACAAAAACTTCTGGGAAAATTGGAAAACAATATGGGAGAGATTAGGTTTGGATCAACATCTCACACCCTACACCAAGATAAATTCAGAATGGGTGAATGACCTGTATATAAAGAGGGAAACTATAAATAAATTAAGTGAACACAGAATAGTATAGTTGTCAGATCTCTGGGAAAGGAAAGATTTTAAAACCAAGTAAGAGTTAGAGAACATTACAAAATATAAAATAAATGATTTTGATTATACTAAATTAAAAAGCTTTTGTACAAACAAAAACAATGCAACCAAAATCAGAAGGGAAACAACAAATTGGGAAAAAATCTTTATAACAAAAAACTCTGACAGGGGTCTAATTACTCAAATATACAAGGAGTTAAATCAATTGTATAAAAAAATCAAGCCATTGCCCAATTGATAAATGGGCAAGGGACATGAATAGGAAATTTTCAGATGAAGAAATCAAAAGTATCAATAAGCACATGAGAAAGTGTTCTAAATCTCTAATAATTAGGGAAATGCAAATCAAAACAATGCTGGCAATTTGGAACTATGCTCAAAGGGCTATAAAAGATTGTCTGCCTTTTGATCCAGCCATAGCACTGCTGGGTTTGTACCCCAAAGAGATCATAGATAAACAGACTTGTACAAAAATATTTATAGCCTTGCTTTTTGTGGTTTCAAAAAACTGGAAAACGAGGGTATGCCCTTCTATTGGGGAAAGGCTGAACAAATTGTGGTGTATGCTGGTGATGGAATACTATTGTGCTCAAAAGAATAATAAACTGGAGGAATTCCATGTGAACTGGAAAGACCTCCAGGAACTGATGCAGTGAAAGGAGCAGAGCCAGAAGAACATTATACACAGAGACCAATACACTGTGGTAAAATAGAATGTAATGGACTTCTGTACTAGCAGCAATGCAATGATCCATAACAATTCTGAGAGACTTATGGAAAAGAACACTACCCACATTCAGAGGAAGAACTACAGGAGAGGAAACACAGAAGAAAAGCAACTGCTTGAACACATGGGTTGAGGTGGACATGATTGGGGATGTAGACTTGAAACTACCACACCAATGCAACTATCAACAATTTGGAAATAAGTCTTGATTGATGACACATGTTAAACCAGTGGAAATGTGCATCGGCCATGGGTGGGGGGATAGCGGGGGGCGAAGGGGAAAGTAGGAGCATGAATCATGTAACCATGATAACTTTTCTAAAAAATAAAAATTATTTAAAAAAAAGATAGGGGAAACCTTGAGAAGATGGAATAAATGTCTAGTCAGGTGTTCAGTGACCTGACTTGGTTGAAGGGTTCCTCACCCTTCAACACAGAGAGCAATGGCTCTCTCTGTCACTGCTAAGAATAACTTTGAGACTATAGATACAGACATCTGTTATCAGACTGGGATCACCACTGGATTGACGGTTAGCTTACTTAAGACTTGGCACTGCTTAGTCATCTAAGATATCCCTTCTAATACAGTGTCCTGTCAGAGAGGCAGCAATGACTTTTGGCTCAGGTCTTTGCTTTATGCCTGAGCCTATTAGAACTGCCTCCCCAAGTCACCTTTCACCCACCAATGCCCCTTAGCTCTTCTTAAGGATTTATCTAACTGCTTTTGATTTGAAGATAAAGGTGTTTTAATAAAGATTAGTGAGGAGGTGTTGGAAGAGAGAGGAATAGGGATTCCTAACAGGAATGCTTATCCAAGCAGTTCAACCCTATCAGGCTTTTCTCCCTAATGATGATACTGTTTCTACTTCCCTAAGCTATTCTAAAAGAAATGACAATGCCAAACAAAGGATTTTGTATTTGATCTTGGAGGTAGGAAATGAATTTACTGAGTAGGAGATTGATAAGGTTACACCTTTTTTTTCTTCAGATAAATCATTTTGGTGGTTCAATGGAATATGGATTAGAATGAAGATAGACTCTAGGCAGGGGGATCTACCAGCAGACTGTTATAATAGTCCAAATATGAGGTGATAAGTGTATGAACAAGGATTGTGATAGTGTCAGAAGTGAAAAGTGGCATATTCAAGAGATGCTGCAAAGGTCAAATAAACAGGTCATGGAAAGAGATTGGATATATGGGGGGTAAGAGAAAGTGAGGGTTGAAGAATGATACCTAAGGTGCAAGCTTGGGAAATAGGAGGGATGCCTACAATAGAAATAGGTGTTAGGTATGAGAGATTTTAGGAGGAAACATAATGAGTTCCTTTTTGGATATGTTGAATTTTAAGGTGTCTATGAAACATAAAGTTTTAGGTGTCTAAAAAGCAGTTGGAAATAGGATACTGGAGTTCAGCAAAGAGGGTAGGATAGCTAATTTGTGGATCATGAGCATAGAGATGGTCATTAAATGCATGGAAGTTGATGACATCATTAAGTGAGGTAGTTTGGTGAGCAAAGAAAAGACTTCAGGACAGAATCTCATGTGAAACCCACATGTAGAGAGCGTAATCTGAATGAAGCTCCAACAAAGGAGGCTGAGGAGAGATCAGATAGGTAGAGGGAGATCCAAAATATAGTGGAATCCCAAAAAACCAAGTGAAAAGAGTGTATCAAAAAGAAGTATACAATAGTGCCAAGAGCCTGCAGAGAAGTCAAGGAGAAAGAGGGTGGGAAAAGACTATTCAAATGGGGACTGAGATAACTTTGGAAAGGGTAGTTTCCCTGGAAAGACAAGATCAGAAGCTCGATTTAAAGAGATTTGCAAATAATGTTTGCAAGAAATAAGGTAAGAACCATTAAACATGTAGAAGTTGAAGATAAGTAATGGGGGGGGGCGGAATAAGTGAAAGAACAATCTGTTGGAAGAGATGGAGTAGAATCATTTGTACAGTCAGAGATAAAGGGATAGTTGAGATGAAAGGGAGAAGTGGGAATAGCAAATAGCCTCAATCTTTCTATAAACTGTAATAATAACAATGATAATAGCTATCAATTATGTAGGGATTATTATGTGCCAGAGGCTGTGCTAAGCATTTTATAAATATTATCTCATTTGATCCTCACAGTCACTTTGAGAAGGAGATACTATTATAATCTTCATTTCCCAGTTAAGGAAACTGAGGCAAATAGAGATTAAGTGGTTTCTTCAGGGTCACACAACCCTGGAAGATTAGTTCTTCTTAAAGAACTGTCTCCACTGGGAAAACGGTCTTAGCTGAGAGGGCAGAGGGAAGAAAAGCCATAGGAAGTTTAAGGATGGATAAAAAGGTTTGTAAGAGCCATTATGGATAACGGCATAGAGAGTTGATGAGGTAGGCATAATATGCCTAGCACCAGTGAGGGGCTAGTTGAGCTTGTGCAACATAAATTTGTAATGGTCTCAATCAAAATGGTTGTACAATTCCCTCCACCACCTCATTCAGCAGCATGTATGAAGAATGGAAGGCAGCAATCAGCGAGATAAGATGAGGAAGAAAAGGAGTAGGTAGAAGGTTGTTTCCTTCATCCTCAAAGAGGACCAAAAATGATATCATTAAATTGGAGTCATTGTAACAGTGTGTCCAACTGTGGCTAATCAAACCATTACAAGCTCAGAAAGCTCTCCCACAGGTCAGACACAAATAACCCATATAAACATTTGGGATGGAAATGTCTCTAAATTTGTGCTTCTAATGTTTCTTTCGAGCTATTGTAATTCTGCTTTGCTCACAGAGCATCGCAATTTGATGCAAACATGCCATGCTGGACAGTCCCTTGTCTATGTGTCTCATGTTTCACAATCAACACCAGATTTTTTCTGAAAGATCTTGAGAGTGCCCTTGTATCACTTCTTCCAACTTCCATGTGAGCTCTTGCCTTATGTGAGTTCTCCATAAAATAGTCTTTTCAGCAAATGTGTGTTTCACATTTGAACAACATGGCTAGATCATCAGAGTTGTACTCTCCAAAGCAAAGTTTGAATGATTGGCAATTATGCTTGAGAAAGGACCTCAGTGACCAGTACTTTATTTGGTCAAGTGATCTTTAGAACCTTCTTAAAACGATTCAAATTAAAGCGATTTAGTTTCCTGGCATGGTGTTGGTAGGCTCTCCATGTTTTACATAGGCACACAATAATGAGGCCAGCACAATTACTCTGCAGTCCTTGAGTTAAGCAGGAAGCTTCTTTTCTCTCACTTTCCTTCAGTCTTCCAAACTCTGAGCTAATTCTGGAAATGCATGCCTCAGTCTCTAAGTGTTCATCCCTGGAAAGTATACTGCAAGGTAAGTGAACTAATCTATGGCATTCAAAATCTGCAGGCTAAAATTAGTAGGTATAAGCTGCATGAAACTCAAAGGAAGAGAGGTTACTTCATCCAACTCTCAAATTTTCTAAATTTTAAAGTATTCCCAAGTCTGGAACAGAAGTATTTAATAAAAAAGATTTTGTTATCCAATCATTTCAGTCACATTTGACTCTTTATGACCTTGTTCACTTGGAAAAAAAACACAGAACTACTAAAGTAGTCAGAAAAACCAAGTCTTTAATGAGGAAAAGGATAGGTCCAATGATCTACATAGAGCCAAGCGCCAAAGACTATACAGGGCCTACACCCTGGGGACTCCAGAAATGTATACCTGGGAGAATGCACCACACTAGATGAGTTCTCTGAAGAACAATAGAATTTGAGGAACTTATATTGTAATGAAATAGGGGGCTGTAGCTAATTAATAATAGAGGAGGAGGAGGCTATAGTAGGAGGCTAGCTATGAAGAGGAAGGTATGGGCCAGGATCGGGCCTGGGCTTGAAAACTGAATGTAAATGTATCAAGGATCCAGCACTCAGGCTAGAAGAGAGATAGGTGAAACTCTCTCTTGCTAGGCACCAAGCTCCTTTAAGTTGAATATTCTACAGCCCCTATCCTGATAGGGAAGTGACTCCTATTGGTATATGTAAGAATCAGACAGGAAGGGAGATATGGCACTTCCTGTTTAACAGCAATGTGGGTTTTTTTTTTTCCTAAAAGTTCAAAGTTCTTCCCCTGAGTTCAGTTTTTAATCACAAGCAAGTCTGAATAGGCCATTCGACCGATTAAGGGTAAACGCTAGTTCCACGTGGTGTCGGGTCATTGTAGAAAATCCCACATGTAGAGCTTGTGTGGGTGGCTAAATTAGGTCTTTAGAGAAACACGTGGAAGGCTAGAAATAGGGGGGAAAGGGGAAATATACTACCCAAATGGTTTGCGGCAGAGCTGAAGCAGTCTCTGGAGGTCGAGATCTCAGCAAAGGCAGCAGCCAGGGGTCATCCATGTTGGAGCTTGGGGTTCTGGAGTGGAACGATGGCTTGCAGGCTTTCGGCGCGGCAGGAATGGAGATCAAGTCAGGAGTCAGGAGATCAGCAGCGGCAGAGACACACTGGCTGGGCTCCGGCATTTTAGTGTAAAGCCAAAAGCCCGAATCGGCTGGCCTGACCTCCCTCCCAAGGTGGTTTGGGCTGGACTGGCTGGCTGAGTCCCGCCGGAGGCAAAAACGTGCTCTTGCTTTTAGCAAAAGCATGGCAAGGAAAGTCACTTTCCTTTTTTAAAAAAGTGCTCAAAAGAGCTGAGCCAGATGGCCAAAAAGCAGGCATGGCTATCGTTAGGCTATCTGGAAGATTTAAAGTTCAAATTTCGACCTTCTGGTTCGCCAAATTATTAATATTAAAAATGATAAAGGTTTGTATAAATATATAAATTAGTATTTTAATTAAAGCCATGTTTATAGATAAAGTTATCAGACCACGCGCTTGTAAGTATTCAAAACTGCCGCCTCCATTACTCCATTACTCCTGTTTCCTGGCCAAGAGCCTACTTGAAAAGAGGCCACTCCCTCCTAACCCAGGAGATTTTAAACCCTCTCTGGGTCGACGTAGACCTCCCCATGCCCCAAAGACCCGGAAACGGAAACCAGTTTGACCATGTTGGATCACAGGAAATGTAGTTTTGATACATTTCCCATGTCCATAGAAATATATACACTTTTTAGATGGCATTTTCCAAATTTCACTTTTACAGGATAGATATTTCAATCATGTAGGCATCTGTTAAAGTTCTCCAACTCTCTGTTGCAAGCAGGGTTGTGTTGTGAGGAAGATTAATAAATTATTATTTAGGAGGCTTAGTAAGCAGGGCTGGAGAATTCTAAATGGAATAGGGAAGCAGGAAGTGTTGCTTCTCTCTCTGAGATGGACTCCAAGGAGGCTGGGGACAAGTTGTAACTGACCACTGGGAGACTTCAGAGGAAGTGGAGTTTGTATCCTGATATCCTGATATCCAGAAGGAGGGAAGTCATCTGCCTGTGGGAGGTTAGGTTGAGACTATAAAACCTAACCTGCGTTGCTGGTCAGCTCAGGTTGGTTTAGCTCCCTGACTTACCCAACTGAAGGAGTACTGGCTGAAGACCTGGGAAAGCTGTGTCATTGCTGGATTATGACAGGACTCAGCAGTGAGGATTCCACTTAATTCCTGATCTCCATTGTGCCCTACCCTGCTATAGTTTCTAGCTTAGTATGGATAAGTCCATTCCCTGACCCTGAGGCTTGCCCATAGACTGGTAGAATAGAAGCCCCTTTTCCCTTCTTTCAGACTATAGTTCATTAGATTAAACCCTGATTATAAAATCTATTGTCAGTCTAGTCATTTGTTAGTTTCACAGACTCCCTGGAAAGGTGGATCAGTTAAGGCCCAACAGTCACTCCTGTCAAGTGCCATTCCCCAAAATGCCAAAATTAGTTTCCCTAACTTGTTTGGCCCCAGATTATTGTCCATTCCTGTCTCCTACTCACCCTTCTGAACCCAGATAAAAATATAAGTTAACTCCAGTTTTTACCTTAACAGTTTGGCTGTCCCAGATGGTGGGTTAAGAGGAGGACAGGAAGTTCACTCTTGGATACATAGGGACAGACTGGAAGCCAGAAGGTTCTGAACATTCCATGAGGGAGGATAGCCATTGGCTGTGGTCTGAAAGTTCCAAGCCAGTGGTGAGCCACTCAGAACTGCTTACCTCCCTCCCCACTCCCCCAGTTCATTGATAAAATCTCTGAGTGAAGCCAATTTACTATAAATGCTGAAATAGTCCCAGAGAAAGGGTTTTTCTTCATTTTTTTCCCTCTGAAGTGGTTTTTCTCTTTTTTTTCCCCTTTGGATGTTTTTATTGTTATTGGTTTGTTGTATTGGTATTGTTTTTTTGTGTGATTACTGTTCTATATGTTAGTTAATTATTTGTATAGTAGTGGAATACAATACCACTGGTATATTACCAAGTGTGATAACAATGGAAGATATAATGCACAAGTGTATAATGATGTTGTGGGGTACTCTTTATTTTGCATTGAAAGTTTTCCCAAATATATAAAAATGGGGCTTAATTTTGACAAAATAAGACCAATGTGGGAGATAACATTATTGGACATGGTGGCACACATACCATTGATTTTGTTTTGTGGCTATATTATATATAGGATGTGGTGGTTGTTAAAATGTATGGTGGTTTACTAAAGAATCTGAATTAAAAATCATGATGAAGTTATTGCAGATTCAGGTTAACAATATTGAATTATACATGAAAAAAGATGAGTTTCTGGACAATGGGTATAGTCAAGGTCCTGGTAATGATGATAAATATGGTAATGCTGGTAATGCTGGTGAAGGTGTTAAATCTGAACTTTCTAAGGCATAATTGGAACAAAAGGCATTAAATAAGGGGAACAAACCGGTTAACCTTTTTCCACTACACGACCTTCCAGTAGTGAGGGATGATGGGATTTTTCATTTGAGACAGCATACTAGATTTAGGCCTGAGGATGTGGAGAATTTGAAAAAGAAAATCCCAAACTTTCATGATGACATTGGCAAATTTGTTAAAATCTTTCGTGCATTTGTTAAAGCACATGACCCAGATTTTGAGGACTGTTGGTATGTTTTAGGGGAGATCTTATCTAATCATGATAGAAACAAGTTTGTGGAGGAAACAAGAAATACTGAAGGGCCGATAGCCTGGGAGGAGCTGGATTTAAATTCAGTTCCTATTTACAGAATGCTCAAACAGGCAAGGAAATCACTAATCAAGGTTATGGAGAAAAATTCAAGGTGCCCTAATGCTTGGTCTAAGTTTGAGAAAGTAAGGCAGACCAATCAGGAGACACCAGCTATATTTTTAGATCGAATCATCGTAGCTGCAGAAATTTACTTAGGCCTAAATGTCTTGGAAGATATCACCATTGAGCATGTAAAGCGTATATTTGTGAAAAATGCTGTTCCCCAGGTGAGGATGTTTTCCAATGAGAATTATCCAGATTGGGAACTTCTTAGCATGGATGAACTGAAACAAAAGGCTACCTATGTTTTTGCTCAGGTGAAGGACAAAGGGAATGATGACAAGGATGCAGTGATTGAGAGCCTCAGGAAACAACTTAGAGAGGCAAATAGTAGGGCAAATGAGAAGGAAATTAGTGAAATAAAGGCAGTGGCAGTGTTGAGGGCTTCCGAGAGGAAAAATAGTGCTAACAACTATAAAAATAATGCCAACGTAAATACTAGATATCAAAGACCACAATCATGTTATGTGTGTGGCTGAGTTGGACATTTTGCAAGAGAATGCAGGTTTAGAAGAAGATCTTATGGGCAGAGGTACAATAATAATAATGTATTTAACCAATTTAATAATTATGGATATAGGGGAAATAATTGGAATAATGGATTTAATTATGGAAATAGCCAGAAAAATGTGTTCAGATGCCAAAATGCTTGCTGCCAGGGTATTCAAGCTCCTAATATGGCAACAATGCAGGATTATATAAAGGCCAGAACATGACCAAAGTACAGCCACATTGTCCAGAATGTTAATCATGGTAACCTGAATGGAGGGACAGCTTCATTATGAAGGTATGCCCAAAATTGAGAAGTAATTAATCAAGGTAATGGGAATAAAGTGAATGTTGATGAAATTGTATGTGTTAAAGATAATAATAATGCAATTGTGGATAATGGAAATGGTGCACTTGGTGTCAATATGGATTTAATTGGTGATGATAAGAATTTAACTAATGATGAGTTGATCAGTGTTAATGATAATTTAAATGGAATCAATGATAGTTTAATCACTGTGAATGATAATCTGAATGGTGTTAATGCTAAATTATCTGAATTAAATACTGGTAATGGTGTAAATTGTAATTTATCCAATGTTAATGGTAATTTGCCCACTGGTAGTAGTAATTTAACTAGTGTTTGTAATAATTTGATTAAGATTTATGATGGTTTATATGGTGTTGATAATAATTTGATTAGTATTGTAAATAATGGTGAGAAAAAGAAAAATAGTGTTGTAAATGGTGTTAGAAATTCTAGTAATTGTGTAATTAAGAAGAATAATGGAAATCGTGATTTAATTAAGGATAATTTGAATGTAAATAAGAAAAATGATACCAGAATAGAGATGAAAGGACCAAAGGTGCAAAATCCTGGGAAAATTCTGTAATTCAAGACAATGTTAATTAACTTGGATGGACAGGAAATAGCTGAGCTTTGTTCTGATGTTACTGTTTTAGCTCCTGTGTTGGAAACTTTCCAACCTCCCAATATCACAGAACCATACCTGTCTGTAACTTGGAAACCAGATTTATGATCTTCTCATTAATATGGGAGTGAGTAAATCAGTTTTGTAAAGTTTTCCTGAGAATTGTAGAGCTGTTGGTACAATGGATATGGTTGGTACTATAGGCATAACTCAGAAAGTAGCTAAATTGCAACCAAAAATGGTAACCCTAGGCTCCCTTTCCATGAAACACACATTTTTGTGTGTTCCAGAATGTCCAATGAATCATTTAGGAAGGGATTTGCTGTGTAAATTACAGGCTACTATCCAATGTACTGAATCTGGTGATATTTCTTTCCATTTCTTAGAGGGATATTTGAAGGCCTTTCCATTGCTTTTCTTGGATTCTAATGATGACCTAGGTACTATCTATCCAATACCTGAAGATATACCTAAGGACTTGTGGTCAAGATCATCCACAGATGTTGGGTTGCTAAAATCAGCTACTTCAGTCAGGGTGAGGACAAAGGAAGGACCAGTTCCTTGTGTGTCTCAGTATCCCTTGACTAAGGAGGCAATAGATGGTATATGATGAATTATCAAGTCCCTAATTCAACAAAGGATAATAATACCATGCTTTTCTGAGAACAATACACCAATTTTGCCTATAAAGAAGCTAAAATTAGATGAAAATGACCGACCTATTTACCAATTTATCCAAGATCTAAGAGCGGTAAATGATTATGTCAGCAAAACTCATCCAGTTGTTCCAAGTCCAGCTGCTATAATTTCTTCCATTCCAAGTCAGGCTAGATATTTCACTGTGGTAGATTTATGCTCTGTGTTTTTTTCGATACCAAGTCATCAAAAGATCTTTGTTTTCACTTGGGAGAAAACCCAGTGGACATGGACTTGTCTTCTACAGGGATTTACAGACTCACCTAGCCAGTTCTCTCAAATTCTAAATTGAGATCTAAAAACGATTAAGTTTAAAGAGAGTAAATTGGTGCATTTTGTGGATGATATTCTTTTAGCATCCCCAAATGCACATGTGTGTCTTCGGGATAGCAATATTCTTTTGATTGAATTATATAAAGGAGGCTATAAAATCTCTAAGGCAAAATTATAATGAGTTTTGTCTCAGGTGCAATATCTTAGATTTGTGTTGTCAAAGGGTTCCAGAAGTATCACACAAAAGAGAAAAGCTGATATACAGAAATTGAGTGCACCTAAAACTAAAAAACAACTTAGAGCTATTCTTGGAACTACTGGTTTCTGTAGACAGTGGATTCCTGGATATAGTGTTTAACAGATCTGACCAGGAATACAGAACCAGAACCTCTGAAACTGAAGCCTGAACATCGCTTAGCCTTAGATAAGCTGAAAGAAGCCATTCTATCTGCACCTGCATTAGGAATTCCAGACTACAAGAAACTTTTTCAGCTGTTTGTTAATGAAACAAAAGGTATAGCTTCTGGTGTACTTACACAGACTTTAGAACAAAGTTATCATCCAATTGGATATTACAGCTATCAATTAGGTCCAATAGCTGTGGTGACAGTACTCTGTCTAAGGGGGGGTAGCAGCAGCAGCTTTGTTAGTCCAGAAGTCAGCTGATCTAGTTTTGGGATGTCCTTTAATGGTCTATTGTTCACATCAAATAGAAGCACTAATGAGGAAGTTTCATACTCAAGCATATTCAGACCAATGAATATGTAAGTATGATATTATTCTCTTAGGTAGTGAGAACATCCAGTTGAAGAGATGTATCATACACAATCCAGCTATTCTTCTTCCTGACTTGCCAAAGAACAGTGAGCCATTGCATGAATGTGTTGAGGTAGTAGATCTTGTGGATATGCCTAGGATGGTTTTAAAAGATACACCACTCAAAAATCCAGACTTGGTATTATTCACAGATGGTTTATCATATTTATGTAATGGAATCAGATGTACTAGTGCTGCAGTTGTCACAGAATTTGAGACACTGTGGTATGGCTCATTACCTAGTAATCTTAGTGCTCAGGGTGCAGAATTAGTGGCACTGAAGCAAGCCTGTCTTCTAGCTGAAGGTAAAAGTGTAAATATTTACACTGACTCACGGTATGCATTTTTGTTTGCCATGCATGTTTGACCTAGTAAGATGGAAAACTTGTTGTAGGATGTTTTAAAAAGAAAAGTACAGGCAAACAAAACAATTTTATAAGTAACATATATCCCTTTTTTTAAAAGAAAGAATATGAAATATACATTTACAGAATATTCGTGTTCTCTCTGCATATGTGTGTGTATCTATAAAAATGCTCCAGTTGGGTGTTTCAGTTCAGGATAAAAAACAATTTTTTAAAAATTAAAAGATTTTTGCTTTTAAAAAAATCAGTGTATGCTGAGGCTCCTGTTTCTCTCAAAAAACAGCTCATTATATTTCCACATGCACAATGGTTTACTCTAGTACAACATAGGACAAAAATTATATCCTATAGTTCTCTTTTCCCTCCAGGAAAAATACTCTCCATACTTCAGAAGGAAACTGCTCAATGTAACAGACTAGGTAAGATTTGTAAAAGAAGTCAAGCCTGAGCATGAAATTTGAAAACTTTAAGGTGGAATTCAGAGGAACCCAGGAAGAACTTTGAGGAATGATAGTTGGGGGAGAGGTAGAGTGAAGCTGAGAATGCTGGGAAAGACCCCAAAGTGATCCTGAGGGAATCTGGTGCACTTCAAACCTAAATCTGAGGATTTCCCCGAGATTTCAACTGCTACAATTAGCCAATCAACTTAATTGATCTTCCAACTTCAACAAACATCTTTGAAGATACAAATATAGCTGTTACTTCAGTTTGGCCAAGGAGCCTATACTCCAAGAGGAGAGGGCCCTTAAAGGCCATCCAAATCTGCTTGATCCTTGAACCTTATATCCCCCCTTGTCTAGTTATAATCTATAGGATAGGAGCTTACTGGGGTTTGGGACAGATAACTGTGGCTGAAACTACAGAAGAAATCCACTTTCTACTCAGCTCTGGGAGAAAGTGAAATAGTCTAGAGTAGGATATATCCTACACCCTCAACCCTGAATATCTCTTCCTTCAATCCTTTCCCTTATCCTTTGAATTGTTGTATGCCTAAATAAACCCCTGTGAAGTTATTATTAGACAGAATTGGAATAGTGAATCCTAGGAGAGAGACTTCATCTGGTGGTTGGTGGGTGGAAAGAGCATAACACTCCATATTGGTGGGAAGCCATTTTGGGGGAAAGGGGAGGTTTCAGTTCATATTACTCGGCTCTGAGTACTTAACAGGGACCATTTAGTTCTCAAACAACTCATAACATCACCCTCAGTCCTCTTATCCCTGGCACATCCATTTTAGGGGACCCCTTCATGAGTTACACCCCAAGAGACTTACTTCCCAGTAAGGGGGGGAGTGAGTAGCTTTACCCCACATTCATCCAGTCTGGAGGGGGCTACCAGAGCACACCCCATCTATCAGCTACCCCCTTCTTACATCAAAGAAAACTCTTCTGCCTCATGGTCTCAAGAGAAGTAACTTGGATCTCAGAAGTTATCAGATAAAAGCAAAACATTCACCTATCAGGAAGTGAGAGAAGTGGGATCAACCAAATTAGAATGGCAAAAGGCTGGTAGGGAAAATTTTAGGATCTCGGTACTGAAGATTCCCCCCAGAGAAGATGAATTTGTGTTTCTGCAATCATTTAAAAGCATACCTTCCCCAAATGAAACCCATCGTACTCTATCTTCATTTAGCAGAATGAAATAAAACTCTACATTTTTCCTGGGAATAGATAGGGATTGAAGAGTATCACTTGATCCCTTCCCAACAAATAAGCAAGAGGTTTGTATTGGGTGGTTTGCTTGGGGTTTAGAGTGCCATACCTATCTCTTTTCACCCACAGTCAAAATTGTCTAAGAGTGGCAAGATAAGATATCTTCTGCCTGGCAGTATCCATTCACTTTTGATTTGGCTACTACTTGATTCCTGGGTTCTTTTGGACTTGAATGTTCAATGAGACAGCAGATAGAATGGATAGAGCATTAGACCTGAAGTCATGAAGATGAGTTCAAATCCAATCTCAGACACATCTAGGCTTGGCAATCCCCATTAACTTCATTTTTATCATCTAAAAATGAGAATGATAATGGCATTTGCCTCCTAGGCAAGAAGATAAATTAGATAATATTTGTAAGGCATTTTGCAAACCTTAAAATACTACATAAATGCTAGCTATCTTTATCACATAAACGTGGTCACTTTAAGACAAGTGCATTTCATCACGTACAATCTAACAGGCTCATTATAATGTAACTTTTCAGGATAAAAATGCTGGAATCCTTCTTTTTCCAGTGATGACTATTCATTTATTATATTTTTTCCAGATTACACATAGGTGCAATTTTTAATAATCTTTTTCTGCATTTGGTGCCCTACTCCCTGAGATGGCAGGTTATATGACATAGGTTATACATATACAATTTATATCTATGTTCATCATAAAACTTGTTTATATAAGAAAAAAATCTTGTGAGGGAAATGAAGTGAGAAATATTCTTCCATTTGTGATAGGCTCTTCTGTCATAAGTCCCTTAGAATTGTCTTGGATTTCTGCATAGCTAATAATCTTTAAGTCATTCAAAGTTTCTGATCATATATCATAACTTGTTCAAACATTTTTAAATGATGGACATTCCTTCAGTTGTAATTCATTGCCACAACAAAAAGAGCTGCTATAAATATTTTTGTACAAAAAGGTCCATCCCCTGGACTAGTAGTGTTATTGCTGGGTCAGAGGGTATATATAGCTTTATGACCCTTTGAGCCTGATTCCAAATTGCTCTCCAGAATGGTTTTTATTAGTTGACAGCTCCACCATTTGCTGTTTTCCTTTTTTGTCATATAAGCGAATCTAATGGTTATGAGTTGGTATCACAAAATCGTTTTAATTCACATTTCTCAAATTAATACAGATTTAGAGCTTTTTTTCCTATAATTAAATAGTTTTCACTTTGGAATCTCTTTCAGGAGATAATTCATGTATTCATTTAATATCTATTCTATTTCCATTTTACTCTCTAGTTCTAGAACATCAAGACATCTTTTTCAAAATAATTTCTTGAAAGATGATGTATACACATTTTTTGTTTTTCAATCTAATTATTAAAATTGCTTGTAGGGGGCAGCTGGGTAGCTCAGTGGAGTGAGAGTCAGGCCTAGAGACAGGAGATCCTAGGTTCAAACCTGGCCTCAGCCACTTCCCAGCTGTGTGACCCTGGGCAAGTCACTTGACCCCCATTGCCCACCCTTACCAATCTTCCACCTATGAGACAATACACCGAAGTACAAGGGTTAAAAAAAAAAAAGAAAAAAAATTGCTTGTAATTCTACTTTTTGTCAGTAGGTGGTGCTACTGGCTAGGGATTAGGGTTTCACAAAGCAAGTAGGCAGGGTTTTCTAGAGACTTCAGATAAGAAAATTGTTTTAAGTACAGGCACACTCTAATCAATTAGCCTTTGAGTAGAAGGCAGGCAAAAAGTCTTAGCCTGAGACTAAATAAATTAAAGAGAGAAAACAGGAGAAAGCAAAAGCTTTCCATTTTAGGTGAAATAAAACACACTTTCTTGTAGGTAAAGTGCTCAGAGTAAAGCCTGAATTTTAGCTAAGAGGTTTGGGAAAGTTTTCTACTCTCTCCTCCCCCTTAGGGGTAAAAATGCCAGGACCACATGCTTCTACCACATGCTTCCAGGGAGCCACTTTCACGCCACATAGGCAAAGCAGAAAGCTGATTCTCTGAGCTGGCCTAGGGGCAAAAAAGTTTGCTGGTATTTTATATTTAATGGATTTGAAAGCTTTTCAGGATTAAAGGAACAATTTTAGTTGTTCTTATTTTCACTGTCAGCTCTCCCTAGTAGAGACATGTGGGGTTTGGAAAAGGCCTTAAAGAATTCTGGGCTGTGAGAGCAGGGTTGATTCCTCCTTGAGGCAAGGAGCTAGAGGTAGGTTGGGGGGTGGGGGTGGAAGTATCTCCCCAAGTGGACTCCTGAGGGCTGGCTAATTGTTGCCTAAGAAAAAACAGCTAGCTTACCTTTCAGTTTAAGAGGGAGAAAGAAAAAGAAAAAAAAAAGTTAGGAATTATCCTTCCTCACAGCAAAAAGACCAAGTAGCTCATGGTTAATCTGTTTTGAACTGCTCTAACACTCTAACAAGTAAGAGCAGAGTAAGAACTTTGAACTCCAGGATTTAGCTACTAAAGACCTGACTTAAGGATAGTCAAAAGTAAAGAAGATTGAAGAAGATTGAGGGTAATAGTCATTCCTTCATGGTTGTCAATTAATGTAAGAATTTAAATATAAGTTTTTATGTTAATATGAAAGTTCTAAAGTAATATTGTGGTTGCTGATTTAAAAAATTAACTCTTAAGTCATGAGTCTGTTAGCTGCTCTTAATAATTTAGTTTAATAGAGATATAGTAAAAGAGAGAAATGTAGGAAGGAAGTAGAAAGTATTGCCTAGCTAGATACCCTATAATTTCTGTACAGCTCACCATTTGGCAAGGGCTCTCAAGTCCCAATCTCCACATGGAGTCATGGAGGTTGATTCAAAACTGGCTAGTTTGGGTGGTGTCTTCAGCAAGGATTCCACCAACAGTGAGAAGGCCAGCTACTCACCCAGGAAGTCAACACAGGATCCAAGGAAAGAGTCTCCTCCTTCAGTCCAGCTCACCAATGCAGAGTCTCCAAAAATGAACTCCAAAAATGAAGTTAAAAGGAGAAGTCTTTTGGATGGGAAGTTCAGAATTTTTTATAGTCCTTTTTTCACCTCACTTCCTATCTCTTCCTCACTTTATGGGAAACAATTGCAGTCTTTCAATTTGCCGAGCACTGCTCAGGGGCAGGGCAGTGGCCTCTGGAGTTGTCACCCACTCTAGCAACTGACTTGCATACTCTCTTACTTAGTGTCAAGTAGGGATACTTTAAGTTCTTGAATTGATTTGCTAAAAATAGGCAAGGGGAGAGTTAATCCTATCTTCACACTTTTAGGTAAAGATTATGATTTGTAATAATTAGAAGAATAGGTAAAATTATCATTCCTAGATCTTTTTTCCATATTTTTCCAATGAGATATTTCTATTTTCTTAATTTTTTTTTTGTTTTTTACATTATCTGATTGTTTCTTGATGTCTTATGAAGTAAGCAGCTTCCACTATTATAATTCTAATTTTTAAAAGATTATTTTCTTCAGATAGTTTTTCTATCTCCATTTCCATTTGGCTAATTCTACTTTTTAGGAAATTGTTTTCCTCAATGAATTTTTGTACATTTTTTTCCATTTGGTTAATTCAGGTTTTTTTAAGAAGCTCTTATATTCAGTAGATTTTTACAACTATTTCACTGATTGGCCTATTCTTGCTAAAGGAATTATTTTCTTCATTATTTTTTGTGCATCCTTTACCAAACTTTCAACCGCATTTTCATGATTTCATGATTAATTAAGGTCAATTGAAATCAGGTGGTGATCTTGTTAACTCTGAAAGTAGCATGGATTTTACATTTGACTTAGCTAACACATATAAGAGATGATTAATTAAGAGATCAGCTAGTGATTTTGTAACTTATAATGGGGCATGTTGTAGGGAAAATGTAGGATTTAACTTAGTTTAGAGCAGACTTTGCCAAGCAAAGCTGGCAGGAGATGAACATTCCAAACCTGGAATGCTGGCAGAGGAGATTTTTCACAGAGACTCTGAGCTGACAGTTGGCTTTGGGGAGTGGCTGGATTTTAGCAACAGCCTGGAGAGCCTGTGAAGTTGTAGTATCTCTGAACTGGGAAGCTGTGCCTTGGGAGCATCTACAAGATCTTCTAGCGAGTCCAAGAAGTTTCAGGTTGAGATAGGAGTTTTATCTGTATGGTGGACATACAGATACATCCATCTCCCTGACTTCTCCAGTGGATTTATCTTGCTGTGTTTACCTATGTTCCTGGGACAAAGTGATACATCTGGGATAACAACCAAAGGACTGCTTAGTGAGATACCTCTTTATCCCCTGACCAGTCAGCCATGCCCCAGGCTGTCTGCTATAGGTTTAGTGATAGAGTAACCATATCTATCTCTTCAGTTCTTGAATTGCCAATGGTCTTTAGAGATAGTTATTCCCTCTTACCTTCACTTTTTTTCCCCCGTTCAGTTATTAAACATTTTTTATAAAAGCTCCCTTAGTCTTTCTCCTTTCCCAGATACTTGGTTGACACATTGTACCCACTGTGTTATTTTCCCTGGTTACTATTGGTTTTATTCTGTTACATGTTATTCCCAGCCAAGTGGTTTACTTGTGGTTCTTCTGTTACTCTGTCAGTTCCAGATAATCAGTTAAAACATCTGACTACCCTCTTTTCCCACTGTAGTGAGGGACTCAATTTAACCCCTTTTCCACACTTGTTTAACCCTCCCCCCATCACAGGAGGGACATTTCCTTCCATGTGGTTGAGTCATATTGATACAAGATACTAATTAAGGTCAATTGAGAGCAGCTGGTGATCTTGTTCATTCACAATGAGGCAAGGACATTTAATTCTTTATTGTTGAGTCATATTGATACTTAAAAGTGGCAGAAATATTTCTTTTGCTGTGGTTATTTAATAAAGTTGGAAATGTTTCAAAAATGTTGGTCCAGATCACATGGTGATATGGTAAATCCTAATGATTCAAGGAGTTTTCATGTGAAAAATTAAGGTCCATTGAGAACAGCTGATGATCTTGAACACACCTAAAGTAGCAGGGATATTTGTATTGCTTTGGTTGTTCAATAGAGTTATGAAATGTTTAATAACTGTCAGTTTAGCTCAGGTGGTAATCTCATAATGCCTGAAGATTCAGGTTAAATGAGGAGAGTTGATGATTTTGAACACTAAAAAGTGGCAGAAATGTTTCTTTTGCTTTTGTTAATCAATACAGTTATGAACTGTTTCATAACTGTCAGTCCAGATCAGGTGGTGATTAAAAGAATTTTCATATGATACAATAAGGTCAATCGAAAAGAGCTGATGATCTTGAACACTCCTAACTTGCCAAGGATGTTTCTATTGCTTTGGTTAATCAACAGAGTACTGAAATTTTGATAAATGTAAGTCCAGATCAGATGGTGATCTGGTAACTCCTAAGGACTCAGGGAGATTTCAAGTGATACATTAAGGTCCATTGAGAACAGCTGATTGTCTTTTTTTAATTGAAAATTTTATTTAATTAATTAATGTAGAATTTTCCCCATAGTTACATGATTTATGTTCTTTCCGTCCTCTCCAACCTCCACTAATTCCCCCTCCCCCCATAGCCAAACACGTAATTCCACTGGGTTTTACATGTATCATTGATCATTTCCATATTATTTATAATATCACTAGGGTGATCGTTTAGAGTCTGCATCCCCAATCACATCCTCATCAACCCATGTGTTCAAGCAGTTGTTTTTCTTCTGTGTTTCTGCTCCTACAGTTCTTCTTCTGAATATGGATACGTTCTTTCTCATAAGTCCTCAGAATTGTCCTGGATCATTGTATTGCTACTAGTAGATAAGTCCATTACATTCAATTGTGCCACAGTGTATCAGTCTCTGTGTATAAGGTTCTCTTGGTTCTGCTCCTTTCACTCTGCATCAATTCCTGGAAGTTGTTTCAGTTCACATGGAATTCCTCTAGTTCATTATTCCTTTGAACACAATAGTATTCCATCACCAACAGATACCACAATTTGTTCAGCCATTCCCCAACTGAAGGACATCCCCTCATTTTTCAATTTGTTGCCACCACAAAGAGTGCTGCTATAAATATTTTTGTGCAAGTCTTTTTCCCTATGATCTCTTTGGGGTATAAACTGTTATATTGAATCTCTGGGAGCTAGGAGTTCACTCTGTGATTGACAGGTGGATCAGTTGGATGTCGGAATGTTCCCAGAGAGGCATGCAGACACAGGAGAGGGCAGTTGGTAGCCCTGGCAGAGGTTCTGGGGTCTTTACCTGTCCCTGAGACTGGAGATGAGTGGATCCTGGTCTTTGGGGAATTGAGACTTGCAAACTCAACCCTGCAAGCTCCTCCTGTGGTTCCTGTATTATCATCAACCTGTATCAGACCACCATCTCTGATTCTACTGCCCCTAGATATTAGGAAGCCAATCATCTTAGTCATCTAGGTTTCCCAGGGCCTGGAAGGGATCCGGGAAGTGGGCAGGAGAAGAAGAAGAGGGTGGAAAAGGGGTGGATATCTCAAACTGATTAGGCTTAACATCTAGTGAAGAAGAAGCTGAAAGATTATACAGCAGTTTGCCTGCTCTGGTGTGGCCCTGGCCAGGCTGTAGCAGAGAGAAGCTATCGTCTTGATTCCTTCATGTGCCTGCAGTTTAGAGATTCATTATTATCAATTTTAAATTAGAGTCTCCCAATACCTCTATCACATACCATTATCCTTCTTTGCCAAATACATTCAAAGTTTTAAAGTACCTTCCTGAATTGGTTGTTCAAAGCTTATTTGGGAAGGGAGACAAGCAGTCAGATTACAACATTACCAAGCTGAAGAGCCCAATAAATAATATCAATTAACCCCAGGTGGGTCCTAAAGGGATATCATTCATTGTCCTAAAGGATCCTGCCTGGGCAACTGTTATAAAGGAGAGAGGTGTCATCCTTTCCTCTCTCTGTACTCCATCTCCATCTCCATCTAATAGATAGGAGTATCAGAGAGGGGTTCTTTCTATTATAACAAAACCCAGCAGTAGTATGGCTGGATCAAAGAGCAGGCAGTCTTTTAGCGCCCATTGGGCATAGTACAAAATTGCCATCCAGAATGGTTGGATCAATTCACAACTCCACCAGCAAGTAAATTAATTTGGGTAGGATGATCATTTTTATTATGTTAGCTCATCCTACCCATGAACAATTAATATTTTTCCAATTGTTTAGATTTAGTTTTAATTGTGTGAAAAGTGTTTTGTAATTGTGTTCATATAATTCCTGTGTTTGTGTTGGCAAATAGATTCCTAAATATCTTATATTGTCTAAGGTGATTTTAAATGTAATTTCTCTTTCTAACTCTTGCTGCCAGGATGTGTTGGAAATATATAGAAATACTAATTATTTATGTGGATTTATTTTGTATCCTGCAAAGTTTGCTAAAGTTGTTGATTATTTCCACTAGCTTTTTAGTTGATTCTCTAGGATTTTTTAAGTAGGCCATCATATAATCTGCAAAGAGTGATAACTTGGTCTCCTTATGTTCATTAAGGAGATTGGTCTGTTGTTTTCTTTCTCTGTTTTTGATCTGCCTGGCTTTGGGATCAGTATCATGTTTATGTCATAAATGGAATTTGGTAGAACTCCTTTGCTTATTATGTCAAATAGTTTGTATAGTATTAAGGTTAGTTGTTCTTTGAATGTTTGATAGACTTCCAGGGGAAAGTATGGGCATTCAACAAGATAGAAGATTTCCAAGTATTTGCACAAAAAAGACCAGGACTAAATGGAAAGTTTGATATCCAACCAGCAAAACCAAGTGAATGTTTGATAGAATTCACTTGTAAATCTGTCTGGTCCTGGGGATTTTTTCTTAGGGAGTTCTTTGTTGGCTTGTTCAATTTCTTTTTTTGAGATGGGATTATTTAAGTATTCTTATTTCTTCTGTTAATTTAGGCAATTTATATTTTTGTAAATATTCATCCATATCACATAGATTGCCATATTGCCATATATTTGGGCAAAATATATTTTAATGATTGTCTTAATTTCCTTTTCATTACAGGTGAGGTCTCCCTTTTCATCTTTGTTATATTTGGGAAGCTGTAAAATGCCAGGAGTTGTAGCAATCAAGTCTCACTAATCTTTTGGTTTATGGAGAGGACACACACATACACCCACAAACAGGCTTGACTGAAAGAGGGGCAAGATCTTGCTGAGAGCTCCTTTACTTCCCTCCCTCCCACTAGGCAGTTAGAAAATCAGTTACAATATGGAGGTTGATCTGTTATCTTCTGGACTGAGTCAGGAAACTAGGAAAGACAAAAGTCCTAAAGATGATAACTTTCTCTAAATTATTTCCCCACAGGACTGAATAGGAGATAATAGGAAAAGAATGATGTCTGTGAAGCTTACAGGTTCTGAGAATAAGATAGAAACCAGGGCTATCAAATCAGAGGAACTCTAACTAAATATTACTGGGTACTGCTCCCAATTAATTAAAGGTTTAATGATAAGGGTAAGGGGAAGAAATAAGGATTGACAAGTTCTAGGAAGCCCTCAAACTGTTATGTCCAAGCAGCCCCTCCCCCCAAAGAGGAAAGGTAACTTGTATAGCTAGTCTGCTCTCTAAGCATATAAATAATCTTCTCCTATATCTAAATAACTAAATGGAGATAACCATGATGTAGTTGAATGTCAAATCCTGGTAAAGCAGGTTGGCAGCTAGGGACTAAAATGGCTTTGTTCAGATTCAAGCCTCCAGCCCCTAAAAGCAACCAGGACCTAGGACACAGCAAACAGACTGACCTGCTTCCTCCAAACCCAGGACCTAACTGCCTTTAACTGCCCCCTCTCTCAGAGTTCTCGGGAGGCCCTCTGGAATTCTGAGCTGTGGCCTGACCCCCTCTCTGCAGCTAGAATTCCACTCCGCAATCTGAATGTCACATCTTTCATACTGTTAATTTGGTTTTCTTCTTTCCTTTTTTTATTAGATTGACCAGTATTTTGTCTATTTTGTTTGTTTTTTTTTTCAAAGTACCAACTTCTATTCTTATTTATTAATTCAATAGTTCTTTTACTTTCAATTTTATTAATGTTTCCTTTAATTTTAGGATCTCTAATTTAGTTATCATCTGAGGATTTTTAATTTGTTTTCTTTGTGGTTTTTTTATTTGCATGCCCAATTCATCGATCTTTGCCCTTCTTAATTTGTTAATATATGTACTCAAGGATATAAATTTCCCCCTGAGTATTGCTTTGGCTGCATCCTATAGATTTTGGTAGGACGTCTCATCATTGTCATTCTCTTCAATGAAATTATTAATCGTTTCTATGATTTGTTCTTTAACTGATTCTGGAGAATCATATTATTTAATTTCCAATTAATTTTTTATTTGCCTATCCATGTACTCTTACTAATTATTATTTTTATTGCATTATGATCTGAAAAGGTTGCATTTATTATTTCTGCTCTTTTGCACTTGTTTGCCATGTTTTTTATGCCCTATTACATGGTCAGTCTTTGTGAATGTACCATGTGCTGCTGAAAATAATGTTTATTCCTTTTTGTCCCTATATCTATTATAGGGACAAATCCTATTTGTCCCTATATCTATTAACTCTAATTCTCCTAAGATTTCATTCACCTCTCCTACCTCTTTCTTATTTATTTTTTGGTTTGATTTATTTAGATCTGATAGAGGAAGGTTCAGGTCTCTCACTATTATAGTTTTACTTTCTATTTCCTCCTTGAACTCTACTAGTTTTTCCTTTAGAAATTTAGATGCTATACTATTTGGTGCATACATGTTGAGTACTGATATTTCCTCATTGTTTATATTGCCTTTTATCAGGATGTAATTACCTTCCCTATCTCTTTTAATCAGATCTATTTTTACTTTGGATTTGTCAGATATCATGGTTGCAACTCCTCCCTTCTTTTTCTCAGTTGAAGCTCAATAGATTTTGCTCCAGCCTTTTACCTTTGTCCTGTGTGTGTCTACCTGCCTCATGTGTGTTTCTTGTAGACAACATATGATAGGATTTTGGTTTCTAATCCACTCTGCTATTTGTTTCTGTTTTATGAGTGAGTTCATCCTGTTGGGACCTTCAGAGTTATGATTGCTCCTTTGATTTCCCCAACATTTTTATATCCTTTCCTAGTTCTGCCCTTTCTTCTTTCACTATTTCCTTTTGAACCAGTGGTTTGCTTTTAATTAGTTCCCCTAATCCCCACCCTTATTTTACTTCCCTTTCTGTCCCCTCCCTTTTTGTTCCCCTCTTATTATTTTTTTAGGGTCTATTAAATTCCCTCCTACCTCTCTTTCCCTCCCTTTTTGTACTCCATGCCCCACTTCCCACCTTGGTTTTTCCCTTCTGGCTTTCTCTTGTTATAGGGAAACTGAGGAAAAAAGCAACTCTGCAAAAGCAGAGTCAGGGAAGTTTCCAGAACTCTGGCGAGTGAGTTTCTCCTGATAACAGTTGATCTTTCTCTCTGGCGGGAGTCAGTGTGTGGACTTCTCCTGTGAGCAGTTTATCTCCTTGAAAGTGACTGACTGTGTGTCTTAACTCCTCAGGTGGACTGAGTGGTTTGACCATCTCCCTTTCCTTGTGGCTAACCATCTGGTTCCTGCTTGTGTTTCCTGATACTCCTGATATGCTGGGACTCTTACCAAACTCCTGAAGCCAACTGCCTATGAGAACCATTCCCTTTTGAGCCCTTGAATCTGCTTACCATCCAGCCTTTTTCCCTTCTCTAGTTACTATCTAAGGCGAGGGGTGGGGGTGGGGGGAGATTTGGTTAGTGAGGTATTGTAGGTGCTGTGATCTTTAGGTATAGAGAGTGTACAGTCAGAGCAGTTCCAACCTGGTGAAGACATCTACTGAGTTTTGGTGGGAGGTTGAGTTACATCAAGTAGTCATATTGTCCCAGTCCCCTTCCCTTCCTTTTAATAAACCCTGGTTTGCATCATTGTGAGTATCCTTTCAGTCTCTCTTGTTAGCCTTCCCAAGCCTATGTGCTTCTGATAACTGGCCCTAACAACTATCAGAAACCTATACCACAAAGCAACAAATTTACTAATATTTATTTCATTTGGACAGCCAGGCTGTCCTAGTTTGGGCTAGGCTAAAACATCTTTTACTGAGAGCTGAGTGTTACCAGGCAGGTTGGCAGTTAAGCAGCTATGAGAATTCTGATGGACCTGTTAGTCAATAGCCAGCAGGCAGAAGATTCCATCTAGCTACTCTAGATCTTAACTTGGTACAAAATTATAAAGCATTAAAACAGGCCAGAAAATCAGTCATAGAGATTATGGAGAGGCATTCCTGTTGTCTTGATGCTTGGTCCAGGTTCAAGAAGGTTAAACAGAACTATGATGACTTCAGTTAATTTTCTAGACTAACTCATAGCTATGGTTAGATGTGATGGCAGAAAAGACCATTGCCCACATCAAGCAGCTGTTTGTGAATAATGCCTGTTTAGCTGTAAAAAAGTTCTTTAAGTCAAATTGTCCAGATTGGGAGTTGATGAGTTTAGAGGAACTCAAAAGGAAAGCCACATGTGTTTATGCAGCAGACAAAGATAAGTCTACTGAATATAAGGACTCTATAATAGAAGATCTGAGAAAGCAATTGAGAGAAGCCAATAATAGATCTAAGGACAGTGAGATCAAGGAGGTAAAAGCTGTAGCAGCCCTGAGATCAGTACAACCAAGAGAGCAGTATGTACCAAGGGAAAGGAGATCAGGTCCCCAGAGATGTTATCTCTGTAACAAAATTGGATATTTTGTAAGGGACTGTAGGTACAGAGGACAATTTTCAAGGCAGATTAATAGGAATAATGGATACAATAAGTATAATAATGGATATAGACAAAATAATGGATGGAATAATAACAGTAATTACCAGAGGCAAAACAATGTAAATGGATGTCCAAATGCTTGTTGCCAAAGAGTCCAAGCCCCTGAATTGAATACAATGCAGGAGTGGGTGAGATCAGGATTGAGGCCAAAATGTAGCCAAGTGCTGAGTGGTCAGAACAAAGGGGCATGTTCATTATGAAGGTGTACTAGGAGTTCTAAAGTATTTGAAGAATCAAAGGAAAATGGATTAGAAATGAATAAAATTGAATTGAAGATAAGGTTAATGAATATGTGAATAATGTAATTGAAACAAATTAATGTAATGTAATTAATGTTAATGAATGTGTAGAAAAAGAAAATTGTGATGTGAAAATAATTAAAAATTCTAATGATTGTGAAATAATAGAAAATTATGAAAGATGTAAAATAGATAAGGAAAATGTGATTGTAAATGAGAACAATGATACTATGGTAGAAGTTAAAAGGATCAATGAGAGTAGTGAAAAATCAGATAAAAGTATTAAAGATATGAAATCTTGAGAATATCATGCAATTCAAGCAGATGTTTGTTTGGATGGATAGGAAATGACTAAGCTTTGTACTAATGTTACTGTGTTAGCTGTGGTGTTGGAAACATTCCAACCACCAAATAGTATAGACCCACATGTGTCTGTGACTATTTGAGACCAGATCTATGACCTTATGGTTGATACTGGAGCCAGTAAATCAGTGATGCATTTTGTGGATGGTATTCTTCTTGCATCCCCAAATGCAAAGGTATGTCTAAAAATAGCAAGATTCTTTTGTTAGAATTATATGTGTGGGCATAATATCTCCAAGGAAAAATTACAATGGGTTTTGCCTAGAGTACAATGTCTAGGTTTTGTGTTAACAGAGTTCAAGAAGTATAACACAGAAAAGAATAGCTGAAATACAGAAACTGAGTGCTCCAAAGACCAAAACACATCTCAGAGCTATTTTTGGAACAACTGGGCTCTGTAGACAATGGATACCTGGATATAGCAAAATAACAAAATGTTTAATAGATTTAACCAGGAATACAGAACCTGAACCTCCGAAACTTAAGCCTGAACATCGGAAAGTCTTATCTAAGCTTAAAGAAGCCATTTTATCTGCTCCAGCTTTGGGTATCCCAGATTATTCTAAACCATTCCAGTTGTTTGTAAATGAGACCAAGGGTATTGCTTCTGGGGTAGTGACACAGACTTTGGGAAAAAGTTGTTGTCCTACTGGATATTATAGTTGATGGCTTGATCCAACAGCTGCAGGTACTGTATCTTGTTCTAATGCAGGTAGCTGCTATCCAGAAGTCAGCAGATTTAGTTTTGGGATGTCCATTGACTGTATCTTGTTCACATCAGATAGAAGCATTAATGAGGAAATTTCATACTCAAGCTTATTCATATCAGAGAATTTCTAAGTATGAAATTATTCTCCTGGGTAGTGAGAACATGCAGTTGAGGAGGCATAGTATGCATTAAATCTAGCTACACTTCTTCCTGATTTACCAAAAAACAGTGAACCATTACATGAGTGTGTGGAAGTAGTAGATCTAGTGGATATGCCTAGGATGGATTTAAAAGACACTCCTATTGAAAATCCAGTCTTGGTATTATTCACTGATGGTTCTTCATATTTGTATAATGGAATTAGTACTGGTGCTGCTGTGGTCACAGAATTTGACACACTGTGGTATGGCTCATTACCTAGTAATCTTAATGCTCAAGGAGCAGAGTTAGTGGCACTGAAGCAAACCTGTCTTCTAGCCGATGATAAAAGTGCTAATATCTATACAGACTCTTGGTATGCATTTTCAGTATGTTATGCAACAGGAAAGATCTGGAAACAATGAGGTTTTATTACTGCTTCAGGAAAACCAATTACACATGCAGAAATAATAACTGAGTTGTTGGATGCTATCCAGAAACCTAAACAGCTAGCTGTAATCCATTGCAGAAGTCATACTTGTGGCAGAGATTCAGTTTCTAAAGGAAATCATAGAGCTGATGTAACTGCAATGTATGCAGCCCAGAATGCTCCAGTGTATGTGATGAATCTATCAACTATTCAATCTGATGATTTAGAAAAAAGCTTATGTAGACTCAGAGATTCAAAAATGGAAGGAGAAGTTTGGAACAAGGAAAGAACACGGCATATGGGTTGCATACACTGGAAAATTGCTGTTACCAAAAGATTTTTATACCTATTTGTGTCAAGCCATTCACACAAAAGGTCATTTTGGTATTTGAGCTATAGTAGATTCTGTAAAAAAGCAATGGGTAGCACTGGGAATAAGTACTGTTGCAAGTAAAATCTATAGTAGTTGTTCTGTTTGCCAAAAATTCAATCAAGATTGTAATGCAGGGTTGCTAGCAAAAGCCTTTTGCTTTTGCTAATTCAACTGTAAGGAGCCCTGGCAGTTAGGAGTTTAGAATGTTCACAAAAGCAGTTGGAGCCTGAGGCTATAAATAATACTGAAGTTCCAATTGAGGGGCTTTTGCCTTTTGGTTTTGCTTTTGCCTGTTAGCTTTGCCTTTTGGCTTTGGCATTGGCCTGTGGATTGTCTTTGGGACCTAGCTGATTTCTCTGAACCTCTCCCTGATCTCTCCATTTACATCCCTGTTATTTCCTCCGAATTTCCCTTTGGACCCGGGGAGGAAGGGTGGGCTTGGTGGTTGGACATTGTGGGTTTAGTTTCTGTAGGCAAGTAAGACATCCTAAATCAAGCCACCCCTAATTTAGTGATCTGATAAAATACTTTATTTCAAATAGTCAAACCTTCCTGACTGGGAGAGCCTACCTTTCTCAGTCTAACTCTTTCCTGTGCCCCATCCCCCAGGAACAGCCTTCTCCCTAGCAGCAGTTATAAAAACCTAAAACCTCTTTCCCTCTGATTAACCCTGGCATTAATAAATCCCCTTTGCTACCTATACAAAGCCTCTGGTGAATGATTGTGTTGAAGAGTAAGGGAAAGGCTAAAGAGGGAAAAATTATTTTCCTTTTATTTTCTTGGGGGAAACCTAGGCAGCCATCTTGAGCAGGAAGTACCCATCGGAGACTTCCTGCAGACATCAATTTCACTGGCAGGGAGGAGCCTTTGACTCCTTCCTCAAAGGACTTTAGAAATTAACAAGAGAAAACCCCTAGCCTTGATCTAAACATTCCTGACTGGCCCAAATTCCTCTTGTACCTTAGAGATACCTTCCCTGCCTGAAGGATCCAGCCTATTTCCTCCCAGTAACCTCTGTCTTTAGCCTCAGTGAATAAGCCTGTTTGAGCTGCCCTCCTGTATACTCCCATTCATTCCCTTACCTTTCCTATATACTACCTACCTCATTCATCCCTATACTCAGCTATCCCCCTCATTCCTCCTCCAATCACCATATCACCTTTGAATAATTTTATTCCTCCTCATACCCAGATTGCCTGATTTCTTCATAACAAGGTGCATTCAGAGAGAAAGGTTTAGGTGGTAGAACTTTGGTATATTGTCCATTCGAGAGTTTGCAAATTGATTATATAAGTATGCCAAAAGCTGGAAGACATAAGTTTTGTCTTGTAATTGTGTATATATTAACAAAGTGGTCTAAAGCTTTTCCATCGACTACAAATATAGCTAACGGTGGTGAAAGTGTTTCTTAGGGAAATTGTTCATATGGTGTACCAATTACCATAGATTCTAATAAAGGATCTCATTTTACTCAAGATATTCTGAAAAGAGTCTATGAGAATCTAGGAATAATACCATGTTCCTTATCATCCACAAAGTTCCAGTCAAGTGGAGCATATGAATAGGGAACTGAAGACTATGGTGGGGAAAATTTGTGCTTAAACTCATCTAAAATGGCCAGATATTCTTTGCATAGCTTTGTTTTTCCTATGTAGAAGACCAAGAGCATGGGTTTCAATGCAGTTGTTGTGAGATGCTTAATAAAGGTCAATTGAAATCACATTTTGGCCTTTGTCACAAAGGAGTTAAAAGATCACCACCTTATTTCAATTACTTAATTAAGGGTAATTGACATCAATTTTTGACCTTGGTCATGAAGGAGATAAAAGAGCACCACCTGATTTCAATTGCTTAATTAAGGTCAGTTGAAATCAGGAGTGTTCAAGGTCATCAGCTGTTCTCAGCTATTCATGATTGACCTAAAACCTTTCATATCTGTATGACTTATGGTCAAAAGGAAAAGCCCTACCCCTTGAGGAATTAACAAGATTAGAGCAGCTGATCTCAATTGACCTAAATGAACAAGATCACCACCTGATTTCAATTAAACTGAATTAATCATCTCACTTGAAACCCAAAGGAAATATCACTGCCACTTTTAAGAGTAAATGTGATCACTAATCACTGATCTTTGTGGACTTTCATGACCAAGGTCAAAAGGTAATTTCAATTGCTCTCAATTAAGCATTTGAAATGAGGTGGTGAACTTTTAACTCCTTCATGACCAAGGTCAAAGAGTGATTTCAACTGACCTTAATTTTAATAATTAAAGTTTGGCAGTATGGCGCTAAATAGGTAAATTAATTTGTGTAGAATAGGCATTTTTATTATGTTAGCTCGTCCTACCCATAAGCAATCAATGGCTTTCCAATTGTTGAGATCCAGTTTTATTTGTTTGGAAAGTGTTTTGTAGTTGTTTTCATATAAGTGCTGTGTTTGTTTTGGTAGATAGATTCCTAATTATTTTATATTGTCTAAGGTGATTTTAAATGGTATTTCTCTTTCTACCTCTTGCTGCTCTAATGTGTTGGAAATGTATAGAAATGCTGATGATTTATGTGCATTTATTTTGTATCCTGCAACTTTGCTAAAGTTGTTGATTATTTCTACAAGCTTCTTAGTTGATTCTCTAGGATTTTTAAGTAGACCATCATGTCATCTGCAAAAAGTAATAGCTTAGTCTCCTCATTGCCTATTTTGATACCTTCAATTTCTTTTTCTTCTCTAATTGCTACTGCTAGTGTTTCTAGTACTATGTTGAAGAATAGAGGTGATAATAGGCATCTTTATTTCACTCCTGATCTTACTGGGAAGGCTTCTAATTTATCCCCATTGCATATGATGCTTATTGATGGTTTTAGGTATATACTGTTTATTATTTTTAGGAAAGGTCCTTCTATTCCTATACTTTTCAGTGTTTTCAATAGGAATGGATGCTGTATTTTGTCAAAGGTCACTTAACTTCTGGTTGTCTTAGTTTATCTATAAAATAACAGTACTAAACCACCAGTACTATTTTTCTAATCAAATGTGATAATGATTGTAGGCATAGCAGAGTGTCTGATGTAGGTGTTATATAAATGTTGTATATAGTGTTTGATTTAGGTGATATATGTATATATGTTTTATATATATATACATATATATGTGTATATATATAATTAATTATATATAGCCCATTAATAATACTGCCTATTCACTTAGAAAAAGTAAAGAAATTTCAATTCATCTGACATTTTTATGTATGTTACTACTTTCAATGGGAAAAAGCAGTTATAGAATACTTACATAAATAACTATAGTGTAAAGTACTGATATACGCAGTACAAAACAACTCAAGGTACAGAGATCATTTCCATAAAGGAACGAAGAAAGAAATGGTATCAAGGAAGATTTCTTGGGAAAAAATATCTTTATAAATTAATTTATAATTTACAGTGCCAACAAGTAATGATGGGAGAAGACATTTCAGGAGGAAGGACTATATAAGTCTTGAAAGTTGGAGAGTAAGGGAACAGCTGGGCACCTCAGTTAATTGAGAGCCAGACCTAGAGATGGGAGGTCCTGGGTTCAAATCTGACCTCAGACACTTCGTAGCTATATGATCCTGGGCAAGTCAATTAACCCCCATTGCCTAGCCCTTACCACCAGGGACAACCAGGAAGCTCGACCCCGAGAACAACGAGACCAGAGATCTCAGGAGCCTAGAGAGCACAGACAGAACCTGAGTTTGAGGATAAAGCTGAGAAGGGGCGGGGCTAACAATGGCAACCCAAAATTGGGAACCCCAGAAGAGAAAGATTATCAAGAAGAACTCTGTGACACTTGACAACTTTTAAACAGAGAAAATCCAGACAACAGAGGAGAACAAACAAGTAATGATATCCAAACCTTCCTAAAATAATGAAAACTGGTCACAAGCTATTGAAGAGTTCAAATCTGAGATGATGAGAAAGATGGAAGAGATCTGGCAAGAAAATAACAGTTTAAAAGGCAGAATTTCACAGTTTGAAAGTGAAGCAAGTCAACTGAAGACCAGAAATGACCAGATTGGAAAGGAAAACCAAAAGATTATAACTGAAAACCAGTCCCTAAAGGCTAGAATTGAGCAATTAGAAGCTAATGATCTCTCAAGACAACAAGAACAAATAAAACAAAGTCAAAAGACTGATAAAATAGAAGAAAACATGAAATATCTCAATGAGAAATTGACAGATCAAAAAAACAGGGCTAGAAGAGACAATTTGAGAATCATTGGTCTTCCTGAAAAAGCAGAAATTAAAAAAATGTGGACTTGATACTAAAGGAAATTATTCAGCAAAATTGCCCTGAAGTTCTACAACAAGAGGGCAATATACACATTGAAAGGATCCACAGATCACCCTCTACACTAGACCCAGAAAAGACAACCCCCAGGAATATAATGGCCAAATTCAAGAGCTTCCAAGTAAAAGAAAAAATCTTACAAGAAGCCAAAAAGAGACAATTCAAATATCAAGGAGCACCAATCAGGATCACACAGGATCTGGCAGCCTCTACGCTAAAAGACTGCAAGGCTTGGAATATGATATTCAGAAAGGCATGAGAACTGTGCCTTTAACCACAGATCAACTACCCATCAAAACTGACTATATACTTCCAGGAGAAAGTATGGGCATTCAACAAAATTGAAGATTTCCAAGTATTTGCACAGAAAAGACCAGGACTAAATGGAAAGTTTGATATCCAACCACAAAAATCAAGGTAAATAAGAAACAGAGGGGAAAGAAAGAAAACTCATAATTTTTAAATTTGACTCTTTAAGGGCTTCAATATGATCTAATTATCTGTATTCCTATGTGGAGAAATGCTATGTATAATTCTCTGTAGTGAACTCTATTCACTATTATAGTATTCACTATTATAGCAATCAGAAGAATAATTCATAGGGAGAGGTTGGAATACTAAATGGTCTAAGATGACATGGGGGAGTGTGGGAAAGAGGGGGATGAATAGTAGGGGACACCAAGAGAAACTTTAGTGAATAAGAAAAATAGGATATTCTATTACACATAAAGAGGGTATGGGAAGGGGAGGGGACAAATACTATTATAAGAAGGAGAGGAAGAGAGCATTAAGAGGTAATATTTAAACCTTACTGTCAGTATAATCAACCCAGAGAGAGAAGAGTAGCTATATTATCCATTGGGATATAAAACTATCTAACCCTACTGAGAAAGTCAGAAGGGATAAACCAAGGGGAGCAGGGGAGTGGGACGTCAAAAAAGGGAGGGGAGAAGAAGGAGGAGGGAATTCATTAGGCCTTTAAAAATAAAAAGAGTGGAATAATAAAGGAGAGGGTAGAAAGGGAAGTTAATCAAGGGAGGGGATAAGGGATAGCGGCTCAATAGCAAACCACTGGTTTAAAAGGAAATAGTGTAAAAAGAAGGGGTAGGACAAGGGGAGGATACAAAAATGTCAGCGAATGCACAACTGATAATTATAACTCTGAATGTGAATGGGATGAACTTGCTCATAAAACGGAAGCAAATAGCAGAGTGGATTAGAAACAAAATCCTACCATATGTTTTCTACAAGAAACACATATGAGGCGGGTGGACATACACAAGTTTAAGGTTAAGGGCTTGAGCAAAATCTTTTGGGCATCAAATCAGAAAAAGAAGGCAGGAGTGGCTATTATGATTTCTGACAAAGCCAAAGGAAAAATAGATATGATTAAAACAGACAGGGAAGGTCATTACATCCTGATTAAAGGCAGTATAAACAATGAGGAAATAACACTGTTCAACATGTATGCACCAAGTGGCATAGCATTCAAATTCATAAAGGAGAAACTGGCAGAGCTCCAGAAGGAAATAGATAGTAAAACCATACTAGTGGGAGATCTAAATATTCCTCTTTCAGATCTAGATAAATCAAACCAAAAAATAAATAAGAAAGAGGTAAGAGAGGTGAACGAAGTCCTAGAAAAATTAGATTTAATTGATATGTGGAGAAAAATAAATAGGGACAAAAAGGAATATACCTTCTTTTCAGCTGCACATGGTACATTCACAAAGATTGACCATGTAATAGGGCATAGAAACATTGCAAACAAATGCAAAAGAGCAGAAATAATAAATGCAACCTTCTCAGATCATAATGCAATAAAAATAATAATTAGTAAGGGCACCTGGACAACCAAATCAAAAACCAATTGGAAATTTAACAATATGATTCTCCAAAACCAATTAGTCAAAGAAGAAATCATAGAAACAATCAACAATTTCATTGAAGAGAATGACAATGATGAGACATCCTACCAAACTCTGTGGGATGCAGCCAAGGCAGTACTCAGGGGGAAATTTATATCCTTGAGTGCATATATTAACAAATTAAGGAGGGCAGAGATTAATGAATTGGGCATGCAACTCAAAAAACTAGAAAGTGAGCAAATTAAAAATCCCCAGATGAAAACTAAATTAGAAATACTAAAAATCAAGGGAAAAATTAATAAAATTCAAAATAAAAGAACTATTGGATTAATAAATAAGACTAGAAGCTGGTATTTTGAAAAAAAAACAGATAAAATAGACAAAGTACTGGTCAATCTAATAAAAAAAAGGAAAGAAGAAAACCAAATTGACAGTATCAAAGATGAAAAGGGAGACCTCACCTCTAATGAAGAGGAAATTATGGCAATCATTAAAAACTATTTCACCCTATTATATGGCAATAAATATAACAATTTAGGAGATATGGATGAATATTTACAAAAATATAAATTGCCTAGATCAACAGCAGAAGAAATAGAATACCTAAATAATTCTATATCAGAAAAAGAAATTGAACAAGCCATCAAAGAACTCCCTAAGAAAAAATCACCAGGGCCTGATGGATTCACAAGTGAATTCTATCAGACATTCAAAGAGCAACTAATCCCAATACTATAGAAATTATTTGATATGATAAGCAAAGAAGGAGTCCTACCAAATTCCTTTTATGACACAAATATGGTACTGATTCCAAAGCCAGGTAGATCAAAAACAGAGAAAGAAAACTATAGACCAATCTCCCTAATGAACATAGATGCAAAAATCCTAAATAGAATACTAGCAAAGAGACTCCAGCAAGTGATCAAGAGGATCATCCACCATGAACAAGTGGGATTTATACCAGGAATGCAAGGAAGGTTCAACATTAGGAAAACCATCCACATAATTGACCATATCAACAGTCTAACAAACAAAAATCACATGATTATCTCAATAGATGTTGAAAAAGCCTTTGACAAAATACAGCATCCATTCCTATTGAAAACACTGAAAAGTATAGGAATAGAAGGACCTTTCCTAAAAATAATAAACAGCATATACCTAAAACCATCAACAAGCATCATATGCAATGGGGATAAATTAGAAGCCTTCCCAATAAGATCAGGAGTGAAACAAAGATGCCCATTATCACCTCTATTCTTCGACATAGTACTAGAAACACTAGCAGTAGCAATTAGAGAAGAAAAAGAAATTGAAGGTATCAAAATAGGCAATGAGGAGACTAAGCTATCACTCTTTGCAGATGATATGATGGTATACTTAAAAAATCCTAGAGAATCAACTAAGAAGCTTGTAGAAATAATCAACAACTTTAGCAAAGTTGCAGGATACAAAATAAATGCACATAAATCATTAGCATTTCTATATATTTCCAACATATTACAGCAGCAAGAGGTAGAAAGAGAAACACCATTTAAAATCACCCTAAACAATATAAAGTACTTAGGAATCTCTTTACCAAAACAAACACAGCAATTATATGAAAACAACTACAAAATACTTTCCAAACAAATAAAACTGGATCTAAACAATTGGAAAGCCATTGATTGCTCATGGGTAGGATGAGCTAACATAATAAAAATGACCATTCTACCCAAATTAATTGACCTATTTAGTGCCATACCTATCAAACTACCAAAAAACTTCTTTACTGAATTAGGAAAAACTATAACTAATTTCATTTGGAATAACAAAAGGTCAAGAATATCAAGGGAAATAATGAAAAAAATGTGAACGAAGGGGGCCTAGCAGTACCAGATATTAAACTGTACTATAAAGCAGCAGTCATCAAAACAATATGGTACTGGCTAGGAGACAGAATGGAGGATCAGTGGAATAGACTTGGGGTAAATGACATCAGCAAGACAGTATGATAAACCCAAAGAGCCCAACTTTTGGGACATGAATCCACTATTTGAAAAAAAGCTGCTGGGAAATTTGGAAAACAATATGGGAGAGATTAGGTTTATACCAACATCTCACACCCTACACCAAGATAAATTCAGAATGGGTGAATGACTTGATTATAAAGAGGAAAACTATAAATAAGTTAAGTGAACACAGAATAGTATACCTGTCAGATCTCTGGGAAAAGAAAGATTTTAAAACCAAGCAAGAGTTAGAGAAAATTACAAAATGTAAATTAAATGGTTTTGATTATATTAAGCTAAAAAGCTTTTGTACAAACAAAAACAATATATTCAAAATCAGAAGGGAAATAACAAATTGGGAAAAAAATTTTATAACAAAAAACTCTGACAGGGGTCTAATTACTCAAATATACAAGGAGTTCAATTGTGTAAAAAATCAAGCCATTCCAAATTGATAAATGGGCAAGAGACATGAATAGGCAATTTTCAGGTAAAGAAATCAAAAGTATCAATAAGCACATGAGAAAGTGTTCTAAATCTCTAATAATTAGAGAAATGCAAATCAAAACAATTCTGAGGTATCACCTCACACCTAGCAGATTGGCTAAAATGAAAGAAGGGGAGAGTAATGAATGCTGGAGGGGATGTGGCAAAATTGGGACATTAATGCATGGCTGGTGGAGTTGTGAACTGATCCAACCATTCTGGCTGGCAATTTGGAACTATGCTCAAAGGGCTATTAAAAAATGCCTGCCCTTTGATCCAGCCATACCATTGTTGGGTTTGTACCCCAAAGAGATCATGGATAAACAGACTTGTATGAAAATATTTATAGCTGCACTTTTTGTGGTGGCAAAGAACTGGAAAAGGAGTGTATGTCTTTCAATTGGTTGAACAAATTGTGATATATGCTGGTGATGGAATACTACTGTGCTCAAAGGAATAATAAACTGGAGGAATTCCAGGTGAACTGGAAAGACCTCCAGGAACTGATGCAGAGTGAAAGGAGCAGAGCCAGAAGAACATTGTACACAGAGACTGATATACTATGGTAAAATCGAATGTAATGGACTTCTGTACCAGCAGCAATGCAATGACACAGGACACCTCTGAGGGATTTATGGTAAAGAACGCTACCCACATTCAGAGGAAGGACTGCAGGAGAAGAAACATATAAGAAAAACAACTGCTTGAATGCATGGGTGGAGGTGGACATGATTGGGGATGCAGACTTGAAACTACCGCACCAATACAACTATCAACAATTTGGAAATAGGTCTTGATCAATGACACATGTTAAAACCAGTGGAAATGTGCAACGGCCACAGGTGGGGGGATAGCGGGGGGTGAAGGGGAAAGTAGGAGCATGAATCATGTAACCATGTTAAAAATGAATATTAATAAATGTTTAAAAAAAACTCTTGCTACAAAAAAAAAGAATAGAAAAGGATTGAAAAAATATGTCTAACAAGTTGGATAATGATAGTATGTAATAGAGTTAATGCTCAATATTCATGTGTTTAAATTTTGTGACTTTATGCATTTTCCTTATTTTATTAATAACTTTGTGTTCACTTTCACATTGGCAACTCCATACAATCTCAGCTATATGCAGTAGAGAAAAAAAATGAGAGGCACAATGCTGCAGGTTTTAGGAACACCTGGTATCCTACCAGGTACTTCACTGGTTTTGTTCACCTTATTTTGTAAAAAGCTCTCTGTGCATTCATTTGCATATTTTCATTGTTTGCTTTTAAACTAGCGGTTTGTTTTGAAATTATGTCCCTAAAGTGTAGTGCAAGAAGAAGAACATTATATTAATGTGTGAGATAACAGTGAGCACAAGTGCTCCACTCATTTAAATTAAAAAAAAATAATAATAACCTGAGTCCAAAAATGAGAATAGAAGAGACAGAAGATTATTTTTTCCTTATAAGGAAAGGCAGAGTCTCTAGTGGCAAACGCAATGCCCAAGCACAAATACAAACATTTTAGAGGTCCCTAATGCAAGTCCCTCCTCCCCCTTCTGTCTAATCCCCTTGTCTGGGGTGTAATAGGTATATGCTTTAAAAGTAGGAAGCTGACTTAGAAGACAGACTAAGCGAAAAAGCCTTGGCTGTCAGCCAGGGAAATTCTAAATAGAATGAAGGGGAAAAAACTGTTTGCCCTTGAGGACTCTGACCAAGCTGGGAAAGGGAAAGGGTGTGGATGCCTTTACCTGCCCAGTGAGGAGCTCAAGGAGTGTGGAGTTACCACTGAGAGGGAAGACCTGCCAGGGAAGATCAAGTGTGCAAGATGTAGCTGGGCTGGTGGACATCCCAGTCTGAGATAAGTTCCTTGATTAGCATTTCCTGGATTTACCTTTCTGTGGACCCATTTCCTGTGCCATCAAGAGGAGCTGAAGAAGACATCATTTTGTGAGAGACCCATTTTCCCTTCTAGTCTGTAATAGTCTGATAGTGCAGTGTATGCTTTAACCCATTCTCCCAGCCCCTGTGTGGTCCCTAGTGTTTAGATTCAGTGTGACCTTTCCCCATTAACCCTGACCCTCAATTATTATTAAAACCTTGTGTTTATAATTCTTTTGTCCTTGTACTACCCTGTTACTTACTGGTTTCACAGACTCCCTGGCTAGGTGGAGCAGTGTGACAGTTAAGGTCCAATAGTCACTCCTGTCAACTGCCATTTCCCAAACTGCCAAACCCAATTTCCCCAGCTTGTTAAGTCCCCACCTATTGTCTATTCCTGTCTCTCACTCACCCTTCTGAACCCAGATAAAATATAAGTTAACCCCAGATTTTACCAGGACTTATAATCTAGGTGCAATCTATCCCAATCAGGAAATAGCAAGATACATGAGCTCCCCACATGGGAGAGAATAAGAGTATCACCTTAAATTTTCAAGGATAAGAGGAGATAAGGTAGAAGCTACAGCTGGGTTGCGTCCTTATTTCTTGGACCCTGATGATGCTCTTGAAGGGAGAGAAAAAGTCTGGTCCTAAAATAGCAAGACACCCTTGAATTTGAAAACAGACTTATTTACACATTTCATTTCTTGCTGGGGACCATCAAACCCACCTTGTATAACAAAGTCACAGGTGGGATCCTAAAACCACAAAGCGGATTCCAGGGAGGATGGAAACCTCCACTTAGATTCCCCTGTGTGACTCTTCTATTACTAACACTCCTTATTATTAGAATTATTGTGAAATAAAGAAGAATAGTAAAGGCTGTTACTAGAGCCTTTACAGACCCCCTACAGACTCCTAGGAAAACCCCACCCTTATATGTATAATACAGATATTCCCCTAAAAGTCACTTCATAACAACCTAGTAAATAATGAGTTAATGCTAAAGATTTTAAAACTCCAACAAAACTTAGATTTTTCATTCCCATACACAGAAGCTTATGTAATGGGAAACTAAGAAACAACAAGCCTCCCTGATTTCAGTATGTTGGGAAGACAATGGATGAAAAATAGAGAAGTTGTTCCTCGAAAAGTCTGGTATGTACCACCCCACCTGCCTTTGAAAAACATTGAAAGTTACTATAGAATGAAAAGTTGTTAGTAACAAAGTTAATGTATCCATTGTCTACAAGAAAAAATGTATGTTGAAAATGAAAATTCATACCAACCTGTATGTAATCTTAAGAAAAGGGCATAAAAAATAAAGCCAGCCTAGGGCTGATCAGAACAGTCCTTGGGATGCCCAAATGAAACTCTGACTGTTCTCATTCATCTCAATACACCTATGCTGCCCTGCCTTCTAGAGATACCAGGACCATGGAAGCAGGACTTCCACAATTTCTGGTAGAGGGAGTTATAAATTGGGTGCTTTCCTTTGAGAATTACACACTTAATTCTATCCCATTCAGCCATATCATTAACAAATAGGTTTCATTTTCACATAGAACCTTCTTGAAAGGAGATTAAGATACAGAAAAATTATAAATTGTTTTAAAGGCAGAAATTCTATATAACCATTACAAATCCTACTGTAATAAAATTGTAACCAATACTGGGATCACTCTTGCTGAGTTTGTCTGTTTCCTACCCACCCATGGCTGCTATTTTTGTTGCTGCTTTCCAAGGTCTCAAGGCATTCAAAAAAGTCTGTGGGCATCTCTGGGTGTTTATGAGAACAACTAAGCCAAGTACTGCTGCTACTGATAATACAAATGATTCCTTGGTCAGAGACCGTGCAGAACAAGTTAGGCTGTTGGTCCAAGTGGTCAAACAAACTCGCGAAGGTAGACAGTTGGATGAGCATGCCATTCTCCAACTGGATATCACTGAAACCAAACAAATGGGTACAGGTGCAGGTTTACTGTCTAGAACAACTGAGGACAAGGCAACAGAAACAGAGACCACTATTTCTGTGTTACGATCATGGACAGAACAATTTTGCAACTGGAAGGGGGGATTTTGCATGTCAAATCCTACAAAGCCGTCACCCCAAACAATCTGGAAGTCCTCAGGCACCATTTCCCTAAGTTCTAACTAAGCCCATTCAAGTCTATCAAGGAAATGAAGAGAATATTTACTCTTTTCAATCTCAGTTTTGCCAATGTGGAATTTTTGTTGGGGGAGTTCTTTTCACCTTCTGAGAAGGACAAATTCCTCAATGAGACTAGGACCAACCCGAACCTAACAGCTTGGCCAAGTATGCACCAGGATCTCAAGCTTACCTCTCAGTTTTTGTCAGAGGCTTTTAAAAAGAAAACCAAAATAAGTAGTTTTATTTTCAGAAGAGAATCACCAAAGACTTTTTAGTTGTGTCAGTTGTTTTATCAATAGGTGACACACCACAAAGAATGACTTAATAGAGTAGGGTAAGGAAAACTATTCCTACTTCATGATTCAATTTGGCAGAAAAGAAAACACTGCTGTATAAGCTCTTAGTGAGTCTATCCTCCAGAAAAATCTCACTTCTTAGTCTTACATCCCTTCTAAACTCACAAATGAACACAATGGAATGTAAATCACAACAAACCTCAATATATTTGTACAATGACATTACTCTCTGTCCTTCCTTACTAAAATCTTTTGCCAAACAATTTCACAGTGAGACTCATCTTTCTTGAGTTGACCTTCAATAGATTTCAAGTCTAGATTCAAGTAGGTCATATAATCCATTTTCAGAAAGGTATATTTATTACAAGTACAACCATCCCTAGATGCAATATAATCATTATTGGGACATAATTGAATATTATTATATAACAGAGCAGAAACTATTTGCAAAGTAACATATCTGTTCATAATGTCTTCTTGGTTTAGAATGCTCACCTGCTACCATTCAATGAACACCTCTTCTGTCAAGACCTAGTTTAAGTCTTGTCTCCTTATGAAAGACTTCTATGAATCACACAGAAGGAGAAAAATCATGCAGAATACTAAAAAATTTACCTAGTTACCTATACAAACAAAAAGTGGAATTATCAGTCTTTATCTTTCTTACTAGTACATTTCCTGTTGTCATCTGTTTTCAGGAGATTTTACTCTAGAGTGATTAGTCTCTTCACCTCTTTACACTCGCTAAAGACATTCCTCACTTCACCCACCCCTCCACCCAGCAAACCAATGAAAGTATTTTCTTCCTTCTGTAGGAATAAGTTTTAGGGATAGTCTGATTTTCTAGGGCTAGTTCAACTAGCCCTTCAACTAGAAGGGAATTTTCAGAGAAGCCCTGGGAAAGGATTCCAGGTAAGAAAGGAAAGGATCTACAACTGGAAAAAATTGAACTTCACTTCCTTCTTGGATTTTTTTTTAAACCCTTACCTTCCATCTTGGAGTCAATACTGTGTATTGGCTCCAAGGCAGAAGAGTGGTAAGGGTAGGCAATGGGGGTCAAGTGATTTGCCCAGGGCCACACGGTTGGGAAGTGTCTGAGGCCAGATTTGAACCTAGGACCTCCCGTCTCTAGGCCTGGTTCTCAATCCACTGAGCTACCCAGCTACCCCCCCTTCTTGGATTTTGACCAAGTTTTTGTCTCTCTGCCTACAGTTCCCATCAAGCTGAAGGAGGGTTTTTCCTCTGAGAGATTCTCCCTGGAGGATAAGGATTTTCGTGGAGAAGTCCCTGGCATCTAGGTAGAGGGTTTACTTGGAGGGAAACAATTTCCCTGAGTCCAAGTTTCATCTTCCAGTGGTTCAGCTGCCAGAATTCCTAAATTCCAAAAGCTTTCCATCTATAACTTTGGATACTTAATACAGCTGCCAAACCCAGGGATTTTCCCCCTTTCTTTCTTATTAATTATTAGTAGTAAGTTTAGATTACGTCAGATAGCATTGGGGAGTGGGGTTTCTTAGATAGCATAGGGAGGATTAAGTAGGACTCATAGAAGAAAATGAAGGCTCTCCTTCCCCAGGAGACTTAGAAGTTGGGTGGAGTTAGTTTGGATAGTGCTAGGGTCCAACCTACCAGTTTCTTTCTTCCTTTTTTAAAGTAAACTTTATTTTCAAAAGCCAAGGGTTTTTGTGCTTCATTGGCCCTGGGGAGTTCCTAGGTGCGTTGTAACATCTAACATCTCTCTAGGACTCTTCCACAATACACTTGGTAAGGTCAGTGCTGGAAGATACCATTCACCATTTCCCCCCTCAGTTTCATTATAACAATTGCTACTTGTTCTGAGTAGTCAATACAGTGGAAGTAAACAATAGATTTACTATTAGTTGCTCTGCTACATTGAAACACCAACTGGTATCTTAAATAATTGTTGTATTAAGATATTAAGGTACTATTTCTCCCTAATCCCCTATATTTTTGTTGTTTTCTTGCCTGACTGGTTTTATGATGTTATGAAAGTGGAAATGTTGCTTCCTTACACTGAAGCTAATATAAGAAGGGGTTTATCCTATGTAATATCGGGGATTATAGTATGTGGTCTGTTATATATGATGATTAAAATCTTGATGCATCTGATTAAGAGATACAAAGTTTTTGGTTATTTAAATTTTGGAATTGCTGATTTAAAGAACGTTGTTATGGCTCTGCAAGGGAATATTGATAAAAGTTAGACTACCTGTGAACAGCTGAGAAAGGTAACTGGTATGTTTGAGGATTTAAAGGTATAGGGACTAGTGAAGCTTGAAGGGGCTGAAGAATAGCAAGCTCCTACTAAGCTAGAAGCTGCAGCTTTAAAGGAAAAGTTACCTTTGTCCTCTACTCAATGTGTCCTATGTTACAGCAGACCAGGGGATAGTTCATTTGAAGCAACATAAAAATTTTACCCAGGGTGAATTAGAATCTTTGAAAAAGAGGATTCCAAAGTACAAGGACAAACCAATCAAAATGGTCAAAGAATAAGAACATATAATTAGAATCTACAATCACAATTAACATGATTTTGAATTATTGCTGGATGAATTTTTAACTAGAAGGGAGAAACAACAGATAGTAGAGCAGACTAATGTAAATACTGATCTCACATCATGGTTGCCAGAGTATAATGATCTAGAGATTAATTCTGTGGAGAATTATAGGCAACAAGGCATGCCAAGGGAGACTATACTAGAGATCATGAGGGCTTACACCAAGCCCCCAGACACATGGTTCAAGTTTGAGCATCTAAGACAACTTAAAGGGGAGACTCCAGCTAGTTTCCTGGATTGGATTATTGATTGTGGGGAAAGATGGCTTGGTCTGAATCTACTTTCAGATGAGAATGTCAGTCATATCTAAAGGCAGTTTGTAAAAAATGCCTTCCCAGTGGTAAGGACCTATTTTAAGAACTACACCAACAGGGGATATAAATTTAGAACTTCCTAAAAAGAGCTCTGGATCTTTACCCAATGTTATTCTTAGATACAGTTGAGGCAGAGGCAGAAGGAGGTATAGTTTATCCTATACCTGATACCAGAACAGGTATGGGCTACTCATTCTACAGATGTTGGCCTATTAAAATCTGCAACTCCAATTAAAGTTAAGACCAAAGAAGGTCCACCAGCTTGCATAGCACAATAGCCTTTAAGCAAAGAGGCAGTAGCTGGTATCACCCCTATCATAGAGTCATTACTGGAAGAAGGAATTATAGTACCATGTATTTCAGAGTTCAGTACACCCATACTCCCAATAAAGAAGTCAAAATTGGACAAACTTGTCCACTTGAAAATGGAAGAACTTGTTATAGATTTGTCCAAGATTTGAGGGCTATTAATGACTATGTGGTAAAGTCCCATCCTATTGTTTCAAGTCCAGTACAATTATATCATCAATACCAAGCAGTGCTAGATATTTCACAGTGGTAGACTTGTGTTCTGCTTTCTTTTCAATACTGATACACAAAAAAGATATTTGCTTTCACCTGGCAGGGAAGAAATTTCTGTAGGAGTCATTTGCCTCAAGGATTCTTTGAAGGCCCATCCTTATTTTCAAAAATCCTTAATAAAGATCTAGAGACAATCAGATTCAAAATCAGTAAACTTGTTCATTTTGTAGATGACATACTTTTAGCTTCTCCTGTGCTAAAGTATGTTAAGGGCTAGCAAATTTCTTTTGTGTGAGTTGTGTAAAAGAGGACATAAGGTATTTAAGGCTAAATTTCAATGGTGTTTATAGAGAGTTGAGTATTTGAGATTTGTTTTATCTGGAGGCTCTAGAAGCATTTCCCCAAAATGTATTGCAGACATCCAGAAGCTAAGTGCCCCAAAGACTAAGAAACAATGAAGAGCCATACTGGGAACAAAAGGTTTCTGTAGGCAATGGATCCCTGGGTACAGTGAATTGACTAAAATACTGACTGATTTAACAAGAGATGCAGAACCTGAACCACTCAAATTGAAGCCAGAACAACTACAGACAATTACAAAACTTAAAGAAGCAATTCTATCTGCTCCAGTACTTGGAATCCCAGACTACAAAAAACCTTTTGTGCTGTTTGTTCATGAGCAGAAGGAGATAACTTCAGTTGTTCTTGCATATTTTAGGGCCAAATTATTGCCCAAGTGCATACTACAGTGCATAGCTAGATCCTATTGCAGCTGGGATAGCTCCATGTTTGCATGGAGTGGCTGCTGCTGCATTGTTAGTGCAAAAGTCTGCAGATTTAGTTCTTGGATTGACAGTTTTTTGTTTGTTTACAGTTTTTTTTCCACACCAAATTGAAACCCTTATGTTAAAATATCACACTTGGACTTTTTCTGACCAACGAATAGCCAGATATGATATAGTTCTTCTTGGGAATGAAAAGATACAAATCAAGAGGTGTAGTGTTTTAAATCCAGCTACACTACTACTGATTTGCCTACAAATGGAGAGCCATTGCATGACTGTACTGAAGTAGTCCAATTAATAGAACAACTGAGGCAGGATTTGAAAGATAAACCATTGGATAATCTTGACCTTGAGTTATATAAAGATGGTTTGTCTTTCATGCAGAATGGTATCTGTTTTACAGGGGACCACAGTGGTCCCTGAATTTGAGACACTGTGGTATGGTTCTTTACCCAAGAATATGAGTACATAAGAGGCAGAGTTAGTAGCTCTGAAATATGCCTGTTTGTTATCTGAAGGCAAAAGGGCTAATATTTATACAGATCCCCATTATGCATTTTCTATCTGCCATGCAACTGGTTCCAACTGGAAACAGAGAGGTTTTATTACATCAGGGGGAATGCAGATAGCTCATGTGGAAATGATCACAGAGTTACTGGCTGCTATTACAAAACCAAAAGAATTGGCTGTAATACATTTCAGAGGTCATTCTTTTGGCAGAGATCCAGTTTCTCAAGGTAATCATCATGCTGATATTACTGCTTATTATGCAGCACAAAATGCCCCAGCCTTCATAATGAATTTTTCAGTCATAGAATCTGAAGATCTTGAAAGAGCATATTTAGACTCAGAAATTCAAACATGGCAGCATAATTTTGGAGCTAGGAAAGAGAATGGCATATGGGTATCATCAAGTGGAAAGTCAATACTCCCAAAGGCATTTTTCAATCATATTTGCCAGGCTATTTATAACAAAGGCCATTTTGGGACAGAGGCTTTGATTGATACTGTAAAGAGAGTGTGGCTAGCCCCAGGAATTACTACCATGGCAAACAAGATCTGTTCTAGCTGTTCTATTTGTCAGAAATTCAATCACTGTGTGACCCTGGGCAAGTCATGACTCCCATTGCCCACCCTTACCACTCTTCCACCTAGGAGCCAATACACAGAAGTTAAGGGTTTAAAAAAAAAATTCAATCAGGGCGTATTTAAGAAAAGAGATCTAGGTGGGAGACCATTAGCTTACGCTCCTTTTGAAAATCTGCAAATAGATTATATTACTATGCCTAGAGCAGGAAAATATAAGTATTGCTTGATGTTGGTAGGTAAGTTGACAAGATGGCCAGAAGCATTTCCATCTGCTAGGAGCACTTCAGCATTTGTTGTGAAGATCTTGCTGAGGGAGATTGTTCCAAGATTTGGAGTACCAGTCAAAATTTATTCAGATAAAGGGACCCATTTCACAGATAGCATTCTAATGCTATGTATTAGAACTTGGGTATCTCAGCAAAGTTTCATGTTCTGTACCATGTGCAAAGTTCAGGTCAAGTAGAAAGACTGAATAGAGAAATTAAGACCATGGCAGGGAAACTTTGTGCCGAGACACATCTGAAATGGCCAGACATCTTACTCCTAGTGTTATTCTATATCCAAACAAGACCAATAACTGATATTCATGTGTCTCCATTTGAAATGTTGTATGGTCATCTATCCTTGCAAGCAAAGAGTTGTAGAGTACCTATGTATCGATATTAGGGGGTGACATCCAAATAACATCCTATAGAAGTTTCTAAAGAGAGAGATTAAGAGAATTGAGAATTGCAAGATCTGGGACTTTTAGTTCAGAGTGGTCCTCTGGATTATTCGTTACATAATATTAATCCAGGTGACTCAGTTTATATAAAGAATTTTAATAAAAACCTCAGCAACACAACAAGCATGGGTTGGTCCATTCCCTGTAATTTTAACTTCACCTTTCTCAATAGAAGTATTAGAAAAAAAATCATGGGTTCCCTTGCTCATATGTTTAAAAGATTCCTAGAGTAGTAGAAGGTGGAGAAGAAGAAAGAGATCCAGAAGAAGAAGAAGATAGAGAGATAGTGGAGAGATTCTCATCAGGCAACATGTCTGCAGTCAGAAAAATCAGGGAAGAGGACAGCAGATCAGAAGGAGAGGTCTGAAGAATCGTGGAAGAATCACAGAGGACATAAAGCAGACTGAACATTGATAGAACAATAGACTTTTTTCTACAAGGATCTACTATAGATGAGGATAATGGATTAATTTGTATTTGGTTTGTAAGGGTTTTGTAAGGTTTTGTATTATATTGCACACAACATAATTTCACTATAGCTACATGCATCAGTACATATTATGGCACTGAAGGAGACAAAGAAAGAGGAAAAGGAAGATGAGAGAAGAGAGACAACAGACAATATGGGAAGAGGAGTATCTGAAGATCTGGTGAGTATAATTGCATCCAATATATACATTTAGGACAAAGGGATATTCATATTAGTTCTATGAGGTCTTACCTGGATGAAATGTATTTGGGATATTTCACTCAGGTAACATCAGGATACATATAGGATTATATAGATTTTTTTGTTTTAGGTTTTGTTTTTTAGTATTATCAGAGGGCAGTGACTTTCTTACACAAACATGTACATATCTGTAAAATATTTTGTATATATATTTGTAATATATTTTGTATTTGGAATTGTATTATAGTGTAATATAGGGTGAGTGTGTAAATAAGTGTACAAATATGTAGATATTGTAAATTTTTTATAAGTGAATTTGTAAATAGTTGTATTAAAAGTGTAGATATAAATTTTGTGTAAATTTTGTATAGGTATTATAAATTTTGTAAATTATTGTGTATATGTATAAATTTTGTATATTCTTGTATATTTTGTATATTTATGTATATTTGAGTGTGAATAATTGTACAAATGAAAATTTTATATTTTTATATTCCGTGTATATTTGTAAATTTTAACAGAAATTATTTTTCTACAAATCTGTAAGTGTGTGAATAGTTGAAGGTCCCAAAGATAGGATTTTTAGGATAAAATACTTAGTTTCCAGTTTTATGTAGACAGTTTTGTTTTAAATATATTTAATATTTATATAAAATTGAGGGGTCTGGCATGGCTAAGCTCTTTCCTTTCTATAGCAGCAGGGAACAGCAGGCTGTTTGAACAGCCTAAGCTAGCATGGCACATGGCTTTATTTTCTAGTGACTATTAATAATCTTACAAAAATCATAGTATTTTTTTAAACCCTTAATTTCGGTGTATTGTCTCATAGGTGGAAGAGTGGTAAGGGTGGGCAATGGGGGTCAAGTGACTTGCCCAGGGTCACACAGCTGGGAAGTGGCTGAGGCCGGGTTTGAACCTAGGACCTCCTGTCTCTAGGCCTGGTTCTCACTCCATTGAGCTACCCAGCTGCCCCAAAAATCATAGTATTTTAAAGTTATTATATATTAATTTTATTTTTTACAAGAATCGATCAGTTCCTATGGGAGAATTTGATTATATGTTTCTCGTGTTTTCTTTTCTAGCAACGAAACTGTTCCAACAACCTGTCTATGCAAAGGAAAGTTCTTCAAAAGAAGGACACTGAAGCCTACATCTGGACTCATAGCATTGTGGGGGACTTCAGGCAAATCCCCTGGGTTCCGGATGGGTACCCTTTGTAAGAATGCAAGACTCCAAAACTTAGCTTAAAAATAAAAAGAGAAATTTATTAATTTAGAAGGTAATGTTGAATTTGGCTGGGAGGACAGCATTGATGGAAAGCTGCCTCCTAGAGGAGATCAACTCTTTACAACAGGTGATATGTGACTTGAGGAGGGTATAAACTCAGGTACAAGGGTTGGTCATCTGACCAGGGTTAGTGTGGTGTCTTATGTCCTGAAGACACAGGGAGTGACCCTCATAATTTTGGGGAAAAATAGATGTCTTAGATACAACCCAATGGTGTCAAAGCATAGCCTGGAGGTCTATGTCCATCTCAAAACCTAGGAAACAACCCAAGGAGGATAATTTTCTCAAGGGATTTTCCCTTTGACATCACAGGGTCTCATCAGGAGTTCTTTGATGTTTAGGGTTAGTAGTCAAAGAATACAAGGAAGCAAAGGAATTTTCCTGCTTATAGTTTGAAACAGAAACACTTCTATAATTTGGGGGTATAATGTGCCATGGTATTAGGACTTGAAAGTCATAACAGGCATAGGGAAATGGGGTAGCTTTTATTGTAAATATTTTGGCCAAGGTAGAGTGCCTGTCTTCTGGCTAACTGTCGATGTGTCACTGCAGACGGGGAGTGCCCTTAGATGCCAATTGCCCATGCTTATTCCCCTTGTCTTCTACCTTTTGTTACAGAGGGTCAGACTTTCTTGGGCACACTGGCCTTTTGTTCTTTTGATATGGTCAATGATTGAATTCCTCTGACCAAAAGGGAGAAGTGATGACCTTATTTTATGCTTCTTTACCCATTAATAAATAAGGTCTCCATGACTGCACATCACGAACCTCCCTAGGTTTTCCCCATGCATCTTTAATTCAACTGCACCTGATAATTTTTCTGCATTTCTCTCTGTTTTTTGCTTTCTCCCTCTCTGGCTCTATCTCTTTGTTTCCTTAAAGTTCTACCTGCCTCATACACACACTCAGACTCATGCTGCAGAGCCTCAAGGACAGCTACTCCTGTTGGTCAGGAGAAGCTATAATAACTTGATCCCTAATGGCTTCCTGGGGAATCTTCCCTGGCTCACAAGCAGCTTTCCCTAAGAACCCAATCAAGGGGCTTCCACAATCAGCCCCTGACACCAGAGCTTTTGATTGTAATGCAAAATACCTCATATAACTACTTTGCAAGACCATGCTTCCCACCAGGCTCCCTCCTTGTTAAAATATACTAAATTCTATTCCCCCTGTCCCTTCTGAGTACTCTTTCACCTTATTAATGTGTAGTGACCTTAGAGTGCCTTGCCTCAAAGATCCATATTATTACTACTCAGTAATTGTCTTTAATTCAGGTTGACATTTCCTTCCCTGTGTGAAAAATTTTACACAGAATACACAAAAGCCCAGATAAACAGATGACATAAAACAAAAATACCACTCCAAGAAGAAACACCTCAAAATTGTGTACTAACAAATACAGCTGACAAGAACTAGATGTCTCCAAAGAGCATGCTATAGACACAGAAAAACAAAGCCATGGGGAAAATATTTAGGCTTTATTTTGGTTGCATTCTTTTTGCACAATTGGGGGAAGATGGACTTCCCTATCCTTTAATGGGAAGTGTTCCTCTTGATTTTAAGATTAAGAAGGAATCCTTCAAGGACTAAGTACCCTCTTGGTTCCTTAGGGTCAAGCCAACTTTCCCCCTTTTTCCCTATCCCCCTTGCATGAAGTAGAATGGGGGGAGAGAGGAAGTTTGCACCCCCCCCCGAAATCACTCTAATGAGCAGCCAAGAGACTTAGATAGATGCTTGCAGAGAAAATGCAGCCTTCATTTAGGAAGAGGGAGAGGACAGGAGCACTGCCTGAGTGGTCTCTCAGCAACAGTGTCCACAGGTGTACAAATGAATTCAGAATTTATAGGAAATTAATACAACGGTGCCTTGAGTTACCCAACACCTATGTGTGACATAATGTCTGAAAATACTATATTCTTTTTATCTTGTCTTACCCTCCTGAAGTTTCCCAGCTTTCTTTGAATCATGAGAGTATTTCTCAAATGAACACTTTGAGGGGCAGAGTCAAGATGGCCGCTTAGAAGCAGCAAAAGTTGAGTCCTCTCTGAAAACTCTTCCACACAAATCAAAAACAAAGTGCTTCAAGGGGACAGAAAGCCAAATCTTACAGGGCAGAGCAGGACAGAGCCAGGGGACCCTCCTGCTTGATTCGACTTAAAAGGTACACAAAGAAGCCTGAATTCTCGGGTTTAAGGAAAAGGAAGAAGGAAGGTTTGCAGGACTCCTCCCCACCTACTGTGCTGAGGCTCAGATGGTCACTGAAATCTTGGGGTGAGGGCTCCAACTGGGAGGGTGTGCCTTGCTACCACGGCAGTGTGAGGCTCAGGGTTCTAACCACAGCTGGCAGGGAGGCAGCTGGAGGAGATGGGCAGAGAGAAGGGCAGCCTGATCATAGTCACCACTCTCCATCTTGGGCCTCAGCTTCTTGAGGTTTTGGCCTCAGGGCACATCAAGCTTGGCAGTTCAGCTTTGCCTGGCTTAATCTAGTCTATCAATAGGGCAAATAAGAAGCCTTCAGAGAGCAGGGAAGCTCAATCTCTAACACCCCTCCCCCACCAACTACTGAGAGCCTGTGAGAATCAGTCTAACTAAGATCCCAGGTGAAGGCTGGCTGCAATCACAACAGAATACCTTGATAATACTCGGGAAGCTCAGGGCCCTGATGAGGCAGCTGGCAGGAAGGCAGCAGGCAGGAAGGAAGAGACAGGGGGATGAGGGTAATTCCCTTCAGCCTCCACACCTTCACCTTCCTACACCTTCAGCTTCTGCTACCGGCTGGGGAAGATCTGACCTCAGGGTTCATTAATACTCCATCAGCCTAAGTTAGTCAATCAGCAGAGCAGAGAAGAAGCCCCTTCAGGACAGAAAGCCCAAACCCACAGATCCAGCAAATAAACAGAGGAGCAAGATTACAGCCAATGACAATGGGGAAAGAAGGAAAAAATATGAGTAAAAAACAAAAAGAAAAAAGAAATTACAATTGATAGCTTCTCCCCAGGTAATGAACAAAGAACAAATGGCACAGAGAAGGACCAAGGAACACCAAGCAAAAATATAGGAACTCCAAAGAATTGGACACAGGCTTTGGAAGCACTCAAAACACAATTCAAAAAAAAAAAAAAACAATTCAAAAAGGCTGAAGACAATTGGTAAAAGAAGTTAAAAAGCAAAATAAGTCATCTGGAAACAGAGATACATGAACTAAAATAAGAAAATAGTGTCTTGAAAGCCAGAATTGACCAGCTTGAAACCAAGGCAAAGAAAGTAAAAGATGAACTACAAAGAAAAACAGACCAGAAGGAAAAGGATGGCCAAAAAAGACAGGGATGAAATTCAATCTTTAAAAATTAAAGTGCAACAACTAGAAATAAATGACTTCACAAGGCAGCAAGAGTATAAAACAAAATCAAACAAACACTTTCTCAGTTTTGGTTGTAATTCAGGAATGTGCAAGGCCAGAGCCACAGTCTTTATCTTCTAGGTTCCATGGCCTCCTCATTGGACTTTTTGTACTGTAATTTCCCATGGGACTTCATTTTCTTAACCCTTGAAATGCTGATTGCAAGTTAATTGAGAATTAATAATTAAGAAAAGGAAAGTAATTTTTCTAGCCACTTTTAAAGGAGTACTAATAATCACAAGGGCCTCATATGGGGTATTCACTTCAGGGAGATCTATTGTTTGTTATGTAGAGATAGATTTCTTTTTCTCTCTCCCCTGAAGGGCCTAGCTGAGCTAATCTATATAGGAGAGTTACAAAGATAACTGATCAGAAATTATTACTATTCCTATTAATCCTAGTGCTAACCATAATTGTGAATAATGCCCTACTAGTTACTAATTTTTACTTCATACATCCTTAAATAAAAGGTTTAAGGTTTTTTTTTACTTCACGCACCTTTAAATAACTGGTTTAAGGTTTGAGAACTCCCTTCTGGTCCTGATCAAAACAAAAACCAGGAACTCCCTCAGAGAAAGTAAATTTTTTAAGGTTTAAGAATTGACAGAAAGGCTAACATTCCCTCTCAGCAAAAGAAGCTGAGAGTACCTCCTTGAATTTCTTCAAAATTTAAGTCCTCTCATAAAAAGTGATTCTTTGAGGTTTTAAGTTTTTTATTTATTTTTATTTATTTCCAAATTATCATTCTGAACATAAATAGAAAACCAAGAAAGACATAAATAAGGTTTTATTTTCTTGATAAGAGAAGACCTTTTCATCTCAAAGAAATTGGGGCCAGGAGGGAGAGTTAGGCCATTGGTTGTAGTCCTTCATGGAAAAAAGCCTCAGATGGCAAGTTCCAATAACTTCTTTTAGGATTTATCCCTAGAGCACTATTCCAGGGACCATTTTCTTCCTTCTAGTCCCTTCATGGTCACTGATTGTTATATTTGAAAATAAAGAGAGAATGGGCAGAGCAGGAAGGATTTATTAGTTAAGCTAACAGTAATCTCTGGGGTAAATTCAGGCATGTGTCAGAAAGATTCTTCTTCCTGAGTTTATTTTTTAAACCCTTACTTTCCATCTTAGAATCAATACTATGTATTGGTAAGAGCAGTATGGGTTAGGCAATGAGGGTTAAGTGAACTTTTCCAGGGTTACATAGCTAAGAAGTGTCTGAGGTCAGATTTGAACCCAGGACCTCCTGTCTCTCTAGACCTTACTCTCAGTCCACTGAGCCACAAACTTCCCTCTCCCTTCCTGAATTTAAATTTGGCCTCAGATACTAACTGTGTAGCCCTACCCTGTTTGCCACACTTTCCTCATTTGGTTTCTATGTGGTCAATTCTGATTTTTAAGACCTGATTTTCCTCTGTCTATTTTCAGTTCTTTTTCAATTGGCCCATTTCTTCTTGCATCACTTTCCTTTCTCTTCCCCATTTTTCCTCTGCCTCTCTTAATTAGCTTTTGAAGTCTTTTTTTTGAGCTCTTCCAGAATCTGTGTCCAATCCATATTTTTCTTTTGGACTTTGTGTGTGTTTCCTTTGCTTTCACTGTTCCCTTCTGTGTCTGTACCTTGTTCTTTGTCTCCCTAAAAATTCCTCAGATCAAGTTAGTTTTTTCCAAAGATCAAGGTGAATTTATAGGTCCCAGAGCAAGTCAGTCCACAAAATACCTGACCTGATCAAGTTGATCTGAACCCTGCAAGTCATCAGCAGTTTAAGAAGATGATTGAAATCAGCATTGGGAGGTAGCATTCAGAGTTTCCATCTCACAGGCTATCATACTGCCTAGAAAAACTAAAACTTGCAGATATTCAGAAATAGAGCTAAGGGCAGCATCAAGGAAGAACTGAAGTTTAAGAATGCCCTCTCTACTCTGAGATCAGAGCCCATCTTTAAGATAAAAGTGAAAGGATAAAAAAAAAAACCTGGGAAACTGAACAAACAACAAAGAAAAACACCTAACAATAGAACATTTTTAAGGAGACAAAGAAGAGCATGGCAGAGATACAGAAGGGGAAAACGAAAGCTAAACAAAAACACGCAAAGCTTTAAAGGAAAAATAAGAATTTTAACACTAGTATGAACCCTATCCCTAACCCAAATCCTAACCCTTACACTAACCCTAACCCTTATCTTAACCCTTCAAAACAATTAAAGAATTTTACATGAGCATAGATAACATTGAGACAAATGCTAAATCTATCCATCTAACAGTAAAACTTCAACCTACCTGAACCCAATCAGAATCTGACTACATGTAGAAAACAATCCAACAAATGTAAATGTGGCAAAAATTTATCACATTAATACAAAAACTCCAAGCTAAATAGGTTTATTGAGAGATGGCCAAACTCCAAATAAAACTGGACCCTGGGCAAGATCAGAACCAGAGACACTGAGCCTTAGGAGATAGTCTTTTTTATAGAAATCTGATAACATCCTGTCATAAAAGACAGATAGAATACAAAATTTTTCACATGGACAAATCGTGCATGTGCTGAATACGACAGAAATTATATAGAAAAAAATCATTATAGGTAGTAACTTTATGTCTATTATTATTACTGACCTTTTCAGTAAAGGGTCAGGATCTAAAGTTTTTTTCTGCTGACAACTAGGAGTCAGCAGTTAGATGGATGACATTTATAACTGATAATTAGCACCAGATACATTTGGACCCAAGATCAGCCCTCTACCTCCTGTCTTATGATCTTGCAACAAGGTGTAGTGGGTTTTGTTTTAGGTTTCAGGTCAAAATGTTTGTCAGCAAGATTTGATGCCACCCTTAAACTGTATTTTTCTTAGCTAATGTTTATAAGTCATATGAAGGAAACAATATTATGTGTGTTATAATCATAAAGGCTAATACTATTATTATCATAAAAGGGGGGTAGTGGTTTTCACACTCATATAACCCTGACCTTAGATGCAAAAAAGATTCCAAACTGAAATCTAGCCCCAACACTAATCATCTAACCTAAAGGGAAATCCTAGCACCTAACCCTAGTAACAATCCTAACCACAACTCTAACCTTAGCTCCAACCCTGCCCCTAACCCTAACCCTGAACCTTACCCTAACTCTATTCCTAGCTCCAACCATTACCCTAACTCTCAACCTAAACCTATTCTTAACCGTAACCCTGACCTGAACCCAAACCACACACCTACCTCAACATTGTGAACTTTCCCCTACTTTTGCTTCCAGGTGGGCTGATTACTCATTTTTGTGATAATCTTTTAAAAACAAAACCCCACATCGTATACCCATATAAACAGGTGATAAATCAGGTTTTCTTCTGCATTTCTACTGCCATAGCTGTGAAGAGCATTCTTCCTCATAAGTCTCTCAGAATTGTCCTGGTTCATTTCATTGATATTTGTAGCAAAGTCTATTATAGTTGATTTTCCCACAATGTTTCAGTTATTGCATATAATGTTCTTCTGGTTCTGCTTATTTCACTACACATCAGTTCATGTAAGTCTTTCCAGTTCTTTTTTTAAATTTTATTTAAGTATTTTTCCATATTTACATGATTAATGTTCTTTCCCTCCGCTCTCTATTCCCGTCTCCCAGCACCAACAAACAATTCCACTAGATTATACATGTATTATCACTCAATACCTATTTTTATATTGTTCATTTTTGTAATAGAGTAAATTTTAAAAACCAAAACCCCATATCCTATACCTGCAAACAAATGATAAATCAAATATTTTCCTTCCAATTTTCTATCCCAACAGTTCTTTCAATATTGATAGCATTCTTTCTCATAAGTCCCTCAAGATTGTCCTGCAGCCTTGCATTGCTATTAGTAGCAAAGTCAATTACATATGATCATCCCATGGTGTTTCAGTTTCTGTGTACAATGTTCTCCTGGTTCTACTCATTTTGCTCCACAGCAGTTCATGTAGGTCTTTTCCAGCTCATATGATCTTTCCAATTCTTAAAGAAATCAACCAGTTCATCATTCCTTATAGCACAATAGTATTCCATTACCATCATATACCACGATTTGTTCAGCCATTTCCCAATCGAGAGACATCCCCTCATTTTCCAATTTTTGCCATCCCCCAAAAAACGAAGCTATAAATATTTTTGTACAAACAAGTCCATGTTTTTAAACATTTTTTTAAATTTCTTTGAGTTACAAACCTAGTAGTGGTATTCTTTTAAAAGTTTTTGTACAAAATTACAAATTGCCTTCCAGAATGGTTGGATTGAGTCACAAATCCACCAGCAATGCATTAGTGTCCCAATTTTGCCACATCCCCTCCAATATTTATTATTTGCCTTTATTGTCATATTGAAGGTACCTCAGAGTTGTTTTGAATTGCATTTCTCTAATCAGAATGGATTTAGAAATTTTTTTCATATGATTATTGATAGCTTTGATTTCTTCACCTGAAAACTACCTTGACCTTTTGTCAGTTGGGGAATGGTTTGTTTTTTTATAAATTTGACTTAGTTCTTTATATATTTGAGAAATTATCAGCTTCTCATTGTCCAATTCTAATTTTTTTTTGATGCAAAAAAGATTTAATGGACAATCAAATTATTTCATGTTAACATGCTCTTACACTGCAGAGACTTCAGAACAAAATGTCAAGATGGAAGAAAAGTTTAGGCATTCCTGAAAGAGCAGAGAATCTTGAGCCACCATGAAGATTACTATCACCAAAATATAGATCTATTTTTTAAAGATTTGTTTTGTTCCTTGTGAAAAGAGGTCTCAGTAGAGAAGAATGGTGGTGGAAAGAAGTAAAGTTTCAGCCAAACTAGTACCAAATAAATTTAGACCAAATAAAACTCCTTTTTGGACAAATAAAATGGCTCACTAGCAGATTCAGTAACTGGAGATATAGAGGAGACACTCATAAAAGGAAAGACAATAGTAAAATAAAATAAAAAATCAAAATAAAACCACCTAGGATTAAATGTTAACTTGAAAACAGGGGAAACTAATATAGTAACAGCAATGGTGCCAACTTCATTTAGGCAGAATATTATTTTTTTTTTCTATCACTGAATCTTGACAATGTCATTAGGTGTCCAAGATCTAGTACTATCCTGATTTGAAAGGAATGCCAAAAAAAAGAATCTTTTCTTATCAGTTTTGACTAAAATTTTCAATACCAAAGAGCTAACATGAACAAACTTGTGTAGAAAATAAATATTACCTCTTTAAGGGGGTGTAAAAGTTCTATGAAAGTCAAAGGTTTAAAAGGGTGTCACATTTTCTAAGGAGGACTTTTATCCATGGCACCATGATTGGAGGTTTAAGTGAGTTCCAAAATTTAATTAAAAAACAAAAAACTCAATTTAATTAAAAAACAAAAAACTCTTAATTAAAAAACAAAAAACTCCCAATTCTAATTTTTAATGCATTATTTTCCCCAATAAGTTTTTGGATCTCTTTTTCCAATGGTTGGTCACTTTTTCATAATTTTCTTGATTTTTCTGCATATCTCTAATTTTAAACTTCTTCCTCATCTTTTCTCATTTTGGTCTTTTTAAAGCTCTTCCAAAAACTCTTTTTGGCTTTGTGCCCATTTTATGTTTATCTCTGAAGTTTCACAAGTTTTAACTTAATTCCATCTGAATTTTAACCATAGTTTTTTTCTCTTCTCATTACCTCCCCTTATCTTCATCTTGATGGGATTTTTTCCACTTTTGCTTCCTTATTTAAAAAGATTTAGCAGCCAAGGCTTAATTGTTAACTTTATGCTAGAATTGGGCTCTTCTCCCAGGGTGCTGGGAATGATGTCTCAAGTTTCTGGGTTTTTGTACTATATTTCCTGAGCCCTCTATGGGTGACTTTGACCTCTTAGTTTTTCCAGTTTCTATAATCCAAAGCTGAGTATGATCCTTGCCTTCAAATGCTCCTTCTTCTGCCCTTGAGCCATGACTAGAGCACTGCCCACTATAGAGAAATACTTTTGTTTTCTCTGTGGTTCCCAAGTGATTAGCTCACCTCTCTTCCTTTGAACTGCTACTGAGGGACTCCTGAAGTCACAGTTTGGGATGGAATGGTGTTTGTTTAGTACCTAGCCCCCAAATCTTTCCCTATTCAGCCTCATCTCACTGTGGGTGAGTAGAAACAAGCCCAGTCAGCTACCCCCCAGGGCTTGTTGTTTATTGATTCTGGAGGTTTTTACCCCTGGGGTATAACCTCCCAAGTGAAGAAGAAAAGGTAGGCTGTCCCTACAGTTTCCCCAAAGACTTGCTGTTTATTGTTGAGCAGAATTTATCCAGAGGAATTTGTACTTCAGTCAGGTAAGGCCTCCACTGGAGGTCAGGGCCCTTTCTCCCAAGTTATCCTGGGTTAGATGTTTCACGCCCAACTCTTAACTATTTTTGTTCCTTTAAAGTTTATTCTGAGGCATTATTTTTTATTATTTGGTGGGAAGGGGATTAGGATTTGGAGAGTGAAGTACTCTCATCCCAATTCTGCCATCTTCCCACAACCCTCTAGGCTAGAAAGCTGAAAAGTCCATCTTTTGAACATCAATATTCTCTTGTTGATGTTGAATAAATCATAGAAGCTCCCAATACTGAAAAAATCAAGTAATGTTTGGCTCCAATACATGGAGGAGATAATGAACAATCTGAGTGATTTATTAGTTTCTTTGGGAGATTAAAAAAAATGAGAGAAAAGCTTCAATTAGGAATGATATGGATTTAATAATGGAAAAAGATGTCTAATTTAATTAGTTTGTGTTTCCAATAAGAAATATTGAAGTATTAATGTTCTTTATGGAAAGTCATGGTATATCTACTTTTTATATGAATGCTGGCTTTTATCTTGCTTAGTCTGCGAGATTGGCATTGTTCTCCAAATAGAAATGTACAACATATTTTCGGAAATCCAAAAGACTTGGTGAAGTATCAGGGCAATAGATTCTATATAGGTGCCATGCATTGTTCATGGCCACATCAATAATGTAGCTTACCAAAACTGAATACCACTTTTTGCTTCTGATTCTTATTCTGTACTTGGAAATATTTTGATCCATCTTGGCAACACCATTCCTACATATTTCATACAACTTCACTACAGATGGCTGACTTATTTGAACTTTTTTTTTATCAACAGAATAGCTTACCTCATTCAGTGGTTCTATGCCTACAGCATTGGAGCACAGGTTGATGGCATTTTCATCATTCCAACGACATAAAATTATCTCTTCCTTTTCTTCCACTCTGAAATCAAATGACCCCCTTTTCATTTTTTTTATATTTTCTGCGTTAATAAAAGGACATTTTTCAGTCCTGTTATCATGGATTTTTCCTGTTGCCTTCACCCCTTTCTTTTTCAGAGCTGATATTAATTTGATACTGGTGAAAAAGTGGTCAAAATATATATGATAAGGATGCTGTCCTCGCTCCAAGAGAACATCAGCAAAGTTCATTGCTAATTTCTCACCTAAACCTAGATCCTGATCTTTAGCTGTTTTCAGAACTGGTTCAGTTTGATAGGGTTCAAACCAAATTAAATAACCCTGAGTAGTAGCCCCACACCATATTTTATAACCAATTCTAATAGGTTTACCATTTAAAAATTGGTCACTATCAAAACATTCACACATTGATTTATCAAAGCAGTAATATTCTTGAAGGGGAGCATATAGGAGGAAATTTTTATTCATTTGATCTATAAGAGGCCTCAATTTTGTAAACTTGTCTGATTGATCTAGACAACTATTATCAACAAAATGGAGGTGTGAAAATATTAATTCAAATCTTTCTCTTCTAATTGCATTACTAACAAGACTCTGCTCTTTATCTGAAGTTTCCCAATACATTGCTCTCCTAGGATGACAAATATATCCACTCAAAAGAAGAACACCAAAAACACACTTCATTTCCTGAACTGTAACTTCCAAGGTGACATTTTTCTGAGAAGCATAATGATTTGTTTCATTAACGATTAACTTGAATGTTTCATCATCAAAAAATAATTCAAAGAACTCAACTGGGCTTAATTTCTCATTTTTGAGATTTAAAATTCCAGAATCCAATGCTGACCAGCTTGGAAAATTGGGCTGAATGTCTCTTTTAATCCATTTCTTTTCTGTAATAGTAGTTACTTTCTGCTTCTTTTGAGCAGGATGAGACTCAGTTTCATCTTGTTCATCAGCATCAGAATCACCAGAGAAGGTAAGATCTTGTAGCAATTCACTTACTCTTGCTTTATCTTTCTTTCGTTCTTTTTGCGTGATGTTACCTGTACCATATTCCATTGATGAGATGTGCATTCTAGACCATAAGTCCCCAGGATCACATTCTTTAAGAGTTTTCAAAATTTCAATGTTTTTTTCAGTTTGTATAGAAGAACCATTAAGGATCTGAGGTGGAAAACCTCTAGAAAAGAAAAAAGGATATGAACTTTGAAAATCCAGGAGGCCTACAACTTAGAAACAAGAGAAACATACTATTCTTTGAAATAAGCTCCCTATAAGTCTTCTGGAAAGATAGTAGGAATTGGCTCTCCCTAAAATCTGCATATTTCTGGAAGATGCAACATCACTCTTCTGTGGAGATGACACAAAACAGTGAGACTCAATGTTTGAACTAAATTTATTAAAAAGGTAGAGTAGACTCTTTGACTTTTTTAAAAAAAATTTTGACATTTGCTTTCCAACATATTAAAATTCAGATTTTTCTTCCTCCCTTTCCCCTCATTGGGGGATTCATTGGGGGATATAGGCTATAGAGTGCTTCCATGCAATGCATATTTCAATATTGCTCATGCTGTGAAAGAAGACACATCTTGATATAGGGACACAAGCTTCCCCTAGACAACCTAACACCTCAGATTGTGTAAAATACGTAAAAGACTCATTTTTCCTATATTCCTAAAGTGCTAGGAAAGTAACTTTGAGGCCCTCTGGTCTCAACCTTCATTTTTTTAAACCCCTTACCTTTCATCTTAGAATCAATACTGTTTATTGATTCCAAGGCAGAAGAGTGTTAAGGGCTAGGCAACAGGGGTTAAGTGACTTGCCCAGGGTCATACAGCTAGGAAAAGTCTGAGGCCAGATTTTAACCTAAGTCCTCCCACCTCTAGGCCTGGCCCTCAATCCACTGTCACCCAGTTGCCCCATCTCTCCCTTCTTTCTGGATGAACACAGATAGGCATATCCCAGCTTGCTCCTGATAAACATCTACTTTATATCCCAGATATCTGACTATTCTCTAAACTGAGTTGACCCCTTTTTGATTTTGAGGTATGAGTCATAACCACATAACTCATCTTGGATTCCAGAGACCCAGTTACATGCTATCATCATCTTATCTCTAGTCACGTAAGCCTTGTTGCCAAAAAGTCCAGAACACATCTCCTCTAGGAGGCAGTCTTTTTGTCTGCTGTGCCTCCCTCAGCCATTTAATCTGACTTAACCATTTCATTTACATTCCTATTAATAAGCCTCTTTTATTTTTAAGCTAGCTATTGGAGTCTCGTTCTTGATAAGGGTCAAGAATTCTGTTCAGGTCCAGGGTTATAAAACTCTCCCACAACAATATCACACATATAATAAAAAAAATCATGAAGGAAATAAAGTGGAAGATGGTATCCTTTACAATTTTCTTCATGAGTTTAGATTTAGAAAAAATAGACTTTTTAAAAGTTCAAAGAAACATTTGAAAAATTACTCTTTCAGAAGTGTTCCAAGGAGAATATCTGGGGTCACTGTTATTCATAAACTTCAATCTACTTATATTCCCAGCACTTAGGCACTTAATAATTGATTGTTAACCACACCAAGAAAGAAAGTAGTAAATAAAACCCATTGATTTCCCCATGCAATCAAGAATATAAGATGAAATTAATTATATAGAATTAGGAGTGAAAAAAAATGACGAGTTTTCTAATTTTTAAGCTTTCACTCATTTTTAAAAGTATATAATGAAGAATTAAAAAGAGAAAACAAAAACATTTTATGAAAAATAACTAACCCATCAATTAAGTTTAAAAGTATAAAGAGTTCCACATACATAGTCTTCTATCTGTGAAGAGGACCAGAGTGCTGATTTTATTGTAAAAAGAAGTATACATTGACTCAAAAAAAAAAAGTTCCACCCACACAGGTGAAATATGCGGTAATACCAATAACTCTACAGATGAACATACATTCCCAAAGGCACAACCATCATCAATGTTCTCCTAAAGCATGAATTTTTTTTAAACTGCCTATCAGAGAGACCCTGGGAGGTGCAAAAACTGAGAGATATGAAGATTCTCCTGCTTAAGCTGAGAGGAATATCATTTAAATGAAAGAAGCCACAAAAGCCACTTCTCTTCAAGTTCATGTTATCAAATCTTTTATTTCTTATAATTGCTTCCAACACTTTGTAATTAATTTATCCCCTAATATGATCTGCTTCTCTTCTAATTCTAACTTTAGCACTGAAATTACATAACTGCTTTAGATTTATTGTGAAACAAATAAAGTGTTAGGTATTGGTTCAAACTCAATTTCTTCTAGACTGCTTTCCAGTTTACACAGCAGTACTTATTAAATGGCAGGTAGGTGTCAGAGTAGAGTGCCAGAATGGAAGACTAATTTTCCTGAGTTCAAATCTGAGAGACTCTGATTTCTTCATCTGTAAAATGACCCACACAAGAAATTGCCAAAACCATTCCAGTATCTTTGTCAATAAAATGGGGTGACCCAAATGGAGCTGGACATGATTGAAACAACTGAACAACAAAACTATTAGTTATTTCCTATGCGTCTAATAGTTTCACTTTATCAAACACTGGGTTATTGAGTTCACAAATTTTTTATTATTGATTATCAAAACTGTTTTATTGACCTAATATTCTATTTTCAACCAATATGAAATAGTTTTGCTTTATAGTATACATATATGTATATTGCATATACATATATCAGCATAAATTTGTAACTTATTCTTACCTCAATTCTTAGCATTTTAAAAATTATTTTCTTTGAGATGCTAGATCTTTTGTCCCTCTCAATAAATGATGTTATTTTGTTTCATTCTATACTAGTTGGGCTTTGGCAGTTAAACTGATGGCAGTTAAACTAACTTAAAGATTTATATCTGTAAATTAAAACTGGTAATATAATTCTTTTATAATAATTGGCTCATCATATGATGACTCTTAAGGTCCAAATGACTCTCTCCCTATTTGTCATTACAGAATTTTAGCTTTTATTTAATTTTGCTTTGTTTTAATTTTTTAAACAAAGCTCCCTAGCATCTAGGTAGTATGACCAGGCTTAGAGTCAGGAGGACCTGTATTCAAATATGGTCTCAGACACATTCTAATTATGTGATCTTGGAAAAGTCACTTAACCTTGGACTACCCAGCCCTTACCACTCTTCTGTCTTAGAACTGACATTGACAGGTTAGTTGTTTATTTTTTTTTGTTTGTTTGTTTTTTATAAAAAATCATCTCCCTTACTCCTCTTCCACACACAATTAAGAAAGAAAAACAAAATGACTGTTATATTCATGTATACAAAAGCATGCAAATGAAAGCTTTGGCCATCTCCAAAATATTATATGCCTCAATCTATAGTCTGAGTCTATGAAAACTGTCTACAGAAGATGAGCATCTTGTTTTGATCAAAGTTCCTAAGATTTTGAAAGTTGATTTCCTTTACAGTATAATCACTGTATAAAGTATTCTGGTTCTGCTAAATTCAATCTGCATCAGTTCATACAAATCTTGCCATATTTCTCTAAAATCACCCTTTTCGTCTTTTGTTGTATAACAAAATAACTCTGATAGAGTTCTTGATATATCATTGATATATCATGCCTAATTTAACCATTCCCCAATGCATGGGCACTTTTTCATTTTCTAATTCTTTTCTACTACAAAAAAAGTGTTATAATTTGCTTGTATATGTGAATCCTTTATTTCCCTTTTTTAAAAATATTTTAGGGGTATAGACTGAATATTGGTATTGCTGAGTCAAAGCATAGATTCAAATTTCTTTTCAAAATACTAGATCAGTTCTCTGCTCTACCAAAAGTACATTAATGTACCTTCCTTCTAGTGATTAGTTCCCATTTATTCTGCATAGAGATTGCTTATACATAGTTATTTGTATATTTTCCTGAACTAGTTATGAGTTCCTCATAAATCTGACAGGTAATTTCTCCCATGCTACAATTTGCTTATGATGTCTCCCCTTATGCTTAAATTATATACCACTTTGGAACTTTATCTTGATTTATGGAGATGAGATATTGGTCAATATTCAATTTTTGCCAGACTAGGGTTTTTAATATTTTTTACTTTTCTAATTTTTTTTAGTTGTATGTCTAATTTCTTGTTCTTTCTCTTTTTCACTGGTAAAAGTGTTTAGAGACAAAAATTTCCTCTACTTTTGGCTTCATCCTCAAACATTTTGAAATGTTACTTCATTGTCATTATCTTTTACAAAAATTGCTGATAGTTTCTATAATTTTTTCCTTGATTCCTCCTTTCTTTTTGATTGATTTATTCAGTGCCCTTTTATTTAATATTTTATTGTATTGTGGTCTATAGAAGAAGCATTCACTATTTGTGCTTTCCTGAATTTCCTGAAAAGATATTATGAGGTTAATTTTTGTGAAAATTCCATGTATAGCTGAGATATATGTATACTTTTTTCTGTTACTATTCAGTATAATTAATATATCTAACATTTCTAAAACTCTATTAAGATACTTCACTTCACTTTATATATGGAAGTAAATTGATGTTCCCTAACATTACAGTTTTACTATAAATTTCTCCCTATAACCCATTTTAATTTCCCACTAAGTATTTAAATGCATGTATATACTTAATATTAATAATTAATTCATTTTCCATGGTAGCCTTGAGGAAAACATGATTTTTCATTTAATTACATCTGTTTTTACATGTTACTTTCCATCTTCTTGAAATTTTTGTTTCTAATTTCTATATTAATTTATATATAGAATAATAGAAAATATTTCTAATTTCTAATTAAATCAAATTTTTATTTCTGAATTCTTTCCCTCCCTCTTCCCTATCCATTTGAAAAAAGTCAGAAAAACAAAACTCATTAGAAATATGGAGTTGTGAAAAATAATTTTCCACATTAGTGGTGTCAGAAAGAAAATATAAGATTAGAAAAGAATAGAGGCTTCAATTTGTACTTCATCAATTCTCTATCTTGAAGTAGACAGCATATACCTCATCATGAGTTTTTTAGAATCATAGTTCATCGTTGTGTGGATGAGATTTCCTAGGGATTTAAAAGTTGGTTATTTTTTAAAACATTGTTACTATTATATAAATTGCTCTCTGGCTCTTTTCACTTCAGTCTGCATCAGTTCATATAATTCTCCTCAGTTTTTTCTAAAACCATTCCTATCTTCATTTCTTATAACGCAATAGTATTCTAACACTCTCATATACCATAACTTGTTTAGCCATTCTCCAATTGATGGGCAGTTTCCAATTCTTTGTGCCATACAAAAAGATGTGCCATTCAAAAAAATTACAAATATCTGCCTATAAATATAGGCATTTTTTCTCTTTGACATATTTTGGGGAATAGACCTTCTAGCAGTATTACTGGGTCAAAGGTATGCAGATTATAGTATTTTGAGGGGCTTAATATCTCCAGCACTTAATATGGTGTCTGGCACATAGCAGAAATTTAATAAATGCTTATTGATTGATTGTCTCCCATGCCTGTAATTCTCTTCTTCCTGATCTGTACCTTCTGACTTCCCTTGGCTTCTTTTGAATCTCAGGTAAAGGCATACATTTGGTATAAAACCTTTCCCAGTCATTTTTTTAAATGTATTTATTTAGGATAATTTTCCATTGTTACACAATTCATGTTCTTTCCCTCCCCTCTTCCCTCCCCTTTCCTGGAATGGAGACAAGCAATTCCACTGGGTATCCAGTGGAATTGCTTGTCTCCATTCCAGGAGCATATATATATATATATATATATATATACATATATATATGTATATATATATATATATATATGCTATTATAATTCAAAACCTATTTCCATATTGTTCATATTTGCAATAGACTAATCTTTTAATGCCAAAACCCCAATCATATCCCAATGGAACCACATTATCGACCATATATTTTTCTTCTGCATTTCTACTCCCATAGTTCTTTCTCTGGATATGGATAGCGTTCTTTCTCATTAAGTCCCTCAGAATTGTCCTGAATCATTGCATTGCTTCTAGTAGAGAAGTCTATTACATTTGACTGTGCCACAGTGTATTAGTTACTGTGTACAATATTCTTCTAGTCTGCTCATTTTGCTATGCATCAATTTCTGGAGGTTGTTCCAATTCACAAAAATCCTCTAGTTCATCATTCCTTTCAGCACATTAGTATTCCATCACCTTCAGATACTACAATTTGTTTGGCCATTCCCCAATCAAGGGACACCCTTTTCCAATTTTTTGCCACCACAAAGAGCATGGCTATAAATATTTTTGTACAAGTATTTTTCCTTATTATTTCTTTGAGGTATAAATCTAGCAGTGGTATGGCTGGATCAAAGGGCAGGCATTTTTTTAAAACCCTTAGCACATAATTCCAAATTGCCCTCCAGAATGATTGAATTAATTCACAACTCTACCAACAGTGTATTAGTGTCCCAATTTTGCCACATCCCCTCCAGCATTTATCACTTTCCTTTGCTGCCATATTGTCCAGTCTGCTAGGTGTGAGGTGGTACCTCAGAGATTTTTTTTTTTGCATTTTTCTAATCAAGAGAGATTTAGAGCACTTTTTCATGTGCTTATTGATAGTTTTGATTTCTTCATGTGAAAAACTACCTATTCATATCTGTTGACCATTTGTTGATTGGGGAATGACTTGATTTTTTGTAAATTTGATTTAGTTGCTTATATATTGGGGAAACTAAACCTTTCTCAGAGTGTTTTTAAGAAAAATTTTTTCCCATTTTGATGCTTTCTTCTAATTTTGCTTGCATTGGTTTTGTTTGTACAAAACCTTTTTAATTTGATATAATCAAAATCATTCATTTTACATTTTGTAATGTTCTCTGTCTCCTGCTTGGTCTTAAATTACTTCCTTTCCCATAGACCTGACAGGTATACTATTCTATGTTCACCTAATTTATTTATGATTTCACTCTATATCTGTCATTTACCCATTTTGAATTTATCTTGGTATATGGTGTAAGATGTGTGTAATTATCATAGGGATTGCAACACCCTCTTCAGGGGGGATTGCATAATTATCATAGGGATTATATAATTGTTATAAAACTAAAAAAATTTTTTAAAAAAAGAAACATTTCAGGAGAGCTCAATAACTTTTCAAATCTAGAAGATAAATTATTTGAAGAAGGCCCCATGAAAATGCCTGAAGAAACCTCCTTAGAAGACCCAGAAAGAACCATGGAGCATAACTGATTGAACTGTGAGTGTGTGGGAGTAGGGTTGTAACACATTTATTTTGTACATATAGTCTTATGCCTAAGGGGACTACCCCCTAATTGGTTTTTTGTCAATGCACCTAGCAATCATTGGTTTTGCTTTCTCTCTCTTCTATTTCCCTCTTATCTCTAACTAGTGTAGTTTCCTTTTAGAAGGTGCAATATTGTATACACCTATAGTTAGAAGATTTTTAGAGGCATAAGCCAATTATGTTAAGTGATCAATTGGGGAGACTAGTCTCCCAAATGATCATAGTGGGGATCGTGAAGATGGGATTAACTCTCCCCTGTCCATTTTTAGATTTAATCACCAGAAGTACATACACCCCATTTTATCCTTAATTATGGAGAGGTCTGTGACCCATATGTGTGATAGTGGGTGACGAATCAGAAACCCTGGGCAGTTCTAAGCAAAGCTATAGCTTCAATTGGTCCATATAAAATGGAAGGCACAAGAAGTGACAAAAGGAATGGTCTTTAAAAGTGGCAAAAAACTTTCACCTTCAAACTTGACCTTGAAAGAGCTCCAATTGCTCTGGGATTTTCATTTAGGACTACCACATGGGTGAGTTAAAAAGGCTGACTCCATTTCCTGGCATTTCTGAGAGGTGCTAGCCTCTGGAGAGGCCCCTTGTCTTGGAAAAGGCCTTGTGGCTAAAACCCTTGTTTAATTTACCTCTGGGTCCCCTTTGCTAGAGCCTCTGAAGCCCTGCCTAGTTCAGACTGAGCCAGAATAATTATCTACTCTCTCTGATTTTCCTTACTTTCACTCTTTCTCCTTTTATAAATAAACTACCATAAAAAGTCATTCTGACTTGAGTAATAATTTTGGCAACCACATTTTTATATATTTAGTCCAACCTTTAATTTTTAACCTTCACAGATATTGATCTAAAACTAATTTTTTTCCATACTGTTTTCCAATTTTCCCAGCAGTTTTTGTCAAATTGTGATCTCTTCTTCTAAAAACTGGGTTCTTTGGGTTAATTGAACACTAGCTTGCTGAGATTATTTACCCCTAGTCTATTCCACTGATGCACTCTTCTGTCTCTTAGCCGGTACCAAATTGTTCTGATGACCACTACTATATAGTGCACTTTCAGATCTGATACTACTAGAATGATTTTAAATGGAGTTTCTCTTTCTAATTCCTGCTACTGAGTTTTGTAGGAAATATATAGAAATGCTGATGATTTGTGTGGGTTTATTTTGTGCCCTGCAACTTTGTTAAAGTTATTCATTCTTTACACTAGCCTTTTAGTTGATTTTATAGAATTCTTTAAGTATACTATCATATCATCTGCAAAGAGTGATAGTTTAGTTTCCTCATTGCCTACTTTAATCCCTTCAATTTCTTTTTCTTCTCTAATTGCTACTGCTATTATTTCTAGTACAATATTACATAATAGAAATGAAAACGGGCATCTCTGCTTCACTCCTAATCTTACTGGGAAGGCTTCTAACTTGTCCCTATTGCACATGATACTTGCTGATGGTTTTTAATATATACTGTTGATTATTTTGAGGAAGGGTCCTTCTATTCCTATACTTTTTAGTGTTTTCAATAGGAATGGGTGTTGTATTTTGTCAAAGGTTTTTCTGCATCTATTGAGATAACCGTGTGATTTCTGTTGGTTTGATTATTGATATGGTCAATTATGTGGATGGCTTTCCTAATATTAAACTATCCTTGAATTTCTGGTATAAATGCCACCTGACCATAGTGAATAATCTTTGTGATAACTTGCTGTTGTCTTTTTGCTAGTATTTTATTTAAGGAGATGGGTCTGTAGTTTTCTTTCTCTGTTTTAGTCTGCCTGGCTTTGGAATCAGTACCATATTTTTTTCTTAAAAAGAATTTGGTAAGACTCCTTCTTTGCTTATTTTGTCAAATAGAATGCATAGTATTGTGATTGTTCTTTAAATGTATGTAATTAGGATTTGTTCCCTAGGACTCTGAATCCCAGCTTCCCATGTTCCTTCTCAGCTTACATACTAACATAGGGAAGATATAAATTTTGTGTAGCTCTCCCCCTCTTTCTCTTTTCCCCTGGGAAAGTGGGAAAAGTGGGAAAAAGGGAAAAAGGCTGGGAAAGTGGACTTTATGCCAGGCAGGAGTATCTATACACATGAGTTTACTTTTTGTTAGATAATTAGATTTGAACTTCTATTTCTTTTAATTTATTTTATTTCTACTTTAAGTGATTATTAATAAACTTTATACAATATAATTGGAGTTATTGGATATTAATTTAAATTTTACAAATGTTTGATAGAATTTAGGTGTGAATCCATCTGGCCCTGGTGATTTTTTTCTTAGGAAGTTTCTTGATGGTTTGTTTAATTTCTTTTTCTGAGACGGGATTATTTAAGTATTCTATTTTCTCTTTTGTTAATTTAAGCAATTATTTTTTATATAAGAATATATTTTTGTAAATATTCACCCTTTCCCCCTAGATTGTCATATTTATTGCCATATAATTGGGCAAAATAGTTCTTAATAATTACCTTAATTTCCTCTTCTTTAGAGGTGAGATCACCTTTTTCTTCTTTGATACTGTTAATTTCATTCTCTTCTTTTTTATTAGATTAACCAGTACTTTATCTATTTTATTTGTTTTTTCAAAGTACAGCTCCTAGTCTTATTTATTATTTCAATAGTTCTTTTACTTTCATTTTTATTAATTTCTCCTTTAATTTTTAGGATTTCTGATTTAGTTTTTATCTGAGGATTTTTAATTTGTTCTTTTTCTATTTTTTAAGTTTCAAACCCAATTCATTGATCTCTTCCCTATCTATTTTGTTGTTATAGGCACTCAGAGATATAAGTTTTCTCCTGAATACTGCTTTGGCTGTAACTCATAAATTTAGATATGTTGTCTCCTCATTGCCATTCTCTTTAATAAAGTCTCTAATTGTTCCTATAACTTGTTTTTTTGACCCACCAATTTTCCCAATCGTTTTTTTAAAAAACTCTTACCTTCTGTCTTATAATTGATATTAAGTGTCAATTCCAAAGAAGAAGAGGTAATTGGAGTTAGGTGACATGTCCAGTGTCACACAGCTAGGAAATGTAGCCACCTAGCTGCTCCTTCTTGTTCCTTTTTAATCTTTTCTCTTACACTCCCTCCAGTTTAGCATGTATATATTTTATTGTCTTTTCCAGCAAACAGTGAAATACTTGAGAGCAGGAACTGTTTTTTTAAAACTTTTTTTGTATCCTGGCTCCTATCCAGTGACTGACATATAGTAATTGCTTTAAAAAAAGCTCAATGATTGTCAAGCAGAAAGACTTGCAAAGCTACTTTGGTGTAGGCATGGCCATTAGAAGAAATTTAATGACAAAAGATCTCTGGTGAGTTCAAGAGCATGTCTCAAGTTAGAGAGATGAAACTTCTCAAAACTAATCTGCTCTCTGCTGCTACCTTTAGGTTAAGAAAGAAAAGGAGAAGGGGACTTGGAGTTGTTTTGTTATCTTGAATCTAGATAGATTTATTTGCCTTACCTAAAAAATTCAATCTGAGCTATGTTGCTATGGGTTTAGTTCTGATTAGACAAGCGAATGAATAATCCAAGTGAATGAATAATTAGGTAAGGTGTCTTTATATCCCAGAAAAAATCAAATGAGCTTTGAAATTCTCTGATTTAAAAGGAGTTTATAAATGTTATATTTAAATAATAGCCCACTGAAGAAAAGTGATGAGGACTAACAATCAAGAAGTAAGCAGAGGGAGCAGCTGGATGGCTCTGTGGATTGAGAACCAAGCCTGGAGATGGGAGGTCTTGGGTTCAAATCTGACCTCAGACACTTCCCAGCCATGTGACCCTGGGCAAGTCACTTAGCCCCCATTTCCTAGCCCTTACCACTCAAACTTTAAAAAAAAAAAGTAAGCCGAGAAGCAGTTTTACATGATGCAGAGGCTCCAGAATAGACCCCAAATATCAAAGCCTAAAATCCAGAGTTATGAATTACCCTGGGCACATGGGATTTTCTATCCTCTTGTCAGGTTCCTATATGTGCTCATTTTCACTATAGATATTGAATATATTGGTGGGAGAGTGTGATTCAGATTTATATGTATATTATAATATATTATTATGTACTGATTATTAGCATCTATAATAAATTTCTTTTGCCAATGATTGTTTAATAACTAAAAATGTTATTATATCTGTTTATGTGGATAGAAAATAATAATAATGAAGATCATGATGATGATAATAATAATGGATATGTAAATGTACATATATATCACTAAGATTTGCAAGATATTTTACCAATAGTATCTCATTTTATCCTCACATCTCTGTGAAGTATATTATTCCCATTTTACAGTTGAGGAAACAGGTTGGGGAAGATTAAATGACTTGCATAGTATGAGATTAGATTTGAACTCAGGTCTTCTTGAATCCTGATCTCTCATTCTATCCATTCTGCCACTTAGCTGCCTAAAAATATACTGGATGAAGGCTTGTGTTAAAGTATTGATAGGAGGAATGTATTTTGCCTCAATATGATTACCACCAAGAGTTTGAGAGTACCAATAGAATAATTATCTCTCAGAATTAAGAACTACCATGTTGAAGGCAAATTTGCCTACTTTTCAACTTCTCATTCACAAGGTTCTTAACACTGGTAAGCCAGAGAACAAACCTTTTGAGTGTCCTAGAGATTTCTCCCTGTGGTTGTGTTTCTTTGGAAATTTCCTGCTTTGGAAGCATCATTTCTTCTTTAATCATGATCTCTCTGGCTAAAATAAAAAATAAAACATCCAAATGTCACTTGTTCTCTGCTAAGAAAAAGGAAAATAAAATAAGGGGAATAAGATGATCTAAATGAAGTAATTGTGATGGGCTTTTGCATGAATTGCCTGCAAAATGTGTCATATAGAGAAAAAGAATGAGAAAGTAAAGAAAGGTTAAAGAGGTAAAAAGGTTATTATTTTAAAAAAAGAGTAAAGGGTAAAGGGGAAAGAAAGTATTTAGAAAGGGTTTAATAAGGTGATGGGGGAGAGAGATCACACAAGAATATTGTTTAGCAATAAGAAAGATTTTGACTAAGAACAAAGACGTGGCTAAAGTCTAAGAAGAAGAGTTAAAGTGGAGCCTGGAATTGGTTAATGCAATGAGGCTCAGTGGAAAAGATTCATAAGTAGAAAAGAGAAGAGTAATGTGTGGGATGAAATAGAAGACCACCCTCCCAAATTAAAATTCCAAACCTGGAGTCAGAGAGTGGATAGTAGAAAATGCAGCCTTTATTCTTACTCTTGAGTAAGGGGGCATGCTGTAATGGCGATGTCCAATGCATGGGTGCAGAATACAAGCATTTTATAGATTCTTGACAAGAGGACCCCTCACCTCTCTGATACCCCAAGATCTTGAGGGCCGAACTTACAATCTAGCCACAAAAGTCTAACCAATTAGAAAACAAGTTATCCAGCATGAGCCTTATCATAAGCTCCATCAAACAAAGTGGGTATGGGTGTGAGTGTGGGTGAAGAGTTTCAGTAATTGATGAATGATGAAGATTTTAAAGATATATTCAAAAGCTTACTTGAATGGATCAGTTATGCATATATTTCTAATATTTCACATGACTGATTTCTGAATCCTTAAATTGGATTGGGTTAAAATTTTGTTGAACTTAAAAATTAAGCCTCTGTTATTGTAAAGAGCTACAGCAGCTGGCAGACAAATTGAAAAGGTCTTTTGAAATGACAAAGACTTACACTTAACATCTAAAAAGTTGATCAGATTCTGAAAAGGACTTTGACAGGGGTTCTGGGAAGGCAGAAGTTTTACTTTGGCCAAGTAACACTTTAAAATTATTCTTCCTGAACAATTGTATCACTCCTTTCTTAATCTCTGTAATTAGATGCTAATATTATGGTCAAACCTTTGCTTGTTTCCCTCATTTGACTGACGTTCCAAAAAACCCCAATGCTGAAAAGCAATGGGCATGCTCTCTCTCTCTCTCTCTCTCTCTCTCTCTCTCTCTCTCTCTCTCTCAGCTGCTATGCTGACACCATGCTGCATGTTTCTCTGTGTCTTTTGTCTATTTGTTTAATCCATGTCTCTACTTCTCTAGTCCTTAAACCCCTCACCCATTGTTTTCCAGTCTTTGGCTTCCCTCCATAGGTAATTAAAACCCACTCTAGAACTTTTTGTAGAGGCTGGACTGCTACTGAGGGAGGTTATGAAGAGGTAGCTAAGTTTTCTATGTTGGATTTAAAAATCAGACTACTGAACTATTTCTAGCCCGTTCAGTAAGCTGCTTCCTGGCCCCAACCTTGTTCAGTCTCCTGAAACCCCAAGCCTCAAAAGTTTCCCAGTACAGTCTTTCTTATCTTCCCCTGACAGGCCTAAAATCAACTTCCAGGCAAGAAAGTTCCCAAGACATAAATATCATACCAGAGGCTTTCTGACCCCTGACCCTGTCCCCCCTTGATGGATGGCAACCAAATACTTCCTGATTCCCTATCCCTGAACCCCATTTTGATGATTTCCAGATGTTTCCTAATACCTTTCCTTGATGACATATGTTCCAACCCTCTTTCCCAAACATTTCTATATAAACCATTGACTAAGAATTCTAAGGGGTTGGTTCAGGCACCCCTCTCTGCCTAGCAACCCTAGCTATTATTGCTAGTAAAGAATGAGCCTCTTCTTGCATATTGCATTGTCAGTGTGATTCTTCCTCCGGCCACGAACCTGGGTTAGGGATAATTTGGGTACAACATATGGGGGCTCGTCCTTCATGGCCAGGAAAGGATCCACTGTCAGAAGAGCCAAGAGGGTGAGGAGATCTGGGATTGGGTGGCCTGTGCATGTGGTTGTGTGAATGTGTGCTTACATTGTATGAGAGGGGAGCCTACCACAGGCCCCCTTCTGCATGTGTGTGGATGTGTGATTGAACTGATGGGGGAGGTGATGCCCTGGTAAGCATACAGCTAAGTGATTCGGCTTGCCCCGCCGCTCTGGGACTGATACGGAGGAACCTAAGCCAAGCTTACCAGCCACCAGCACCCCTTCTACCTGTTTCTGAGAGAGGACTGGGGAAGTTGGCAATTCCTTCTGATCCATGTGGACAAAGGTAGGAAACCCTGGGAGCAAGTGCTGTGTGTGACTGGCAGGCCACGTAGACCAATTGATCTCCCTATTCCTTTGGAATTACTACGGGAACTGGTGAGGTTCGAGGCCTCACAGGACCCCAAAGCAAAAGGTTCGAGTCCTGTCTTTGGAGTCCCTCCGGTTGGTTCGAGTCCAGCCGGATTTTCTTGGGGATTGAGGCCCCAAGTCAGGGGTTCGAGTCCCCTGAGGAAGGCCAGTGGATGCACTGGAGGTTGGGAGGAGAGAGGGCTGAGGCAGGATCCCCACATTAATTGTTTGGGATCTGTCTGGGCTCCCCCAGGCAAGTGAGTGTGAGCATGCGCACCTTTGTCTTGTGTTTGTCTTAGCCAGTCAGGAATATATCAGGTTTAAACAGTCCTTAGTTTGTCTTTTGTGTGTCCTGGCTGGGTCTGTGTCTTTGGTGTTATTTCAGTCCTTATCAAGAGCCAGGGAGTCAACCTGGTGCTTGCTGGTTTCCCCGGCTTCAAGGCAAATTTAGAGGGGAAAACTGCAAACATTCTGCAATTCCCCTTCCCCACATCTACATTTCTAACCTCCCAGACTGGAGAAACTATGCTGCTCAGGCAGCAGACTTAACATCTGAATAAGAGGGGATTTGAAAGTTCAAAGTTCTTTCCTTAAGAAACACAGCCAGCCTAATGAACAGCTCACTTCTAACCCCCACTGGAAAAGGATAGCAGTTTGTTTAGGTGCTACAAGAAGCATTTTGTTAGAAATCACAGCCAAAAAGAGAGACAGGTTAGGTCAATCAGAGTGTAAAGTGCAGGAGAGTTAGGGGACAAGGAAGTCAGCTCAGCCAATCAGATGGCTGATTGCTGTACCTGAATATCCTCAGTTGAAGGGGACAGTGTGCTGCAACTGTTTTAATGAGCTTTCTCACAGCAAACATTTCTTTTTTTTTAACCATTGTTATGATGATAATAACAGATAGTTTGGAGAAGCAGATAAATGTGTCAGGGCCAAATAGAACTTTAAGTCAAGAGCCAGAGATTGACAGGCTTCAGTGAGGAAAGGAGGGGGTAAAACACTCCTGATTCTCAAACCCCTCCCCCTCTAACTGCTTCTGCTTCAGTTGGTAATGAAGACAGGAATAAGATTCCTCTGGTAAGTTTCAGTTATGGCTGAAACCCCAATTGATGTTCCTTTTCTTAAATTTATATTCTTCACAGGTCAGTATGATGAGTATATAGAAATTAGTTATCTAACAGTTGAGGACAGAGGAGATCTTCTTAAACTGGCAGCCAACAAGATTCAAACTAAATGTACAGACTGAGTTGTGAGTATCTTCCCAAATAATTATCTGATTTGCACTGATTTGAAGGTAAAGGTTATATTAAGTAATAACAAAGAAAACTAGAAAGGGTAAATGAGGGTTTTAGGATAATGAGAGGAAACCCTGAACTGCTAAGTAGATGCTGCCCTTCCCCGTCCCCACAAGAGGGGATGGGATGAAGCACTTAACTGAAACTGGCTCTCTTGCTATTGATAAATATCTTACTCTCTAATCACTAAGTAATTATATAATTATATTAATGAACAGGCTAACCCTATGAGTAGAAACCACTAGCTTATGCTACAATGGCCACCTCAGGTGAACCCCCAAGTCAGGAGTAGCAAGCAGAGTGTCTGCTCACATCCACTCCCACAAATTAACTGTTCTCAACCCTTCTCAACTACCCCCTCACCCAAAGTTCTCCAAGAGGGTCCCCTGGAATTCTGGGTGAGGCTATACCTGTACCTTTGCAGGGATTCCATGCTTTGCATCTGCACGTGGATCCTAAAGAACTGATTTTTTTCCTTTTAAAGCATGCTTGTCATAAGGTTGTATGTTTTTGTTTATTGTTGTCTTTGTCACAGTCTCGTCTCCATGTATTCTTAAATTGGACATTACAAAAAAAAAAAAAAGAGGAGGAGTTGAAAGATTGAACTTTGTACAGTCAAAAATCCTCAGCAGAGGACAAAAGCAAATATCTGTTCAATGATTTTTCCTCTTTCTTCCTTTGGATGGGCCCCCAAAGGAGTGAAAAAGATAAAAATTCAGAGCAGAAAAGGGAGATTTTACTCCACAATTAGAGGCATTTTTCACTTAAGATCTGATTTTAAGGGTTGAGCATTGCTAATGATTTTTGATATGGTACAATGTAATTTTATTTATTGTGGTAACTGTCAGTCAAATGTGAAATATTAAACAGATTTTATTGAGCACAAAAACTCACGGTTAGAAGTTTGTTAAGCCTTGATTTCAGGGAATTGAGAATTGTCTAAATGTGAATAATAGCCAGTCTGACACAGAGAGGGAAAGTTTATTCTATAAGATCAAAAATTGTATTGGCTAATTCATAGATGTAAAAGTCATTCAGAAAAAGTTGTAATGTTGTTATTGAGAACTTATTCTAGAATTTAAACTTGGGATTTTTCAAATGAGATGGTTTTTTTTTTTAATGTATGTGCTGTCAGAACTAGCAACAAGTAATCATATGACACACAAGAAGTTTTTAAAGTGGTTAATCTGTACATGGGATTTAATAATACAAGTACTAAAATTTGGAAAAGGTGGAATTTCTAAACAGTGTTATATTTGACTAGGGTTGTATGAACTGTTTTTAAAAATGTGTACAATGGGTAAGAAGGAATTTGTGATCTAAAAATGAACATGTATTTAGACTCAAATTGCTAGAAAGTAATGATGTATGCATTTGGACTATAAAGAGAATTAAGTTTTTCTACCTGAATAGGTTAAGTTGTATGATGTGCAAACTGTATGAAATTAACAAGAGAAAATTTGACCAGCCCAGGAAGCTAATAGGATTACATGCAATTAAATATAGTATCTTTCCTCTTTTTGCAATAATGGTAAAGGAGGAAAAGCCAGAGGAAATAAGAGTAATTGATAAAGAAATAATAGGTGTGAATTCTAGAACAAATGGTAAATCAGAATAATATTGATGGAATTTAATCAGTTATGTAAGCAATGCTTTGAGGTAAAGGAAGCTAAACCAGAGGTTCTATTCTGTCTTAAACAGAGGTCTGAAAGGAATAAGAGTAAATGGCTTTGAAATTCAGTTGTTTACATACTGAAAGGTTCCTAAAGGACTTAAAGTTGTTTGGGAGTTGTGGAATTCAAACTAAAGTTTGTTGAAAATAATTTATTATGAAGATTTTGGTACATGCTAAATTTTAAATTGTAGGTGATCTCACTTGGTAAAGAGAGAGACAAGGTTGTTAAGTCATAAAAACCTAAATCAAGCCAGGCAGCCTTAGGGTAAATTGCTCATAAACTCTTCCTTGCAAAAAGGAAGGAGAAAGAGAGAAATACTTTTAATTGTTCCACTTTGATACTTAAGAACTGATATAGCAGCACAGTATATAAGTAAGATCTTAAAGAGTTTAAAGATAAGTATATTTTAATTGTATACTTCAGAGGTTTTAAGGAGATGTTCAAGCAAGTAAAAGTTGATAGAAAAGTCATGGATATCTTGTAAAACAGTTTTTGGGTTGTTTTTTTTTTTGCAGTATAGTTGTTATAGGGGTGCACTCAGGCATTTAGTGAGTGTGTGTGGGGGGGGTCTGTCTGAGATCCTCTGGGCTTAGGCTATCAAGGTGTGGCTGGAGGTGTATCTCTTTTGTTACAGGGGCAGGAAGGGAGTTTCCCTGTTCACAGCTTGTCTGAGTTAAGAGGAGTTTCCTTATTCACAGCCTGCCTGAGTTAAGGGGTACAGGGTCCCTGCCATCTCTGCACAAGACTGTTTTCCTCCTTATTTATCTTTCCATCAAAAGAGGTTTTAAAAAAATATAATAAGTTTAAGTGTTTAAATTGTTCAAAAATATTTTTTTAGGTTTAAAGTTATCATAAATGGTTTTTCATCTCAGTATATTAAAATTAACTAACTTCATTATTACATTTGACTTCCTGGTCTTGAAAATAGATAAGCAGCCTGCTTGTCAAAAGGCTTGCTTTAAGGTTTATAGTGCTTAAAAGGTTTCAAATCTTGTAATTGGAAATAGACCCTGTAATACTATATGCTTTATGATATTCCTTTAAATGTGACTTTTATGTAAATTGTTACTAAAACATATCCTTTAAGTATTGTTTGAATGTAAGCAAAAGCTCATTGTAAACCTGACTGTACCATGGGTTTTGTTCAATCCTCAGTGGTTACCTCAGTTTACCAATTTGTACTATGAACTGAATCTTATAATGAGCACTATGCTAAAGACACAGTGCCTCAATTCTTGGGAGTTATTGATTAGCATTTGAAGGGATACCAAATGGTATGTTTATTTTTGTGATGGTAACAGAGAGTCAAAGAAAGTGAAGAGGTATTAAATGTCCTGAGTATGCAGATTTGTGATGAGTAAATGGAAGTTGTGTTCTGCTTTTTAAGCAGAGGGTTTGAGAGAAAAAGAGAGGTGAAAGAGAAAAAGAGAACAGATAGGGAGGTGAAAGAGAATAGATAGATGTTCTACTCTTATAATTGGATCCTTGACCTAGGGATAATTTGGGGATAATTTCTAAAATTAGTGTATATGGTGTTGGGAAAATCACAAATAGTTCTGGAATTTTCTTGAAAGTTACCCAGAAGAGATTCCTGTATGGCTTGTCTTAGTCTTTCAGACGGCCCAGGTACAGGAGATGATACAGCCCTGATTTATATTTGCTGTGGAGCTACTCAATCCAGCATGCCTGATCCTTAATTCAGGTTTTGTGACTAAAGTGTGATATTTAATTATTGCCAAAATATGTAAGAATAACTGAGTGATTAGCCTGGTAGGGATGTGAAAGGCTTGTCTGAGTGTATGGAAATTGTTTTCAGACTGCTGCTTAGCAGAATTTCTCTGAGCTATCCCAGCTGTGTGACCCTAGGCAAATCACTTGACCCCCATTGCCTACCCTTACCACTCTTCTGCCTTGGAGCCAATACACAGTATTGACTCCAAGACAGAAGGTAAGGGTTTAAAAAAAAAAAAAAAGAATTTCTCTGAGCTGTAATGAGAAAGACTTGTCTTTTAAGGAAGGAAAAAGCTTCTGGGATCCACTAGTGATATAGTGCAAAAGACAGAGAATGTTCTGTGATGGTTAGAGAGGCAATTCTAGGGCTCAACCTGGACTGGACCTCTTCTGACCATCTAGGCTACTAATCCTGGAGTGACACAAGGATGGCATGAGCCAGTGACAGCTTTGGCCTGTACATGGAGCCCCTCATTATGTGTCCCTTGGGACGTGAGGAAATGTTTTTCCTCTCTATCTTCCCTTTTTGGAGCAAGTTCCCATAATCAGCACTTAATGCAAGTTGTAAATTAATGTTTCCATCTCCCCAAATAACCTATTAGGTTAATAATTGAAAATTATCAAATTGTTAGGGAACACACTTTGAGAAGTAGGTGAAGTTTAGTGATAGATGACTTGTAGCTTGCAGCCTTAATTTACTACAGCTGAAGTTCAGATCTTGACCCTAGAAATAACCCAGGACTTTCTGGATTTCCTCCAGGATCTGGGATAAGGAAATATATCTGTAAAATATTTTTATTCAAGTAGTTATAGATGCCATATTAATGAGGGCTTTGCAAAAAGATATTTCTTTAACATCACATGCCAACTCTATAAACAACTTAGGGATCAAATTTCCTTAAAGGTTCAATTCCTGTTAGAGGATGATTTCTGGAGATAAAATTTGTTGGCTAAGATACCCAAATGTTAATGTTTAATATCAGTTTCTATTGTGCTAATTTTCTCTCTTTGTATCTGGTGTTCTAGTTTTTGCCCCAGTCCTGGGTTCTATACTTCTGCCTTAGGGAGGGATGCTCCCCCTTGTGACCTGTCTATCAGTCTGGGGAAACAGTCTCTGGTCTCCAAGACTTCAGGACCCTGGCATTCGCTGCAAAGGTGCCCCTCAAGACCCTGTGCCCACAGCTCCTCCTCCTGTTCCCCCTCTCAGAGATTCTACGCCCCTTATCAGCTTGAAGAAGCTACAGAAGATGGAAACCATCGACCCTCTTCCCTTAGACATTTGGAGGAGGGGAGGGGAGATGGCATGGGACTTTGTGGGACATTGTACCCCAGAGACAGCATAGAACACTGTACCCGCATAGTGAAAAAGTTTTTTTCAGACAAATTATAGGCAGGAAAATCCCTTAACCAACTTGCAGCTTTTGTAAAGGAACGAATTAACACCGTTCAGCTTATGGTCCTACGTCAGTATTACCAGACAAACCCCACCCTTGATATGGTGTGTGACCACCTGAGGATGATTCCTCAGGATCAAAAGAAAAAAGTAGAGTGAAAAAGTTTTTTTCAGACAAATTATAGGCAGGAAAATCCCTTTTTGCTTCTACTGAGGGGTTGGTTCAGGCACACCTCTCTGCCTAGCGACCCTAGCTATTATTGCTAGTAAAGAATGAGCCTCTTCTTGCATATTGCATTGTCAGTGTGATTCTTCCTCCGGCCACAGCCAGGAACCTGGGTTAGGGATAATTTGGGTACAACATCTAGAGCTGCTCTTTCTGGCTCCTAAAGGTCAGGGGAGATAAGGAGGTAGGATAGCCTATTTGTTTGCTTTATTTGAGATAATAGCTCTCAAATCACTGGTCCTAAGGCAATAGCAAAATGTCCCTGAGAGCTTGGTTTTAAACCCTAAGCAGGTTTTCCTTCTCTAATGGCATCTACAATAGAATCCCACCCTAAGAAGAACAAATTAATTCTTTTCTCTTCACACAAGTAAGATGAGAGCAGAACTTGGATGTAGGTGTGTTTGTGGTGATTAGGAAGCATGGAGGGTTAGAGGAAGAAAGAAACAGTTAAAAACCAAGTTAAATAAGCAAGACAATATGGTTATCAAAGATGTGGAGAAGATGGTTATCAAAGATTCAAAACAATGATTGGTGACTAGTTAGAAATGAAAGGGCAAAATCAGGGGCAGGAGTGTACAAAGAAAAGTACCAGTGGTTTGTCCTTACTTAGCAAATCAAAGTTTCTAAAATTCTTCAGCACCATATTCTCATATATTTTCTTTTGAGCTGAGTCAAAACATTGCCATTCTTCTGGGACAAGGAATTGGGCTTCTTCCTCAGTCTTCATTGAAGTCTGAATTATGAAAAGATCAATCAACAAACATTTACTAAGTGCCTGCTTTGTCAGGCATTGTTCTAAGCATTGAAGATATGACAAAAATGAAGGAGCTTACACTGGAAAAGAGAAATAACATGTACAGAGATAGGTATATATAATACATAAAGAAAGAAAATTTGTTATTTTTTTTTCAGTGGGGTGAGGGAAGAGGGAGAACTTAGCTTAATGGAGGAAGGGTAAGATCAGGAAATAACTCCTTCAGGAAATGACTTAAGACCATTGTCTCTGAGGCAAGAGTGTCAGTGTTGCTTAGGAAATTCTCCAAACTGAAAGGCAAGGAGAAGCAAATATTCCAAAAACTTTAGAGCAGTGAGTTGTTTCTCTCCATTTGCAGGATTTGTCAGCATCATAACCTAGTCAGAAACCAAAAATGTAAGTTCTCCACTATGAATTCCCAAAGCATGATTTGAATGTTTTTATTGAAACTATAACATCTAGAATTTCAAAGTAACATTCTGTAGTAATCTATTTTTAAGAGAAAGGAAAAGAAAAAGTTTGAGACAAGACTTTTTTTTCTTCTTTCCTAATGCTTCATTTTCAGAAAGGTAATAAAAGGAGGAGAACTCCAGGAACTTTTGAAAAACTCTTTTATGTTAATAATGGAGTGCATTGCACCAAGCAACCCTCTACAACAGCAACAAGGCTGTAGATAATTTAATAAATGCTAATTTACTAACAAGCTTGGGGATAAATAACATAGTATAATTCAGAGAAGCAGCTAGGAGGTGAATTTTCTTCTTGCTTTTTAACAACTTGCCTTTACATGTCTAGACTTTAATTGAGAACTGATAAACTATAAAGCTTCAGTTGATAAATCTGAACATTAATTTGGAAAATACATTTCTGTGTAATTGTTGTAAATAATATGCCAGAACGTTATTATTATGGATCTGGTTATTGTAAGCTGTAAAAAGTTCTCATAATTGCCATAAAACACCTCAATGGATTTGTAGAAGTTTACAGCGAAGACTAAGACTAAAATTGGCAATATCAGCCTCTCTCACCTTCTGGGGCAGTGAGAGAAAGATGAAATGTTTTCATTTCTTAGGGAATAATGCAATTGTAACTAATCAGCAATAATTCAACAGAGATTAAGTGTTATAACTGTCAGAAGCAAATTTCTCTCTCTATTATGTCGCCTTTTTAAACATCATCTCTCAGTGACCTGGAGGTCAAAGACCACTGAGTAAATTCAAGTATAGATAAGCCCTCAGAGAAAGGAAATTAAAGAACCAAGGAACCAAGGAGACAGGGGAACTGATTCTACAGGCACTGCCCCTCTGGGTGGCCCAGGCAAATTAAGAAATTATGGTTGAGAGATGTGACATGTGAGAGTTAATGGATGGAGAAAAGGGTTTATAAGGTCAGACCAGGAGCCTGTCTGGGTCTTCTGGCTAGAGCACAGAGAGCTAAAGGAACTCTTGTTGGAGTTTAGCCACAGGCCCATCATGGCAGCCAACAGATTAGAAAGCTAAGTATTTCTCTCCCTCTTTTCTACCTTTCTCTCTCTTTACTATGACTACTACTTTGATTTAATAAAGTTATTAAACTGTTATCAGCCTCATAATTGTAATTATTACATGAGTAAATTACTGGCAAAGTTGCACCTTAAGTAATACAATTCATTAGTAAGTCCCAAGTTTTGCTTAATTATAGTATATGTTAAAATTATAAGAGAGGAATTTAGTGAAGTGAACATGTATGTTATAAGTAATCTAGGATTCTCTTCAGGAATAAAAAGAAGAATGTTGGGGAGATAACAAAATAAAAGGAAGCTTAGAAGAATACAAAGGAAATTAGAAAGATGTGAGATGAATATTATAAAGTTTAAGAATACTGAAAAGAGAGATTTGGGATCTGTTGAAATAAAATGACATTATTTTCAGAGAATCTCTTCACTGACTTTCTCAGAGTGCTAAAAAAAGATATAAAAAGATAATGACTGAATTGACTGGGAAGTGGTCTTGCCTCTTTTCAAGGAACTAAAAACTAAAAACTGCCATTAGACAGAGCAATCAAAATTCAACTCAGCATGTCAGCCTGAATAAGGAACTCTCAAATCTCTGGGCTCATCTTTTATTTGACTTGAATTCTTCTTTGACTCTCTAAATAATGGTTTTTGGTAAGTCCCATGGACAATTTCAGATCTGACTGGACAAGCAGAGATGGCTGTTGGCTATCTGTTTTTAGATATTGGATTTAGTCTACTAATGGAATATATGTAGCCATTTTATGGCAGGCTCTTTCACTTCAAAGGGTAGCTGCCAGTCAATTAGAGTTGTCATCTTTTGTGGTGAGTGCGTGTGTGTCCCTGGGTAAATCAAGCAATTTGCTTCTCTCTCCTCACTGTGCTGTAAGCAGTAGAGGAGAGGATGCTGTGGTACAGATGTGAGCTATATGTAGCAGTGAGAAATCAGTTTGAGTAACTAAAAAACATTAATTAGGAATTGATTTTTTTAAACCCTTACCTTCCATCTTAGAATCAATACTGTGTATTAGTTCCAAGGCAGAAGAATAGTAAGGGATATGCAATGGGGATTAAGTATCTTATCCAAGGTCACACAGCTGGGAAGTGTAATGGGCCAGATTTGAACCTAAGACCTCCCATCTCTAGGCCTGTGGAATTGATTTTAAAACTGTAAATTCTGGCAACCTTGAACCCCAAATTGAGATTAGTAAATTACATCCAATTTAATTCAGGGGAATTGATTTGGATCAAATTAGAATAAATAGAGAAAAATTTTCATAATGTGAAGTGAGAACTTCTGGGCTTTGCCCAGATTGTATCTCTAAGATGTATTCGGATGGGGGTTTCTCTATAGTAGCCTTAAAGGCCATCAATTTAGCCACTAATGCAGTTTTTTGCCACTAATGTTTTGACTATACTGTGTAATAATGTCTAACTTTACTAATTACTAGTGTAATATTTAAATTAATATTTTAAGGAAGTCTGGGAAAAAATTGGAAAGTACAACTCTCTTTTTAGCTGATTTTAAAGTCTGAGAGACTAAAAAATAAAAAAGCAAAGTAAACCGAGAAGAAAAGGTATAAGTATGGCTTGATGTGGAAAAATACTTTGTGACTGAAAAATCAGACCTTGAGTTCTAAATGAGCAGTTCAGGTACTTTTTTTTTTTTTTGTAAGCTGTTTCTACTAGAGAGGTTGTCATTTCAGGCTGAAAGAAGTTTAGAGTATGGCTGCTAGCATCCTGAAGTTTCTTTTCTTTCTTTTTTTTTTTTTTAATTTTATTTTTATTGTCATGCAAACACACTTCCATATTGGTCATTGTTGTAAGAGCAAAGTCATAGATCACCAAAACCTCAAAATAAAACCATAAATATACTGATGTGAAAGATGATTCAAACAATTCTCTCTCAGGAAGTGGGTAGCATTCCTCATCAGAAGTCTTTCACGATTGTCCCAGATCATTACATTGCTGAGAGTAGCTAAAGTTCACAGATAATCATCATCCAATATTGCTGTTATTATGTACAATATTCTCCCAGTTCTGCTTATTTTGTTCTGCATCAATTCCTGCAGATCTTTCCAGCTTTTTCTGAAATCATCTTGCTTATGATTTCTTATAGCACAATAGTTCAGCCATTCCCCAATTGATGGACATCCCTTTAATTCCAATTATTTGCCACTTTAAAAAGAGTTGCTACAAATATTTTTGTGCAGGTAGGTCCTTTCCCTATTTTTATTATCTCTTTGGGATGTACCCCAGTAGTGGTATTACTGAATCAAAGGATATACCAGTATCCCAGTAGTGGTATTATTGAATCTAAGTATGCACGGGTATGCCCTGTTTTATAGTCCTTTGAGTATAGTTCCAAATTGCCCTACAAAAGGATTGAATTAGTTCACAACTCCATCAACAATCATGCACCAGTTTCTTGGAGATTTGATTTGGTTGAAATATGTCTTAATTCTAAATCAGAACATAACTTCAAGGATGTCCTTCAGTTAATAAAATTAGGATAGGTTGGAGCCTGAAAGCAAGGGATTTTCCCTTCAAAGATCTGAAAACTAAAGGCCCTTATAAATAGATCTTGTGAAGAATAATGCTGAATAACTAAAATTCTGTATGATTACATTTGGAAAAATAAAACCAGGGTATTACTAAATTGATTCCAATTTCACTTTTAAAGAGAACAAGAAATTATCATAGAAAATTTTGTGACCATACTACTTAAAGAGAAAGTTTGGGGTTTTTCTTCCTTTCTAAGCACAAGCAACAATGTGGTACCTTAAATGTAACTATCAGATGAATAATAGAATTGAATTACTCCCTAGTTTCTAAAGTATAATGTTGGGGTTTTTTAGTTTACTGAATTTTATACCCAGTGTTAAAATAGTGCATTCTTTTAAACCATTCTTTTGGGTTATAGGTAAAGAGAATGCTTTAAGTTAGTTCCTTTAAAAATTAATATTTTCATTTTAATTTTTATCTTTTTAAAATAACCAAAAAGCAGAGATATAAAACCCTCTGTGACGATTTAATTTTAGTTGAGAAGTATTGAAAGAAAATAAAAATAATGTATAAAATTCAGTTGGTTTAGTGTAGAATCAAGATTTTTAAATTTAAATTTAACTAAAATTTAAAATTTAAAAATCAGATTTTAACTTTTCCTCTCCCATATATCTCCATTTTGCTGTTTTTTGTTATTCCCTCATGAGAAACTAGATTATATAAATCATCTATTGTTGTTATAGTTTATCATCATCTTTTCCTTTTAAGAAGAAAGAACCCCCAAACGTATTCATCATCCTTCCAACTGGACTGAAACTTACTCAGTCCCTTCCCAATTTGGAAAGCCTCATAACTTTCCTCCAGTTAGAAATTAGACTGGTTAATTGTTTTCATTGTAAATAATTTATCTTTTACTCTGGTTAATTGCTTTCATTGTAAATAATTGATCTTTGGACAACTATGATTTGGGGGAAGGTATAAATTTTGCATTGCTCTGTTTATGGAGTCTTTGAATTAATTAGGGAGTCCATTGATTATTAATTTTTAACTGCTTAATCAAAAAAAAAATCACATAACCAACTTTCTCCTCAGTTATTATTAAATTTTCCATTACAGAACTGAGAGTTAAAAAGAGACTGTTCTCATTTATGTAACATTACCCTAAGGGTGAGAAGCCTGATCTGATTAATCTTTTATAAATGAAATTAATTGGGCATCTTATAGTTGAGCCTCACTTAGATATCAGTTTGTACTTTTAAATGCTCTATTCTGTTTTAGATAAGAACATCTAAACTTTAACTTTAATTCTTTGGGTTTTGTGGGAGTCCTTAAGGATTTTACCAGGAGAAGAAAAGAAGGCCTTGAGGCCTAATTCTTTGGAGCTCATAAATGTGATTTCCAGAGTGCAACCAATAAATATTTTTAAAAATTTTTATTTAATGGATTATTAAGCCTAATGAATGCCTTTTTTGTGTTGGGTTGGATTTGAAACTGTATTTTGAGAAATAGAAATTTCTAGTGAAGTCTTTTGTAACTTTTCTTTGGAGGCTTGAGAAATCTTTGAATTTATTGTGGCAGCTAGAGGCATCAAATCATTGGGACCGTACAAACTGCCTAATATTAGCCCATAAATTTTGGTGAGACTTTGGATGAGGGCGCATGCTTGTCATAAGACATTTGTCCCAAGCATGATGTAAACATTTCCTTTATCTTTTCCCCAAGACTGGTAGAATGTTTTTATTCATCTCCCACCTTAGTCTGAGTATGTGGAGGCTTTTCCTTGCTGGTAAGCTATGGCTAGAAAGGATTTTCCCACCTGGAAAAAAATGACAGCTCTTGCACTTGCTATTACCTCCAATCCTCAAGTTTGGCAGAATGTATAGGATTATTAAAGTTAAGCTTGTTAAATTTATGAATGATTTCTCTTTTGTGATTCAAAACCTCTGGAGCCCTTTCATCTTGTATCTCAGTCTTTTCCTAGAGAGCCAGTTCCCAGACCAAGCTGTCTTATAGTTGGAACCTGGAGATTGGATCTAGCAGAAAAAACACACCTTGCTGCCCAGGTTGGGAGGACTCAATACACCTGACCAACCCTTTTTTTCTCAAAGCTAAGGGAGTTGACAACTGGATACATCTCACTCATCTTAAGAGGGCCCAAGTAGACAATCCAGCCCACTAGTGATGATCTCAACCTTTGCCTGACTCAGAATAAAAAGCTGATAACAACAGTGGTTGTCCCCCACCTGTGATCCCTGCTCCCTTGGCCCCACATACCCAGCATATGTCCCTGGACCAGCTATAGAGTTTGACCCTGCTGTCCTTCTTCATGAGTGGTCCCTTCTCCTAAGAGATTTCTCTCAATGCCTTACCTTGGACAAGGTCCTTTTTTAAGGAGGGCAAAAGACTTCAACCAGAGAACTTTGGAATTTAGGGGAGAAAGAAAGTGCCTCACATCTGTAGGAATTAAATTTTAATGGTTTGACTAAAATATATGAAAATTATAAATAACATAGTAGTTGCCAATCTAAAGTATTATTATTATTATTATTATTTTAAACCCTTACCTTCCATCTTGGAATCAGTATTGCAATACTATGTATTGGTTCCAAGGCAGAAGAGTGGTAAGGGCTAAGCAATGGGGGTCAAGTGACTTGCCCAGGGTCACACAGCTGGGAAGTGTCTGAGGCCAGATTTGAACCTAGGACCTCCTGTATCTAGGCCTGGTTCTCAATCCACCGAGCTATCCAGTTGCCCCCCAATCTAAAGTAATCTAAAGCTCAAAGTCGAAATGACTTTTAATAGCTTTTATTTACAAAATTAATGGAAAGAGTGAAAGCAGAGAAATACAAAAGATAGAGAAGATATTTTAGCCTATCTAACTAAATATTGCTCCAGTGCTCGATTCAGCCAGGACTTTTTGATCCTCAACCAGAATTCAACTCTCTCCAGAAGTCAGGAAAAGAAAGCCAGCTATTCACTAACCCAAATTCCCTCTAAGAGGCAGGTCAAGATGATGACTTGAGCTGAAGGTGATGACCTGTCTCTGAAGCTGACCTCAAGCTGGTTCTCCCCCAGAGGACCATCCCAGAAGACTATCTCCACATGACAGTCTCAAGCCAAAGGATTTCATGACGTTTATGGTAACTTCTTGTCCCTTCCCCTCTTCACAGGAGCCAATCACATTTTCCAAATTGTTTAGCACTGCTCAGGGGGACAGTGTCTGTGGGATCTGCTTCTCACCCTCTGGAGGTATAAATTCTTATCAAAAGGGTTCACAGATTCCTGGCTGATTGAGTTTTTGAGGGTGTGAATTCTCTAAGTGGTTTGCAGCTCTTCCACCTTATTCAAGCTCTTGATGATTCAATCAAAAGTTAGACAAAGGAGAGGTAATCCTGTCTTCATAATCTGGTGAGGTACTAAGTAGGGGTACTTAAATTATTGTTAACCAAGTGTTAATTCCAAATAAGCAAAGGGAATAAAGGATTCCCTTTGACAAGTGTAAACTCAGAATAGATAAAGAGAACCAAGAATTTCCTTTCACACATCTAACTGGAGTGGCTCTCTCAATCCAACTGAGCAACCTAACTGCCCAATTTATAACAGCTATTTAGAGTCCTTTTCAAAGTTTGTGGGTCACTATCTATAGATTCTTTCTATAAATCTCTATAGAATTCTAGAATTTTCTTGATCTGCTGTTTTAACCAGGATTTTCTTAATCTGTTGTTAAAACCAAGATGCATCTAGATTAGAAAGGGAATATTAAAGCCTGATAATTTTCAAAATTGATATAGTTGTAACAGTGAGGAAAATTTATGTTTAACTTCAAATATGATTAAGTAGTTTTTCCATTTGAGGTTAAATATTATGAGACTCTTATTGTAAGAAATTTTATGGAACCAAATAATCTATGATGCCAGCAGCCCTATGGTGTGACATCTGTCAGTTGCAGGTAGAGTTCTTTCTCAAAGGAAAAGCTGGTGGAGCAACTTTCTGCATGGGCAGAAGTTGGCCTTCCCTTACTCAGTTTTCCTAATATGACATTTCCTTTGAAAAGAAAATTTTCCACATGACAGGTTTTTAAAAAAAATATGGTGGTGCATTATTTCTACTTTCCCTGGAATTGATACTTCAAGACTAGGGGGAGCACTTCTTCCTTAATATAGCTATGTCCTCCTCTTTCCTTTTATGGCAAATTTATATAGTCATGATAGATCTTTAGGCTAATATTCTGAAAAACATTAGGCTCAAATTGTGAACTAAAAACGTAGGTAAGTAGGACTTAAGTTAATTTTCAGACAATCAAGGAGAAAGTACTAGGCCTCATGCTAGTTATGAGTTGCTACTACTACAAATTATGAGGTGCTTGAAAATGTCAGAGTGTTTTGGTAATAATTGGACAATATTGCAGTAGGTTGTAAAACCAAAGTATAAATCTATTTGTTGAGATTAGTGAGGCTAAATTAGTTATCAGCAGAGAAGAATGACTTACGGTCTGTCTTGTTACTTTTGAGACATCTAATTACTTGGACTTGTTATTTAATATGGGATTAACTCTTGTCTATAGGACATATACTCTGAAATATGAACAAATTACACAAAAGTTTTAAAAGGGATCTAAAATACGTTTTGAGAATAGTGAAGTCATCTGTGTGACTTTATTTTTTTTATTTTTCTTTTCTTTTTTTTTAAACCTTTACCTTCCATCTTGGAATCAATACTATGTATTGGCTCCAAAGCAGAAGAAAGATAAGGGCTAGGCAATGGGTGTTAAGTGACTTGTCCAGGGTCACACAGCTAGGAAGCATTTGAGGCCAGATTTGAACCTAGGACCTCCCATCTCTAGGCCTGGCTCTCAATCCACTGAGCCACCAAGCCACTCACCCCATCTGTGTGATTTTAAAAGTATATTTTAATTAGATCCTTAGTATTTCAGCTTCCTCAGGAGGAAATGAGAATCATGAAGTTAGTTTTTGAATTTGAAAATTTCCATGTAAGTGCTCTTAGCATTCAAATATTGTGATGGTCCTTATTTGATATGTGCTTAAACAAATTGTTTTATTTTATTCAATTAGAATTTTTATTTAACATTAGCTGGTATTATCTTTTTGTTTCCTTATATTAATAGTGCTTTGTTTCATTGTCAGGTTTGTGTTTTTATAGCTTAGTATTTAGCTACTCATTAGATGTTTTAAATATGCCACTATTATGGAAATTTTAGGCAAACTGCATTTTCCTAGCAACTGTGGCTTACACCTACTATAAGTTTATTTAATGAAAATATTAAGATGCTACTAAAAGATGGCAAATGAAGTTAGCTTTCCTTGTATTAAGAGTTTCTTTGTATTAAGAATCAATATCAAATGATTTAAAGACCATCAGATTATTTCAATCCGTTTAGAATGCTACATGTCTGTTGAGGCTGAAGCATGGATCAGTTTTTTATATATGAATGAGCAAAAACCGAAAGTCATTTGTTTCTTTTGAGAACTTGGTTATAGGTTTCTCATTGATTTTCATCAGGGAAGCTCTTCTGAGATTGCCAGAAGTTTACCTGCAGTTTACCTCTGACCTCTAAGATACAATGGACAACTGGTTAATAGATAATGGGAAATATTTGCCTTTTCTCTTTTATTACCTACTTGCTGAAGGGGACTGTCCCCAACAGGTCTTTTTCAATGCATGAATTACTGTCTCCCCAGATCCTCAGTGAACAGATGACCTCTCCCTGCCGGTCTGGATTCTATCTTTGATCTAGGGCCCAGCATTTCTGCCTCTTTAGCACCTCTTTTTGGTCAATAGCAGAATTACTTTGACCAACAGAAGAAAATAATGACACTATTTTCAGAGAATCTCCTTGCTTGATTCTTCCCAAAAGTGCTAAAACAATAATCTTGAAAGAGAGTGACTAAGTTAACTGTGTATTGGTCTTCCCTCTTTTCCAGAAACTAATTTCTTTTGCCTGAGGACTGAAGTTAAAAAGGACAATCAAAGCTAAAGAACTGGCAGTCCACTCTCAGCTACCCAAACTCTAGGTATTGTATCTTGCCCAAACATTTGAGAATTCTAATACCCTGGCTGTTGTCTCTTCCTTCCTTACAAAAGATTATTTAATCTCCTCTTCTCAGTTTCAGGTTTAGAGAGTTCCCCCTCTTCCCAGTGTATGTGGGCCTAAATTGCATTTTTTTAAGGTTGACAGAAGGATGTGAGGAACTCTATGTGTTCAAACTCCTCCTTCCTCCTCCTTCTCCTGTCCTTGTCTGATAGTTACCTTTACACAAGCCTCTTGCTGCCCATCAAGTATCTACTCTCGACCCCTCCTTTTCTCTGGCTGGGTCCTGGCCTTAAACCCCAGGACCATGACCTCCTGCTCCCCCTTAACAATCCACTCTGACTCACCCCTCCCTTCTCCAATCTTGAGATGTCTTCAGTCTTGCTTAAGCTCCCAACCCCTCCCCTCACCCATACCTCAGCACATATCAAACTCCCTGTTGCTTTTACTTGGGCCCTAACCTCTTTAGGAGCTATTCCAGGTTAGGGTCCCATGCATTATCAATAAATCTGCCTTTCCACTATCTGAGATCTCAAACTTGCCTTAACAATCTATTGCCTCAATTAAATCAAAATATGTTCAGAATTTATACTACTATTTGGCATTGAGACAAAATGTTGAGGAAATGGATTGGGAAATTCGTTAGCTACATGTCTATTTTTCACTCTGTAAAATGGATATAGTGGCTAACATTAATTTGAAAATTCATTTTATAGTATTTGTTTTATTAGTCCAGATTATTTTGAAGTGTAGGCTAAATTGATAGAAGAATAATGTAAAATGGTTTGAAAACTTCATTTAGAAATATAATAGATTATAATTTTTTAATTAAGAATTTGATATGGCAAAAATTTCTTTTAAGATGTCCTGATCTGTATAATACAGATATCCTGCACCCCCGTGACTCACTTAGCTATGCATCCTTGGCTGACCTTTTCAGGGGAGTTATGTGTCATTTAAAATTTTCCTCAGGGGAGTGTGTGTTGTTTTTATAATCATAATGTCTGAACTATAATCTATATTGCAAGTCAATTTTTACTCCTTTCAAAGTAAACTCAGGGGGGTAATGTTAATTCTCAGAAGGAAATGTATGTTTTATAATCTATAATGTAAAGTTTAAATTCTGTGAAAGTAATTTCAGGATAAGGATTTTGCCATCTCCCCAGAATCCAGATGACGAACCTGTTTGGTGGAGGCACCAAAAGATGCCTGAAGAACCTTCACTGGATTATTTGCCTTCAGTCCATTCCTGAGGAGGAGATGAACAAATGAAGAATCTTTGCCCATTCAGACCTTCTCCAAGCCAGTGAGTACTTTGCAAAACTGAAGATTAAAACCTACTCATATCTCTCTTTCTTTCCTTTTAAGCCTTCTGACCTTAATTAGTAAAATAGTCATAAATTTAGAATACCTGTATGCCATAGTTCCTAAGTTTCATTTTAAAGAATAAATTTAGAGTATGTTGAAGTAAGTTTCACTTTAAAAGAATTTCTGCTTTTAAAAACTGTCTACTGTAAATGTGAAATTTATTTTTGAAGTTATGCAATCATTGGGTATAGCACTTAGAACTTCTGCTAGAGGGTAGCTAGGTGGTTCAGTGGATTGAGAGCCATGCCTAGAGATGGGAGGTCCTAGGTTTAAATCTAGCCTCAGATACTTCCTAGCTGTGTGACTCTAAGCAAGTCATATAACCCTCACTGTCTAGCCCTTACCAATCTTCTGCCTTGGAAACAATACACAATATTGCAGTTCTGATTCTAAGATGGAAGGTAAGGGTTTAAAAAAAAAAAGAACTTCTGCTAAGTTCTGCTCATTTTATGTAACTTCATTGAGTCTAACTCACAGAGGATTAAAATCTGGCTTTTTGCCTGGCCAGATATTCCTCCCCAGTCAAGAAATGAAGGTCTGGATAGTGTGTCTAGTCTGTGCCACAGCATTTATCCCTTCTTCAGGGAACACACCTAACAGAGGTTCCCTGAAATGGGAACTAGGCTTCATAGGAGAGAAATCAAAATTGACTTTTATGGAAATTTATTTACATAATAAGAGAGAGAGGAAGTACAGAGATAAGAATCTATCCCACTGATTAGTACATCACCAAACACTGGTAGTGAGAAAGCTGAGAGAATAAGATCACCAACACAGCTGCGTCAATAGCAGTCCCTTTTCTCTGGCTTGGCTATGGCCAGGCTGGGCCAGAGGTGTAGTGGAGAATAAAGCTCCAGCTTCTACTAGATCAATAGCCTCCAGGCCTGATTGTCAACTAGTTATAGATATTAGGTTGATAGGGTCTCCACTCCCCAAACCTTGTCCTGTTTATCCTTTCCCTGATAATAGGTAAAGTGAGTTTAACAAGTACCTTCCTGAGTGGTCTTTATATCACAATCCTTGGGGAGGGAGTCAATGCAGTCAGATATCAAACGTGATCCAAGGCGAATCAAAAGCCCTATATTAATTTATCCAACCCCAGATTGAACCTGAAAGGATTACTCATCCATCTAACCTTTCAGGGTCCTCCCAGGGCAACTGTTAGAGGAAAAGGGAAATTATAACATCTATGAAAGGTGATCAGAGTGGGTGTTCCTCCATCATCTGCAGCTAGGGAGAATACAGATAGATATATTCACATCACTGTATATCTATATCTCCTTAGGCCTCTCTGTTTTCTCTACTTGGGGTTACTGTTGTTTCTATCACAAACATGCATTCCTTCATATGGATACTCCAATCTCCTATTAATCTTTTGGGTAGAGATTTGCTATGTAAATTTTAAATTGCTACTTATTGTATGCCAGACAGTATACTTAATGTTATTATGCCTAATGAAAACTTGTTAACTGTGGGAAGCCAATAAGAGAATAGATAAAAATCTGAGGCTCCTCTTTTGACCCCTTTTGTGATCCTTGTGATTTCTTATTGAAAAGTATTGTGGCCTTATCAAAGAGCTTTAGGTTCCTAGTAGGCCAGTATTTAAAAGGTTAACACTCTCCCCTTTTAGCCAGGAATGCAGCTGCCTGGTATAACCAAGGCCAAAATCTTAGCAGGGGCAATTCAACCTTGAGAAAAATATTCCCCGACTTGGCTTTCTGATAAGAACCCAGTCAAAATTCAGCCTTGGCCTTGGTCTGTTCTGAATCCAATAAGACCTTTTGTGTTTTGATATGACATAATTTATAACTTCTGTGCATCTGCAAAGTTTCGGGGGTGGGGGTTCTTTTCTGTGAAAGGAGTCTTGAAATATATATAATAAATTTCATGCTCCTGGAGACAGAGCTGGAAGCATGAGCTACAAAACAACTCCAGTGTCCCATTATTTCCTTATCAACTAAACTGTCCTTATCAGATTATCAGAGATGATAAATAGATCTGGAGAGTTAACTCCATTGTTCATTAATGTATTAAGTGAATATTTTAGTGAAGATTTGTCTTTTGCATTGTTAGCCCAGGATGAAAGTCGCTCAATCCCTGATTTCTTACTTAACAAGGTTTGGGCAAACTCTCTAACCAATGTGGGGCTAGTTAAATCAGCAGTCCCAGTCTCTGTTGCCACCAAAGGTGGAAAAGCCACCATCTGTGTCTCAATATCCACTGGTCCTGACAATAAGCCTATTATGCTATCACTACTGTGACTGCTATTCTTTGTAGTGTCACTTGTTTTTCAGTATTTGATGTGTGTGATGCCTTTCATTCTATCCCTATCAGCCCTGAATCCCAATATCTGTTTGCATTTCCCTGGTTAACTATCAAAAAGGTGGACCAGACTCCCACAAGGTTTCATAACACTCCAACAATATTCTCTCAGATTCTGTAGAAGGACTTCCTCATTATTACCATTAAAGGTTCCACCTTGATCTAGTGCCTAGATAACTTGCTCCTGGCTTCCCCCCAGCCATGAAGTTTGCTTCTTTTGATTCAGGGATTCTCTCAGTGAGTACACAAAACATCCAAGGCACCAGGAAAAAAGACTATTTCCTTAAAAAGGATACAAGCCCTATTGAACCTGCCAATACCAAGGACCAAGAAACAGGTATGCGCCATACTGGAGGCAGCTGACTCTACTCCTGAGAGAGCTTGAAAAAAACACTCATGAATGCTCCTGACCTAGGGTTGCCTGATTATTCTAAACCCCTCACCCCCTATTAGCATGAGAAGAAGGGAGTTGCCTCTGGAGTCCCCTTGACAATCCTGAGTTAAAAGATGGGAAGAGGGATGCAGGAGCTGCTCTGGTTGTTACCAATTATGGCAGTTTTGTGGTCAGCCTCTATTCTGCCTAATCTAAATGCCCAGGCAGCTATGCTAATTTCTTTAATACAGGCCTATGTCCTATCCAGAGGAAAAAGTGCTAATATTTACTCAAACTCCTGTTATTATGGCTACAAAGAAGATTCCTAACATCATTAAGAAAAGAGGTAGCTCATTTTGACTTGATCAAAGACTTACTTGAAGCTATTCAATTACCTAAGGTATTGGCTTTAATACATTAAGAGCTAATTTAGCCACAAAGACAGCAGCCAAAGAAGGCCCTGTTTATGCAATGATACTCCAAGCTGCTGATGCTGAACATGATGCAGATGATGACACTGATGCTGGAAACAACAAAACCAAATTGCCAGACATCACCAAAGAAGACAATGAAGTGGAGACTTCAACTCAATGATATAATGCAAAACAGATATCAGGAATCTGGGTAAGTGAGGAAGACAAGCCCTCTCTTCCCAAGAAATATTATCACCAAACCTGCCTGACAGTTCATGGAGGAGGTCATTATGGTGCACAGACAACTCCAGACACAATAAGGTGGGCATAGGTGGCTCCTAGGATCACTTTAGTGGCTTCTCACATAAACATCAGGGTACCCTGAATGTGTGGCCTTTAATCAACATGTTTTTAAAAAGGTTGCATATGGTAGTCTTTCTCCAACTGTTATATTGAATCTCTGGGAGCCAGGAGTCCACATTGTGATTGACAGGTGGATCCGTTGGATGTTGGAATGTTCCCAGAGAGTCGTGCAGACAAAGGAGAGGGCAGTTGGCCCAGGGGGTGTAAAAACAACCCTGGAAGCCCTGGCAGGGGTTCCTTTCTTTCCCTGAGACCTGAGATCAGTGGATTCTGGGGGATTGAGACTTGCAGACTCAACCTTGCAAGCTCCTCCTGTTTGTTCCTGTACCATCAACAACCTGTACCCAGACCATCATCTCTGATTCTACTGCCCCTAGATATTAGGAAGTCAATCATCTTAGTTATCTAGGTTTCCCAGGGCCCAGGAGGGATCCGGGAAGTGGGCAGGAGAAGAAGAAGAGGGTGAAAAGGGGTGGATTTCTCAAACTGGTTAGGCATATCATCTAGTGAAGAAGAAGCTGAAAGATTATAAAGCAGTTTGTCTACTCTGGTGTGGCTGTGGCCAGGCTGTACCAGAGAGAAGCTAACCATCTTAATTCATTTACTTGCCTACAGTTTAGATTCATCATTATCATTTAATTAGGGTCTCCCAATACCTCTATCCAATCCCATTATCCTTTTGTTAAATACAATCAAAGTTTTAAAGTACCTTCCTGAAGTGGTTATTCAAAGCTTCTTTGAGAAAGGAGAGACACAGTCAGATACCAACATTACCCAGCTAAAGAGCCCATTGTATAATATCAATTAACCCCAGGTGGGTCCTGAAGGGATATCATCCATTGACCTAAAGGATCCTTCTTGAGCAACTGTTATAAAGGAGGGAGGTGTCATTCCATCCTCTCTCTATATTTCATCTACATACATCTAGTAGAGGAGTATCATTTTTATAATACAACATATCTTCCATTTGAATATTTATAAATTTGCCAAAAGTTGGATATTTGAAATATGTTTTGGTTACAAATTAACAAGAGGAAGGAGGTTTTCCTATTTCCAAAGCTGACTAGAGAGATTTGAGGAAATCAAAGAAGTCAAAACTTAAAGTTCGAAATTGTTTGAGATAGGCTGGAATAGGAAATAGTTTAGAAATAAAGATTAGATAGTCTCTAGCAAGTAGAAGCAGGTAAGAGAAGTGTTAAGCAAGTGAGGTGAGGGAGAGACAGGTAGAAATTTGAAAACTAGAGTCCAATAAGGAGGTTTGAATGTAAAGAAAATTTGCAATTATGTTTGATCTGATTACTATTTTGGGACTACTCATATTTTGTTTTAAGTTTATAACACAACAACCTATTCCTAAGAGGAGGGATATAGTTAATAGAAATGAAAATGTTACTTACAGACCTGAAATTTGAATTTGGCCTGGTTGGCCTAGAAATTCAACTTTAAATGTAAAAATTCAAAAGTTAGCAAATACATTCTTCCAGCTTTTAGACAAAATAGAACATCATTTTCCACATAGATTATCTTGTTGAACTACTTACTTATACAAAAAGAGAACCTTATTGTGAACTACAGGTAATTGATAGGGAACAAGGAACATATTAACTTCCCTCTATGTTTCCTCAAATTAAACTTATATTAATTTTAAGTCCAGTATTCCTCCTCTGGGTATTTTGCATCCAAAAGCAATTTGATTTTGAGCTGTTACCAAAACCTCATTCCAAGAAAATATAATTTTTGTTATTGTAACATACAATAAGACAAAGCCTATTCCAGCATTATCCTGTGGTCTAGTGACCTCTGAACAGTATTTTTTCCATGCTGGTCAAGCTTTTTCATCTCTTCCCTCAGCAGTATGGCACATGTAGAGTAGTTTATTTGATTCCTACTGTGGCCATAAAAAAATCATACAAAGGATCTAGATTTGTTAGATTTACCGGAAACCTGGGTGCATGGTGGCATTGAGAGAAGAGTTCCCATTTTGGGGGAAGTTCCAATCCAGCAGCAACATATGGAAATAGCTCTGGGTACAAATTTTTATGGGCATTAATTCTTAACACAGGGATCACAGCAGATTCTGTAAAGAATTTATCTTTTGAACTTGAGGGATTAGTTCAGAATATAGCAGCTACTATTTTACATACATCTATTGCTCTGTACAAGTTTCAGGCTGAACTCGACTCTGTTGGTTGTGGAAAATAAGCTTGTGTTAGATCTCTTTACAGCTGCCCAAGGAGGAGTCTGTGCTATTAATCATGTTCATATAGAAATTGTTCAGGAGATATTGTCAACAATATTGGAGAATTACAAAAATTAATAAATGTTACTTTGCAGGTAACGCAACACTCATATTAGGATACTACTTCTTGGTGGGACCCATCCTCATTGTTTTCATGAATAGCCTCATAATTCAATTGAGGTGGCTTATTACAATTCATTCTTAAATGGGTCCTAATCATTCTTGAAATTCTTATCCTTATTAAGATACTTATAAACTGTTGCACTACTCAATTTTCTAAATGCTAACTATTTCTAAGCAAGCTTTGTTTTTTTTTTTTTAGATTTTTTCTTTAGAGGTAACTTTTAGCCATGAACGCTTCCAAGATACTACAAATATTTTGGATCTTATTCAACTTCCTGCTGCATTGTTCTCCCTAAGTATACAACTACAACCTGTTCCTTTTGGCATTTGTAAGGGTTGTTTATTGTATTCTCTGGATCCTAATTTAGTCTTGGTGAATTTCTTCTTACCTACTCTGCATGGACTTTATCCTTTTTTCCTAGAGTCAGCAGGTGGTCAGTAAACACTACAACTATGGATAGCTCTCCTGACATTAAACCTGTTCCACCAGCAGACACTCACATGAATGTTTCTGCTCCTAAACTACAACCCCCCAAACTTTCTAATAACACTGTTGTCAGAGCCATGGTAGCTTCAATATTGATCTGTGTTATCTGTACTCGACCAAAACATCCACCCTATATGAAAAGCCATGGTGTAAGAATTGCTATACTTTCTATAAGAGATCCATATGAGCAGTTCAATCAGTATGTTTTCTCTGCAGGATCTGTCAAGATCCTAGCAAACATACAAAGGTTGCAGATTTTCTTCTTTGACATTATTGTAAATTTCAAAAACTCATCACAGCAGACACAACTAAGATGTGATATAGTAACTCAACAAGATACTATATATGGTCCCTCATGTTCCTGCCCTTCATTTTCTGGCACATTGCAACAGCCTTGCTGTGCTTGCTGCTTTTATCTTAGTGCAAAATTCTACTTTTGTTTTATTCTTGATTTTGTAACTTTACTAACCTTAATCAATATCCTTGTACTGACAGAAGTTGTACCCATTCACAATAAGATTGTTGCGCTGCACTTTTCATGCTGTCCCTAGATTGTAAAATGATCTGTAAGAAAAATGATCAGAGTATGTAAAAATACCATTCCCTTTATGATTCTGCATGCCTTATAAATGTTCAGAACAACCTATTTTTATGCTTACCTCTGCTAAATCATCACAGCATGCAGAACATTCATGCTAAAGGCTGAGATAAAGGACTCGCATCAATGGCATGACTAGCCATGGTAAGTACTAAGATACAGGATGAAGAAACACTGGACTTGAGTTGGATGGCAATATACTACTTATATCACCTTTGTAAAAAATTATTATTTGATTAGATCCTTGGATGGAGGTTACATGTTATTTATTATTATCTCCATTTTGCAGCTAGGAAAACTGAAGCAAATACGAGTTAAGTGAAACCATTCTAGAAGGCAATTTGGAAATATGCCCAAAGGGCTTTAAAAGACTTCCTGCCCTTTGATCCAGCCATACCACTGCTGGATTTATACCCCAAAGAGATCATGAGGAAAAAGACTTGTACAAAAACATTTATAGCCACGTTCTTTGTGTTGGCAAAAAATTGGAAAATGAGAGGATGCCCTTCGATTGGGGAATGGCTGAACAAATTGTGGTATCTGTGGTATCTGTTGGTGATCTATTGTGCTCAAAGGAATAATGAACTGGAGGAATTCCATGTGAACTGGAACAACCTCCAGGAACTGATGCAGAGTGAAAAGGAGTAGAACCAGGAGAACCTTATACACAGAGATGGATACACTGTGGCACAATTGAATGTAATGAACTTCTCTACCAGCAGCAATGCAATGATCAAGGTCAATTCTGAGGGACTTATGAGAAAGAATGCTATCTACATCCACAGAAAGAACTGTAGGAGTACAAACACAGAAGGAAAACAACTGCTTGATCACATGGTTTGATGGGGATATGATAGGGGACGTAGACTCTAAATAATCACTCTAGTACAAATATTAATAATATGGAAATAGGTTTTGATCAACAGCACATGCAAAACCCAGTGGAACTGCTCATTGGCTATAGGAGGGACAGCGTGGGAGGGAAAGAACATGAATCATGTAACCATGGAAAAAAACTCTAAATTAATTAATTAAATTAATGAACTTAATTTAGAAAAAAAAGAGTTAAGTGAGTTACCTGGGTTTATACAGCTAGTAAGTGTTTAAGACTAGATAAGAACTTAGATCTTCCGGATTACAGGCCTGGTGCTCTATCCATTATGCCTTACAGGTGGATATATGCTACTTTGGAAGAAGCACAGAATGTATTTGAGACTGGTTTCTAACATTTATTATCCTTATTGATTTTGGGCAAGTCATTTTTCTTCTTTGGAGCTTTCATTTTCAAAATGAAGGCATTGGACCAGATGATTTCTAAGGCCTTTTCCAATTCTAAAACCTATTATTCTATTAAAACATAAATTTCAAGTTTACACAGAGTTTGGACTTTCTAAATGTATGACTGCTATTGTTTTGCTTGTTATCTTATTGAAATTCTTATTAAATTTATGATAAAAGATGAAGAAAGGGAGAAATGTTATATAAAGAAAATGAGGGGTGGTTACATGACAGAATTTTTCTTACTTATTTTTTTTTCTTCCTCTCTTAGCTGTACTACAGTGGAGAGGGGGAAGGGAGCAGCTCTGCCCAAGCCCTTCTGCCCACAGAGAATGCTCTTTGTATGCCATCTTTGGCATTTGTGCCATAGGTTCACCATCACTGGTCTAGATGAAGACTTGGGCAGAGCTGCTCCCTTCCCCCTCTCCACTGTAGTTGACAACATTTTTTCACATTACTTACCCCTCTACCCAGCAGCCCAATAGGAATACATACTCCCCTGCCCCTCACTTCACCCGCCCCTTTGCCTAGCATCCCTATTGGAACACACAAGGGATAAGGTGGGCAGCTCATAGGCAACAGAGCTGGAAGGGAGCAGAGCACTCAGGCCACTCTATTCCCCTTCTCTATATTCACTGAAGACATTCCTCACTTCACCTGCCCCTCCACCCAGTAGCCCAAAGGGAGTGTTTTCTCCCTCCCTTGTGTGGGGTAAGAAGGTGGGGCAGGGCATACTTGCACTTGGTGTTGGCACAGGATATGGCACATGGTCTCTGGGGCAGGACATAACACAGTCTCTAAAAGGACCTTTTTAATATATGTTGAACACTAAAAATTGACAAATTATAGAAAAGAGAGATTCCTGTTCTTTGTGATCTGATGCAAAATTATTTTCATCCTGCAAATTTTTGGTGACTAAACTAGGATGGATGGAACAGGAATATTTGTAAATTGTGAGAGGGGAAGAAAAGACTATGATAACAAGAGGATGGTGAGACAACATTTAACCCAAAATCTTTCTTTTCTGAGGAAAAGATTTGATTTGGGTAAGAGAAAATTTAATTGACTCCAATGAATTTAGGTCATCAGACATAAACCAACTATATACTAAGGTAGTAAGTGAATTAGCACATGTGATTATTATAGTGCTGCTCTTAGTGATCTCTGAAAGACTAGAGAATAAGAAGTGTTACAAGATTAAAGAAAGACAAATGACTTCATTTTCAAAATTGAGAAGAGTAAAATCTAAATATAGACATTCAACTGTTAGCAGGATTCTAAAATACTAAGGGATTTTGTGATGATTTAGAACACTATAAGTATTGATTACTAAAAGGAAAAATGACATATTCTGGACATATAGGCCCATGGAAGTCAAAGAGAAAGGTCCCACATAACTAGAGATTATCTGCATAGATATAATTGAATAGTTGATAAAGTCTTTTTATATGAGAACTTGTAGGAAGAAAAATTAAAAGTCCAAGACAGAAACTTCAGGAAGAGCCACACTAAAAAGAGCAAAGAAGACATAGAAATGATAAGATAGATAAGAAGAACAAGAAAGAATACAAGGAAGGATGGCATATCCAGGAGGAGAGGGGAAGAGAGGTCACAGAGGGTGAGGACTGAAGAAAAGCCTATCAGATTTAGTAGTGAAGTAATCACTGACAATCTTAAAGAGATCAGTTTCAAGGAAGTGTTCAGAGAAGGGATCAAAAAACTAGATTGAAAGAGATAAGGAGTGAGGAAGTAAAAGTGGTAAGTATAAACAATTTTTTTAAAAGGACATTTTACAAAAAGCAAATACAAAATGTGTGAGTAAAAAATTGGAAGGAATGTCAATCAATTGCAGAATGGCTGAACAAATGGTGATGGAATACTATTGTATTATAGGAAATGATAAGCAGGATGATTTCAGAAAGACCTTGAAAGACCTACATGAACTAATGGAGAGTAAAGTAAGCAGAATCAGTGACAGCAATTGTTGTAGAATGACCAGTTGTGATAGACAGTGACTCTCAGCAATGCAATGATCCAGGACAGTTCTGAAGGACTTAACATAAGAATGTTATACATCTCCAGAGGAAGAAATGTTGGAGTCAGGATGCATATTAAAGCATGCAATTTTTCACTTTCATTTGAGGTTTTGTTTTATATCAATGATCAATATGGAAATATGTTTTGCATGAGAATACATGTATAACTCAGAACAAATTGTTTACCAAGTCTGAGAGGGGGGAGGAAAGGGAGGGAGACCATTTGGATCACATAACTTCAAAAATTTATGTGCAGGTTCCGGGTTAAGACGGTAGCAGAGTAAGGAGAAGTTGCCTGATCTCTCCTAACCGAAGCATATAGGACTCCTCAAGGGGACATAAAAACAAATCCAGATGAATGAAGAGACGCCACCACAGGGAGCAGCATTGAAGGTACGTGGAATTGGGGCATTTCCATGCTATAACGGGGTGAAACAGCTCTCACTAAAATGCGAGCGGAGGAAGACCCTCCCCTACTCCCCACACCACGTACAACACCAAGGCCAGCGCACAAGAGCTAAAGTAGGTTTGGGGCACCCATTAAGTCATTGGCAGCTCCAGGGCCTGTTCCTGAGAGCAGCAAGACTTAGGACCCCAAAAGGCTAAAGAATGCACACAGACTTTGAATACAGACCCCGAGCACTGGTGCGGGCGAAGGCATTGACTTAGGTGCGGACAAGGATGTCGAGCACAGGCTTAGACCTCTAGTGGGGACCCTGTGCAGATGGAAGCACGGCTGTGGAAGCAGGACCTTGAAATTGCCGAAGGAGCCTCAGGCAGAGTGGCTATTATGATTTCTGACAAAGCCAAAGTAAAAATAGATATGATTAAAAAAGACAGGGAAGGTCATTACATCCTGATTAAAGGCAGTATAAACAATGAGGAAATAACACTGCTCAATATGTATGCACCAAGTGGCATAGCATTCAAATTCATAAAGGAGAAACAGGCAGAGCTCCAGAAGGAAATAGACCATACTAGTGGGAGATCTAAATATTCCGCTTTCAGATCTAGATAAATCAAACCAAAAAATAAATAAGAAAGAGGTAAGAGAAGTGAATGAAGTCCTAGAAAAATCAGATTTAATAGATATGTGGAGAAAAATAAATAGGGACAAAAAGGAATACACCTTCTTTTCAGCTGCACATGGTACATTCACAAAGATTGACCATGTAATAGGGCATAGAAACATTGCAAACAAATGCAAACAAGCAGAAGTAAAAAATGTAACCTTCTCAGATCATAATGCAATAAAAATAATAATTAGTAAGGGCACCTGGACTGGCAAATCAAAAACTAATTGGAAATTAAACAATATGATTCTCCAAAACCAATTAGTCAAAGAAGAAATCATAGAAACAATCAACAATTTCATTGAAGATAATGACAATGATGAGACATCCTACCAAACTCTGTAGGATGTAGACAAGGCAGTACTCAGGGAGAAATTTATATCCTTGAGTGCATATATTAACAAATTAGGGAGGGCAGAGATTAATGAATTGGGCATACAACTCAAAAAACTAGAAAGCGAGCAAATTAAAAATCCCGAGATGAAAACTAAATTAGAAATACTAAAAATCAAGGGAGAAATTAATAAAATCGAAAGTAAAAGAACTATTGAATTAATAAATAAGACTAGAAGCTGGTATTTTCAAAAAACAGATAAAATAGACAAAGTACTGGTCAATCTAATAAAAAAAAGGAAAGAAGAAAACCAAATTGACAGTATCAAAGATGAAAAGGGAGACCTCACCTCTAATGAAGAGGAAATTAAGGCAATCATTAAAAACTATTTTGCCCAATTATATGGCAATAAATACAACAATTTAGGAGATATGGATGAATATTTACAAAAATATAAATTGCCTAGATCAACAACAGAAGAAATAGAATATCTAAATAATTCCATATCAGAAAAAGAAATTGAACAAGCCATCAAAGAACTCCCTAAGAAAAAATCACCAGGGCCTGATGGATTCACAAGTGAATTCTATCAGACATTCAAAAAGCAACTAATACCAATACTATACAAATTATTTGATATAATAAGCAAAGAAGGAGTCCTACCAAATTCCTTTCATGACACAAATATGGTACTGATTCCAAAGCCAGGTAGATCAAAAACAGATAAAAAACTACAGGCCAATCTCCCTAATGAATATAGGTACAAAAATTTTAAATAGAATATTAGCAAAGAGACTCCAGCAAGTGATCAAGAGGATCATCCACCATGATCAGGTGGGATTTAAACCAGGAATGCAAGGATGGTTCAACATTAGGAAAACCATCCACATAATTGACCATATCAACAATCTAACAAACAAAAATGACATGATCATCTCAATAGATGCTGAAAAAGCCTTTGACAAAATACAGCACCTATTCCTATTGAAAACACTGAAAAGTATAGGAATAGAAGGACCTTTCCTAAAAATAATAAACAGTATATACCTAAAACCATCAACAAGCATCATATGCAATGGGGATAAATTAGAAGCCTTTCCAATAAGATCAGGAGTAAAACAAGGATGCCCATAATCTCCTCTATTATTTAACATTGTGCTAGAAACACTAGCAGTAGCAATTAGAGAAGAAAAAGAAATTGAGGAGAGTAAGCTATCACTCTTTGCAGATGATATGATGGTCTACTTAAAAAATCCTAGAGAATCAAGTAAGAAGCTTGTAGAAATAATCAACAACTTTAGCAAGGTTGCAGGATACAAAATAAATACACATAAATCATCAGCATTTCTATATATTTCCAACACATTAGAGCAGCAAGAGGTAGAAAGAGAAACACCATTTAAAATCACCCTAGACAATATAAAATACTTAGGAATCTATCTACCAAAACAAACACAGCAATTATACAAAAACAACTACAAAACACTTTCCAAAGAAATAAAACTGGATCTCAACAATTGGAAAGCCATTGATTGCTCATGGGTAGGACAAGCTAACATAATAAAAATGTGCCATACCTATCAAACTACCAAAAAACTTCTTTACTGAATTAGGAAAAACTATAACAAATTTCATTTGGAATAACAAAAGGTCAAGAATATCAAGGGAAATAATGAAAAAAAATGTGAAAGAAGGGGGCCTAGCAGTACCAGATATTAAACTATACCATAAAGCAGCAGTCATCAAAACAATATGGTACTGGCTAAAAGACAGAAGGGAGGATCAGTGGAATAGACTTGGGGTAAATGACATCAGCAAAACAGTATGATAAACCCAAAGAGCCCAACTTTTGGGACATTAATCCACTATTTGACAAAATCTTCTGGGAAATTTGGAAAACAATGTGGGAGAGATTAGGTTTAGATCAACATCTCACACCCTACACCAAGATAAATTCAGAATGGGTGAATGACTTGAATATAAAGAGGGAAACTATAAATAAGCTAAGTGAACACAGAATAGTATACTTGTCAGATCTCTGGGAAAGGAAATATTTTAAAACTAAGAAAGAGTTAGAGAAAATTACAAAATGTAAATTAAATGGTTTTGATTATATTAAAGTAAAAAGCTTTTGTACAAACAAAAACAATGTAGTCAAAATCAGAAGGGAAACAACAAATTGAGAAAAAATCTTTATAACAAAAAACTCTGACAGGGGTCTAATTACTCAAATATACAAGGAGTTAAATCAATTGTATAAAAAATCAAGCCATTCCCCAATTAATAAATGGGCAAGAGACATGAATAGGCAATTTTCAGGTAAAGAAATCAAAAGTATCAATAAGCACATGAGAAAGTGTTCCAAATCTCTAATAATTAGAGAAATGCAAATCAAAACAACTCTGAGGTATCACCTCACACCTAGCAGATTGGCTAAAATGAAAGAAGGGGAGAGTAATGAATGCTGGAAGGGATGTGGCCAAATTGGGACATTAATGCATTGCTGGTAGAGTTGTGAACTGATCCAACCATTCTGGCTGCCAATTTGGAACTATGCTCAAAGGGCTATAAAAAAAATGTCTGCCCTTTGATCTAGCCATACCATTGTTGGGTTTGTACCCCAAAGAGATCATAGATAAACAGACTTGTACGAAAATATTTATAGCTATGCTTTTTGTGGTGGCAAAGAACTGGAAAAAGAGGTTATGTCCTTCAATTGGGGAATGGCTGAACAAATTGTGGTATATGCGGGTGATGGAATACTATTGTGCTCAAAGGAATAATAAACTGGAGAAGTTCCAGGGGAACTGGAAAGACCTCCAGGAACTGATGCAGAGTGAAAGGAGCAGAGCCAGAAGAACACTGTACACAGAGACTGATATACTGTGGTAAAATCGAATGCAATGGACTTCTGTACCTGCAGCAATGCAATGACACAGGACAGCTCTAAGGGATTTATGGTAAAGAAAACGCTATCCATATTCAGAGGAAGAACTACAGGAGAGGAAACATAGAAGAAAAACAACTGCTTGAACGCATGGGTTGAGGTGGACATGATTGGGGATGCAGACTCGAAACTACCACACCAATGCAACTAACAACAATTTGGAAATAGGTCTTGATCAATGACACGTGTTAAAACCAGTGGAAATGTGCATTAGCCATGGGTGTGTGTGTGTGGGGAAACGGGGGGTGAAGGGGAAAGTAAGAGCATGAATCATGTAACCATGTTAAAAATGAATATTAATAAATATTTAAAAAATGTATGTGCAAATTTATTATCACATGTAATTGGTAAAATAAAAAATATTTTAATTAAAAAAGTATGAACAGCATACTCTTGCCTTTAATCAAGAAATAATTCAAATTAATATCAGTACATGTTAAGAGAAGCTAATTTTCCAAATATTCTGAGCATTCATTAAAGCAAATGAAATTTTAAAACAATTATTTTATCAAGCTTTTTCTGTTTGTGAGAAAAGAGCATATATGTTTAGTCAGAAGCAGAATTGTCAAAGTGATTTTCATCATAGTCATACTGCCATTTCGTATCACTAAAAATGAGCATAATTTCAACAATACATTTTTAAATTTTAATTATTGGACACCCAATTACCAGCCTAAAAATAAATATTTTAGGACTACTGTGTCAAGGGGAAAATAACATGGTGGACAAGGCATTTTCTTTGATCCCTACAAAATTTTCAAAACAGAAATTATGTGCAAAAAATAAAGAAATTTCACCTATCTTCATAGTCTACAAACCCTCACTGACAGTGCCCCTCCACCATCATCTCTATGAATGGCTGAAATAGGTTTAGGTTATAAGATTTGAGGAGATTAATAACTGGGAATTTTTTTTCTTTAAGAGGACTTCATGGCTGTGAAGATGGGTCCAGAAGCCACTGACTGTCCCCCTGGGCAGTGCTAAGCAAATTTAAAGACTGCAATTGGTCCTTGTAAAGTGGAGGAAGGGACAGGAAGTGATGTTAAGAAAGGTCTTTAAAAGGGGCCAAAACTTCCTGTCAGGAAGACTTTGAGAAAGTCTTCAGGCTGAATCTGGAGTATGGAGACCCAGGGACTCTGGTAAGACTGCTCTTGGATCTTCTCCCTTTGGACCCACTGCATAGGTGAGTGAAAAGTTGACTCCTTTCCTGGCTTCTGGGGAGATTAGTTTCCAGAGAGACCTCCCCATCTTGGAGGTATTCACCACCAAGCCCTCTGGTTGAGGATCCTCTGGCTGGGGGCTAATTAGCCCTGCCTGGGTTGAACCAGGGATTGGAGCAAATATTTAATGTGTTAGGTTAGATATCTTACTCTACCCTCTTTCACATTTCTCTACTTTCACTCTTCCTCTCTTTTTGTAAATAAAGCTGCTAAAGAGTCATTTTGACTTGAACTGTATTAATTATTTTTTAAGTCAGTGACCACATTCCCTTATATTTAGTTCAACCATAAATTTAATCCCTATATTGTGTATTCTGAAGTTAACAAGTAAGAGGGTTATGCTGGAACCAGGTACCACACATTGAAAAGGAAGCTGTAGCAAAAAGGATCTAAACCAGATGATAAAGAAGGATAAGTGACCTCAAAAGGGGAATGGGAAATTGTAGAATGGGGATGCAGGAAAGATCTAGAAGAGGCAATGGGGAGTTCCTTGCAAGTTAAGGATTGCTTCAATTCATTTTATTTATAGCTCTAAAAGCTAGTATAGTTCCAGGCACCTAGGAAGTGCCTAATAAGTATTTGTGGATCCATTTTGTCAACTCTTTCTCCTAGTCCAAAGTATCAAGAGATGAGAGAAAAAGTATAACTAGAACTAGAATACACTGAGATGCAAGGAAACCTTCCCTGGCCAACAAAGTGTGTCCTATCCTTTCTCTTAACCACAATCACTTTGTATTATCTGATTCTTTGACATGTTATTTGATATCATTCATATATATACAATGCACATATTCATCACAGTCAAAACAAATCAATTACTCTGCAGTAAAAGCATGTTGTTAACTTTTTTACGTGTTTAATTTATTCAACTGGATTGGAAGTTCTACAAGTATGTGAACACAATACAAAACAAAAAATATCTAATAAGTATCTACTATGTGCCAGGGATACAAAGAAAAGTAAAAAAAAAAAAAGTCCCTTCCTTCAAGAAGCCCACAGTGTTGTGGAGAATACAACAGACGAGCAATTACCCAAACAAAATATCTATAAATCTATTTAGACATATTTAACACATATTAAATATGTGAAATATATGGTGAATTGGATATAATAATAGAGAAAAAGAATTAAGGTTAAAGAAGATTGGGAAAAACTCTTATTTTATCTTTATTTTTTCAGTTACAGGTAGAAACAACTTTTGAAAACAGTTTTCTGACATTTAAGAATTCAAATTTTCTCCTTCCATACCCTCTCCTACTCTGAAGCAATAGTCATATATAGGTTATGGATATTTTTATACAAAGAAAGACTTCTTTTTTTTTTATTATAACAACTTTTTTTAAAAAATATTTTCCCATAGTTATGTTTCATGTTCTTTCCCTCTCCCCCAAGCCTCCCCACCTCCTGTAGCCAGTGTGCACAATTCCATTGGGTTTTACATGTATCATTGATTAAGACTTAATTCCATATTATTGATAGTTGGACTAGAGTTAACGTTTAGAGTCTACACCCCCAATAATATCCCCATCAGCCCATGTGCTTAAGCAGTTGTTTTTCTTCTGTATTTCTGCTCCCACAGTTCTTCCTCTGAATGTGGCTAGTTTGCTTTTTCATAAATCCCTCAGTATTGCTCTGGATCCTTGCATTGCTGCTAGTAGAGAAGTCCATTATGTTCCATTGTACCACAGTGTATCAGTCTCTGTATACAACATTCTCCTGGATCTGCTCCTTTCACTCTGCATCAATTCCTGGAGGTCATTCCAGTTCACATGGAATTCCTCCAGTTCATTATTCCTTTGAGCACAATAGCATCCCCTCATTTTCCAATTTTTTTTTGCCACCACAAAGAGTGTGGCTATAAATATTTTTGTACATGTCTTTTTCCTTATTATCTCTTTGGGATATAAACCAAGCAGTGCTATGGATGGATCAAAAGGCAAAGAATCTTTTAAAGCCCTTTGGGCATAGTTCCAAATTGCCATCCAGAATGGTTGGATCAATTCACAACTCCACCAGCAGTGCATTAATGCCCCAATTTTACCACAATTCCTGCAACATTCACCACTTTCCTTTGTTGTCATGGTAGCTAATCTGCTCAGTGTGAGGTCATACCTCAGAGTTGTTTTGATTTGCATTTCTCTAATTATAAGAGATTTAGAACACTTTTTCATGTATTTGTTGATAGTTTTGATTTCTTTATCTGAAAATTGCCTATTCATGTCCCTTGCCCATTTATCAATTGGGGAATGGCTTGATTTTTTTGTATAATTGATTTAGCTCCTGATTAATTAGACCTTTGTCAGAGTTTTTTGTTATAAAGATTTTTTTCTCAATTTGTTGCTTTTCTTCTAATTTTGGTAGCATTGAGTTTTTTTTTGTAGAAAAACTTTTTAGTTTAATGTAATCAAAATTATTTATTTTACATTTTGTAATTTTTTCTAACTCTTGCTTGGTTTTAAAATCTTAAGGAAAGATTTCTTGAAGAAGGTGAAGCCCAAAGGAAAATGAGGAAGCCAGGAGAAGAAGATGAAGAAGGAAAGAGTTGCAGGCATGGTAGCAGCCAGTGAAAATCTTCAGAAGTCCTGAAATGGTATGTCAGGTGCAAGGAAAAAAAAGAAAGCCAGTGTCCTTGGATCACAGAGTATACGGAGGGTATAAGAATTTAAATTTAGGTTTTTATGCTAAATACGATAATTCTAAAGTAATATTATAGTCACTGATTTTAAAATATTACCGCATAAATCAAAATGACTTTTAGCAGCTTTATTTACAAAGAGGTGAAAATGGGAAAATGTTGATAAAGAGACAGAAAGTACTGCCTAGCTACAAATATCCTAAATTTAATCCTAATGTCTCCAGACTGTGAATGTGAATCCGAAAGCGAATCTCACCAGAATCCAAAGTCCTAATTAGGAAGCCAAATATCTGAAGAACCAGGAAATTCTGAAAGAATCCACTGAGAACCTTCAGTGCACACAAGGCTAAGACCGCCAAGAATTTCACCAGAACTCATGCTAAAGAGAGTGTCCTACCGAAGCACCAACAAGCAAAGAGGGAAATCCCAGGAATTCCAGTCCTTATGAAAAAAGCTAGGAGTTAGATCTCCAGGATAAAAAGACTCTCTCTGGGGAAAATGGCTCTCCTCAGTTCCAGGGAAAGGGCGTCCTGCTCCCTTCCAGAAAAAGACTCTAAAACCCACACCTCCTCTCTTCTTTTATACTTTTCTCAGACACTTCCCACAAAGGAAATGGGAGGTATCTGAGGAAGTTGAGGTAGAGAGTCCTGGAGGATGTAGTCTCCCAGGGTTTAGAGCCATTTTAAAATGCACAGTACTAAGTAGGGATACATGAGTTTTTGGTTTGTTAACTTAAAAGTTGCTAATTGATAGAGAGAATTTGATTCACTGTCACAAGGGAATTAAGGGTTAAGAAGATTAGAAAGGCACCAGGTGGAGTTGTGAATTAATCCAACCATTCTAGATGGCAATTTTTAAAATCCAAAGGGCTTTAAAAGACTGTCTGCTTTTTGATCCAGCCGTAGCCACTACTGGGTGTATACCCCAAAGAGATCATAAGGAAAAAGACTTGTACAAAAATATTTATAGCCACGTTCTTTGTGGTGGCAAAAAATTGGAAAATGAGGGGATGCCCTTCAATTGGGGAATGGCTAAACAAACTATGGTATCTGTTGATGATGGAATACTATTGTGCTGAAAGAAATAATAAACTGGAGGAATTCCGTGTGAACTGAAAATACCTCCAGGAATTGATGCAGAGTGAAAGGAGCAGAACCAGAACTTTATACACAAAGACTGATACACTGTGGCACAATCAAATGTAATGGACTTCTCTACTAGCAGCAATGCAAAACTAGCAATCCAGGACAATTCTGAGGGACTTATAAGAAAGAAATTCACATCCAGAGAAAGAACTGTGGGAGTAGAAACACAGAAGGAAAACAACTGCTTGATCACATGGTTCAAATGGGGATATGATTGGGGATGTTGACTCTAAGCAAAAATTAATAATATGGAAATAGATCTTGATCAATGACACATGTAAAACCCAGTGGAATTGCTTGTTGTCTATGGAAAGGGGTAGGAGAAGGGGAGGGAAAGAACATGAATCATTTAACCATGGAAAAATATTTTAAATTAATTAAATAAAATTTTTCAAATTAAAAAAGGCACTAGGTTTGATATATGATCCCAGAGGTAAGGAATCACTGGAGTTGACTGAATAAGATATAATCAGAACAATTCTTTAGGAAGATCAAATTTGATAGCTTAAGGGAAAATGGACTGGACTGGGAGAGACTTGAAGCAGGGAGGTTACTGAAACAGCCCAGGCTTGAGGAGATGAGGACCTGCACTAGGGTGGTGGCAATGTCAGAAAAAGACAAATCAAGAGATGTTAAAAAGGTAGAATCAATAGAATTTGTCAACAAATTGGATATAGGAAATGAGAGTGAAGACTCAAGAATGACACTTTGGTTATAAGCACTGGGTGACTAAGAGTACAATTTTGCAATTATGCCTCACAAATGACAGATACTCAATATATAACTGCTAGAGATGAAATCAAGATGAGGAAGATGATTGGGTTTGGTGGATGGAAAACTATAAAATGGAGCATAAGAAAATGAATTTATTTTTGCCTTACTATTAAAACCCCTAGACAAGGTTAAATGATCAAAGATAGAGATAATTTAATAAGAAGGTGGTTACTATGGCAAAAAGAATGAATTTCTGTGTAAATTTAGTCACATATTTAGAGTATACAAATATTACAATTAGGTTGTATATACTGAAACAATGTTGTATAGTGATAAAAACACTGGGCAGTGTTAAGATTAAAAATGATAAAGACATATAGTATAAGAGAAATTAGTAGTTTAATTAAAGCCATGGCCATGTTGGTAAAATATATATGACCGCACCTGACTATCTTTTAAAATTTACGGCCGGAGCCCATCTTGTCTTTCTCGAATGCCAGCCAGCCACTCAGGAAAACCAAGAGGCCTTCTCTAGGCCCTCCTCCGAATTTAAACTGTCCTATGCGTGGGGGACATCTGATATCCCCCCACCCAAAACCGGAAACCGGAAAACCCATTGTATCATGGGAAATGTAGTCTCATAGTCCCCACGTGTCCATAGGGAGTCTGATAGACACTTCCAAATAGCACTTTCCTGAATTTAAAACAAAACAGCAGAGAGACTACCTTAATTTTAGCTCCAATTGTGTGGTCCTGAACTAGTAAGTTATTTCATCTCAGGAGGTTTTTAAGAAATTATAAAGTTGGACTAGAAGGTTTCTTCAAATTCTACTGTAGTCTTTTTTATATAGTTCGGCTATGCAATAGCACTTGAGTCCATGGATTTCTTCCCTTATGAAGGCATACAGATCAACTTTCTAGAGTGTTCAAAAGAATACAAATCCAAATTCTAATACTTACTATTCTCTTGTAGGGGATAGAGATCCAGAGATTCACACTTCAGCTGGAGACTTTGTGACTCCTGGGATTCTCCTTGGTGCTCTGTCTCTTCTGAGTATTCTTCTAGTTTTTGTGCATGAACTGAAGTCTAGGAACAAAAGGTTGGATATATAAGGATACTTCTGAATGAATTGGATTTAAACTCCTGAGAGAAGATCATAAAGTACTTGCCCAAGGAATATAAAAGAGAAAAGAAAAAGAAACCAGAGTTATAGTCAATCCTCTAAAGAAGCAGGAGAAAAGAGGGAGCATGATAGATCTAAAGATTAATGACTCTAAGCTAGCCCAGTTACAAGCAGAAACTGTCTAATTTACACCCACTGCTATACCCATTGAGAGGATTTATTTATTTATTCATTTATTTATTTGTTTGTTTGTTTGTTTATTTATTTATTTATTTGTTTGTTTTAGACCCTTACCTTCCATCTTGAAGTCAATACTGTGTATTGGCTCCAAGGCAGAAGAGTGGTAAGGGCTAAGCAATGGGGGTCAAGTGACTTAGCCAAGGTCACACAGCTAGGAAGTGTCAGAGGCCAGGTTTGAACCCAGGAGCTCCTGTCTCTGGGCCTGACTCTCAATCCACTGAGCCACCCAGCTGCCCCCTGATTAATTTTTAATAATACTGAATTATTTCTATTGAGGCTGAGACTCCTTCCTCATTTCTTTGTTCCTAGAGAATTCAGAAATCATCTTCTCAGGTAGTCAGATGGGAGATTAAGATTATGAAATTCCATCTTACTAACCAGTTCAGGCCACATGCATCAGTAACAAGCCCCTAAGTCTTTTAAATGAGTCTATAAGAGTCACTGGGGGGAAGGAAGCCACTGGGTGTTTCAGTGGATTGAGAGCCAGGCCTAGAGACAGGAGATCCTAGGTTCAAATCTGGCCTTAGACACTTCCCAGCTGTGTGACCCTGAGCAAGTCACTTAACCCTCATTGCCTAGCCCTTACCACTCTTCAGCTTTGGAACCAATACATGATATTGATTCCAAGCTGGAAAGTAAGGGCTTAAAAAAAAAAAAAGAATCATTGGGAAAAGACACTTATGACTGGGCAGAACTAGATTTTGCCCCACTCCCCAGTAGTTGGGGCATGAGACATGTTCAACTGGCTCACTCTCACCAGAATTTTGATGACTTTTTTTTGTTTGTTTGTTTTGATGAGAGTCTTGATGGACCATCTCCATATTCATTATTCACCAATTAGCAATATCTTGGGATGTCCAGGAGAGGGATTGACTAATGAGTTCCCAAACTACATTTATGGACCTATGCAAGGGAACTTTGGGGACTTTTATCCAAAAAATCATAGACCACTAATGTATTGGTTAATGCTAACCTAATCAATAAATTGATTTTCTTACACAGAAGCTAGTCTCTTGGAATTTTTAATTGTCATACCATCATTATTTCTTTCATGATACCATTCCCCTTCCTACCTGTTGTATGGGTTCATTAATGTGTTCCTCCAATTCCTCCAACATAGTAATTACTGCCTCTCCATTTTGTGGGAAAAGCTTCCTCACCCAAGACTGGAGATCCTGGGGCAGGATAGCCAGAAACTGCTCTAGCACCAGCAGCTCCATAATCTGCTCCTTTGTGTGCTTCTCAGGCCTTAGCCACTGATAGCAAAGCACCCATAGTTGGCTCAAAGCCTCTCGGGGACTGGTTGTCTTCTGGTAGTAAAACTGCCTGAAGCGTTGCCGAAAGATCTCCTGGGCAAGGGAGTTGTTTTCTGAGGATTCCTGTTCCCAAGTATGGTCTTCTTCTTTCACTTTTAAAACTCCCTTCTGTTCCTCTGGAACTGTGACAGAAAAGCCTTCTGACATCTTGAAACTGAGTATCTAAAAAGGTCATAGGATTATAGATTTAGAGTTGGAAGGAACTTTTTTTCACATTATTTAATTTATTTTTTTAAGAATATTTTTCCATGGTTACATGATTCATGTTCTCTCCTTCCCCTCTTCCCTCTACTCTCCGGGAGCAGACAAGCAATTCCCCTGGTTTAAACATATCTTATTACTCAAAACCTATTTCCATATTATTCCTATTTGTAATAAAGTAATCTTTTAAAAACCACAGCCTTAAATCATATACCCAAATAACCAAGTGACAAAGAATATGTTTTTCTTCTCTAGATATGGATAGCATTCTTTTTCATAAGTTCCACGGAATTGTTCTTGATCATTGCTATTAGTAGCAGAGTCTTTTACATTTGATTGTCCCACAATGTTTCAGTTACTATGTACAATGTTCTCCTGATTCTTCTTATTTTATTCTGCATCAGTTCATGGAGGTCTTTCCAATTCGTATAAAAAACAAGAGCTCATCATTTCTTTTAGCACAATAGTATTCCATCACCATCATATACCACAATTTGTTCAGCCATTCCCCAATTGAGGGACACCCCCTCACTTTTTGAAGGAATTTTAATCCATACCTCTCATTTTACGGATGAGGAGAGAAATTAATTTGCCTAGAGTCACAAATGAAAGTGCCTAAGGTGGGTTTTGATCTTAAGTATTCCTCATTTTAGCCCAATACTGTCTACTATAATTATTGTCTCTTGCACACTTAATCATGTAATCTTCTGTAAAGGTTACATAAAATGCCAGACTTTTATATTTCTCTCTCAAATATAGCAATTCTCTATTACTGGATATTACTATTGTCATTACTTTGGGTTTGGAAGGTTTTTTGCTCTAGGACTCTCCTTTTAAGTATTGAATGCTGCAGTAATGACTTTCCAATAACTTATATATATATATTAGGTAGTAGCTATCTTTCTGGCCTTTATTTATATTTTCAAATGAAAATCAATCAACAAGGCTTTGCAGAGCCATGTATGTCTAAGCACTAAGGAAATAAGGGGGCAGACATTACAGAAGCATGTGAGAAGCAATCACTTTTATACTGACTCAAAGAAAACTTTCCTATCCCTCAAATAGTTCCAGTGGGGATTTACAATTTGACTTAAGTCTTTTCCCCCAATAAAAATGTAAATAGTCTTAGGAAGGGCAATATATTTGGATTGGATCAGTCATTTTACTGTATATACCCCTTACTCTCCTCCAAGTACCATATGATCCAGTAGCAGTGGACTGCTTTTTGTTCCTTGAATGTGAAACTTCATCTCCAGATTCTAAGACATTATCAGTGGCTGTGCTCCATCCTTGGAATGTTTCAGCCCTAGGCCTTCCCTGGCTTCTCTCAGGTCACAACTAACATCCCACTTCCTACAAGAAGCTTTTTTTCTATTCCTCTTAATGCTACTACTTTGTCTGCAAGTTGTCTCCCACACTGAACTCCTTCAGAACAGTAATTTTTTATTGTCTTTTTTTCTATCTCCAGTCATTACTGTAAAAAGTGAAATTTGGGAAATGTATAAAACTACATTTCCCGTGATCCAACATGGTCCAACTGATTTCCGTCTCCCGACGTCTTGACGCAGGGGAGAGCTTAAATCTCGTGGGTTAGGAGGGAGTGGTCTCTTTTGCCAGTAGGGCTTCCAGGAAACAGGAGACAAAATGGAGGCGGCAGTTTTGAATGCTTATAAGCGCGTGGTCTAATGATTTTATCTATCAACATGGCTTTAATTAAAATACTAATTTATTATTATAGCAGCCTTTATCATTTATCATATTTATCATTTGGCGAACCAGAAGGTCGAAATTCGAACTCTCAATTTTCTAGATAGCCTAAGAAAAAGCCATGCGGCTCTGGGACCCCGAGTCTCAGAAGCGATTTTTTTCCTTGCCCAGTCCTCCCCCAATTTTCCCCAGCCTAGAGGCTGTTTTACGGGGAAGAGAGACAATGGTTTTAATTGCGGCTGGGCTGCTAATTATTTTGCTCAATGCCCCGGGCCTGGTGGCCCTTGCTGGCTCTGATAGAATCCCGGAGCCCAGCCAGACTGTCTCTGCCACTGATCTCCATTCCTGCTGCTGATGCTGCTGATGCTGCTGATCCTGACTGCTTCCAGCCTAGAACCCCGAGCCCCAACAGCGATGACCTGCCGCTTTTGCCGAGATCTTCGGAGACCTCCACCACTACTCCTTAGGATTTGGTATTGTCCCCGCTACCCCCTCTCTTGGTTTGGTAATGGCCTGCATTCTAGCCTTCCACGTGTTTTCTCTAAAGACCTAATTAGGCAACACCCACACAGACTCTACACGTGGGTATTTTCCTGAGCTTTTCTCCACTAACCCCGAGCCCACGTGGACAATAGGGTCTGGACCTAGCAACTAGCATTTACCCTTAATGGGGCCGAATGGCCTATTCAGACTTGCTTGTGATTAAAAACTGAACTCAGGGGAAGAACTTTGAACTTTTAGAAAAAAAAAACAAAACAACCCCTTAAACTCAGCAGAACTCAATCAAAAGAACCTTAAATTGAAATCAGGGGTGAACTTTTAAAACCTCGGAACTGAATGAGCTTTAATTCTGTTTTAAAAAGACTGTATCTTACTGTATATTGTTAATTAGTTTTGTAAATTAATCTTGCTTATTTCGTTGATTTTCCTGTTGCACTGAATCATTTTATGCTAATGAAGTTTCTGCTTATGATGTTATTATATTTCCTAATTTACTTAAACGCTTACTGTATCAAAAACAATGCGGTTATATGTACCACCTATGAACATCTTATAGAGCACATGTCTTTTAAAAATTTATTCTGCCTTGGTAATTGCAAAGAACCTTGAAAGTTTCCATGCTTTAAATATTACCTTGTAATTTACAAGAGATCTTTTTAACTTTTACTTTAAATCCTTAAGAATTGTTGTCTTAAAGGATAAAGCTTTTATATATTTTATTATAAGAGATATTATTGCCTTAAATGGGTAGAAGCATTTCCTATCCAGGATTTTTTAAATACAGAGAGTCAAGGAGCTCCTGTATACTCTTATCCAGAAGGTTTCTTTTTTAAAATATCACATTTTGCTATGGAAGCAATAACAGCATTTGCCAAGGGTTAAAAGTTGCAACAAGCATATAATTTTAAACATCATTGTTTGAAATGTGCTATTGGAAATAATGGTACTCTATGTGAATGTGCATTGTGAATCTGCTATTTTGTAAAACCCACTTTCTCTCACAGAAAGTCTCATTTTTGGGTAACAACCCTTCTAGTTCTAAGCTATATATATTTTTTTGATTTTTAAGACATTTTTTTTAATTAGAAAAATTGATTTTCCCCTTTTATCATCTTGTACTGGAAGTACATATATAATCATTATTTATCCTTTTTCTGATTCTACAGCAAATACCTGAGCCTATAGGACTGTGATTTAAATGCCTCTCTGATTCCAGAAGGGAATATGAAAGCCGTTAATAGTGCTAAAGAAAGCACATGGTCAGAGACTTGACTGACTAAGATCTGCATAATAGCAGTTCCATGCCAATACTTTAGGGCTTGGAAATTGGGTTTTGAGTCCTGGAGTTCCAGTCTTTTCTAAAACTTTAGAGGACGTGGGTCCCCTCGACTTAAGATTGGTTATTTATTTGGCTCAGTTCCCTAAAAAGCTGATGATAAGTCAGATCAGAGAGAGACATTTTCCTTAAGTCCTGGCCCTGGATGGGTAATTGCACACTGCGGAATTCACTTTAATTAGACCTTCATTCAAAGGTCTAAGTTTATTTTCCCTAGATTTTTGCACATTTTACATTTACAAGTTAATGTTTTCTTCTTTTTTCTTGAATTTTATTCTTTTTATTTTGCCAATTGAATTCATATAACCCCCAGGACTCAGCCACTCATCCTTAGCTGACCTGAGGTACCTTTTTAGAAAAAAGGTGTGTTTTAAGAATTACCTCACGGGGATATCTGTTAAGTTTTTTAAAATTCGATAATGTAAAAATATATGTATATTTATTTAACTCTTTTAGGAGTAATTTCACGGGGAATTATATAAAATCTTAGAAGAAAATGTATGTTTTGTAATCTATAATGTAAAGTTTAAATTCTTTTGAGAATAATTTCAGGATAAGGCTCTTGCCATCTCCCCAAAATCCAGACGACGAACTTGTTTTGGTGAAGACATCATGAAGATGTCTGAAAAGCCTTCACTGTACCATGAAGACCAAACTTTGAACTTTGGGGTGCAGTTGATTGAACTATGGGGAGTTGAAATTGAGTTGTATGTATTGTTTTAAATTGTACACTGTTGTGCCAGTGGGGGACAGCCCCCCAAATTGGTTTTTTGTCAATGCATCTAATTTTAACCATTTGTTCATCTATTTCTTTTATCCCCAAAATTCCTGAAAAATTTAGAAGTTGTCTATTTTTACAGGTCCAGCGAAGAAAAAAGGACTAACCTTTTTTTTTGCCGGACCTCACGGGGAATTGTAAAAAGTGAAATTTGGGAAATGTATAAAACTACATTTCCCGTGATCCAACATGGTCCAACTGATTTCCGTCTCCCGACGTCTTGACGCAGGGGAGAGCTTAAATCTCGTGGGTTAGGAGGGAGTGGTCTCTTTTGCCAGTAGGGCTTCCAGGAAACAGGAGACAAAATGGAGGCGGCAGTTTTGAATGCTTATAAGCGCGTGGTCTAATGATTTTATCTATCAACATGGCTTTAATTAAAATACTAATTTATACTATTATAGCAGCCTTTATCATTTATCATATTTATCATTACCACAGTGTCTAGTAAATATTAACTGCTTAATAAATACTTATTGACTCTATGACTCCAGCATCTTTATGGAACTCTGTGAACCAACACATTTTGTTTAGAAATAAATATAAGTAAATAAAATGAGCTGAAAAGTCCATATTCTTTAACCCAGAGATACCATTGACCCCAAAAAGGTCATTAATATGAAAATCCCCATATGCACAAAATTTTTATAAATCACTTTTTTGTGTAAAAAGTACTGAAAACAAAGTAGATGTCCATCCTCTGGGAAATAGTTAAACAAATGATGACACATAAAGGTAATGGAATATTATTGTGCAATAAGAAATGACAAATGAAATACAGGGAAGCAGAGAAATATTTCCAGGATCTAAAGTAGACTGAAATAATTAGAGTCAACAAAACAATGGATGCGAAAGGAAAAAAAGAGCCACAAGAAGACAATCAAAAGTGAATTTTGCAAAATTACACAAACATGGCCTCAAAGAAAAGACATGAAAAGTCACCCCAATCCACTACTATATAGACATTGAAGCTATGGTACATTGAATATTTTTTCAATCTCTTTTGGCTTTAAAAATATTTTTTTTAATATATGGCTCTCTTGGAGGGGCAAAGGAGGCATGCTGGGAGATTTCTGGTGATGTGAAAAAACAAAAGATCTATAAAAATGTATTTAAAAAAGAAAAAGAAAGCAGACATTGGAAGTAGGAAAACTCAGATTTAAGTCCTGACTGACACAATAGCTGTGTGGCCAACAGCAAATTACTTAACTTTCTATGCCTTATAATATATATTAGATTATAAGGAGTTTCCACACCTGGAATTTCCTATACTGATGAAACAAGTTTCTCTCTCATCTCTCCCAAAAGTACTAGACACTGCAGAATACAAAACAAGCACTGAGGATACAAAACTAAAACAATCATGGCCTTAAGAAGCCTCCATTCTGAAGGGCAATTTGGAACCATGCCCAAAGGGCTATAACACTGGGTATACCCTTTGATCCAGTAACACCATTACTAGGTCTTCATTCAAAAGAGATTTTTTAAAAGGTGGGCAGGGTGGATGGGTTTGGGGGGAGGGAAAATGGGAAAGTGGGGTTATGGGTTGGAGGAAAAGACCTACTTATACAAAAATATAGCAGTCTTTTTTGTGGAGGAAAAGAATTATAAATTAAGGGGATTCCATCAATTAGGAAATGTATGAACAAATTGTGGTATATGTTGGTGATAGAAATTATTGTGCTATAAGAAATGACAAATAGAATGATTTCAGAAAAAGGGAAATACCTACATTAACTGATGCAGAGTGAAATAAGAACCAGGAGAACACTGTGCACAGTAACAGCAATATTGTACAATGATCAACTGTGAAAGGCTGAAAGACTTATGACAAAGAATGAGCCCCACCTCCAGAGAAAGAACTGTTTGAGTTGGAATGAAGATCAAAGCATACTATTTTCCACTTTAGCTTATTTGTGTTTTTATTTTGGGGTTTTGGTTTTATATGAGTATTCTCTTACAACAATGACCAATATGGAAATGTGTTTTGCATGATAATACATGTATAACCCATATCAAATTGCTTACCATCTCTAGAAGGGAAGAGGGAAAGAAGAAAATGTCTAATTTGGATTTTATAATCTTGAGAAGTATGTTGAAAATTGTAATTACATGTAATTGAGAAAATAAAATATTTAAAAATAAAAAAGCTTACATTTTTCTTGGGAAGATGGAGTTGAAAGGGAATATATTATATACACAAGTAAAAAAAGGTAATTTGAAAAGTACTAAAAAATGGAAAGATTAAATTTTTTTTTCAGAAAATCTCATTTTTTTGTATTTTATTCTAGAAACAATTGAGAATAGAGAATCACTCCTTTAATTCTAGATTTAGGAAAATTATTTTGATAGTCATGTGAAGAAAGCAAGGAAACCAACTAGAAAGTAAACTGCGCTTGAAGGCTTGAATCAAGGTCAAGTGACCATGTGAGTGGAGATAAAGTGAATGAAGAGTTGCAAACCCTCTCAAAACCTTATCTCAAACCCTTGGTGATGTATGAAGAAAGTTAATGAGGGAACATTGCTCAGGAGGATAGAATAAAAACTCTGATGCCCCCTGTAGTCAACAGGAAAAGCAAGCAACTGAGGTAGGGGGATGACAAAGCAGGAGGCAAGCCAATGTGCCCTGGGTGTGCAGGCAAAGTAAGAAGGGCGACAGTTGGCTCCTAAGTGTGATGTGTGAAAGTCAGTGGGTGGAGAGAAAGTTAGATGAACTGAAGCTAGATTTCATTCTCTTCTACTTTTGTATTGGGGGCTGACTAAAGACTGCTGGGACTATTGTTATAGAGTATAGGCTGAAAGAGAGTTAAATGGAGGCTATATATTAATTCTTTCTGTAGGAATGATCAGTTTCCTCATTCGTCTCTCATCCTCTTCTTTCTAATTAATAAAATGTTAAAATCTATGGCCAGTTTCCCCAAATTTTAATCTTTACAGTGAGCCAATTCAACTCCACCCTGTCCCTCTCTCTTGACTCCCTAACCCCTTTATCATATTTCTTATTATATAAAGATGAGCAACAGCCTTGCATCACTCCCACTATTCACTGCTTTTACTCCTACACATGTGCTTCTAAACAAAGGCAGAGAAAATCAAGGAACTGTTTTAACCCATATACTATGACTTTATATTAACATCACTTCAACTGGACCTTCACTGCTGCTAAGCAATCTTACTATACCTTCCTTATCAATTCACTAATCTCCTTTCCATAGCTCTCTTCCAAACCTTTTTATCCTTCCTCAAACTTCCCTTGAGTTTTCCATTCACTGGGCTGAGAATTTTATCTCATATTTTGCAGAAAATAAATTGAGGCCACTAGCCATACCTTCTTCTGTATCTCCCAGATGCCTCTTTCCTCTTACTCCTCCTTCACTCCATTTCACATGAAGAAGTTGCCTTTCCAGATCTTTGCCAACACAAATAGAGCTGTTATAAATATTTTATAAAATATTTTTAAAGGGTTTTTTTCCCTTTTTTCCCTGATCACCTTAGGAATTAAGTCTAATAGTGGATCAAAAGGTACACAAAGTTTTATAATTCTTTGGGCACAATTTGATTGCTCTCCAAACTGGCTGATCAGTTATATTTCCACACCCCCTCCAACATTTGCCATTTTGTCTTTAGCCAATCTGATAGGTGTGAGATGATATTGTTTTGATTTGCATTTTTCTAATCAATAATAATTTGGAGCATTTTCATCTACTTTTGATTTCTTCATACAAAAACTGTCTGATCTTATCTTTTGACCATTGACCTTGTCAACTGGGAAATGGTGTCTATTCTTTTAAGATTCATAAAATTCTATATATATTTTAGATATGATTACCTCTATATAGAAGTTGTCTATAAAGTTTTCCCCCCTGCCTTTCTGCTTTTCTTCTAATCTTGGCTACATTCATTTTATTTGTACAAAAACTTTAATGAATTCAAAATTATCTATTTTACATCTTACAATGTTTTCTAGCTCTTGCTTATTTACAAATTTTTCTCCAAATCATATATCTGATGCATTCTTTGTTCTTCTAATTTGCTTATCATATCTCCCTTTATAACTAGGTCATGAATCTATTTTGATCTTATCTTGGTAAATAGTGTAAGATATTGGTTTCTAGTTTCTGCAAGATTTATTTACAGTTTTCTTAACATTTTTTTTTTACAAAATAGTGAATTCTCATCCCCAAAGCTTAGATCTTCATTTTTCTTAATTCCAGTGCCTTCCCTCAGTTAATTATCTCTTGATTTTTCCTATTTACATGTTGTTTAAGGTCTTTGAGGGCAGAGACTGTCTTGTGCCTCTTTTTGTATACCAAGTGCTTAGCATATAGTAGGCTCTTAATAAATGCTGATTGATTGCTTGAATATTGATTGATGTAGAGGCACAATCAACAGAGAATAATCAAGATAAAATCTACAGGATTTGATCAAGGCAACTGATCAGATAAGAGCAGGAAGGATAACAGAAATGAATCTAGATATGATTCTAAGTGAAATTGCAGGTATTCAGCATAGAGAAGCTTGGGGAAAAGATGGGTTTGAGAAACTGAGTTCTGTTTGGGGCATATTAATAGAAGTGTATAGCTGGTAGGCAGAACACAGTCTTAAAAGTGGAAGGAGAGAGTAGCCAAGACAGGGTCACAATGGTCAACAGTGTCAAAAGCAATAAAGGGAAGGCCACAGAACATAGGAATTCAGAGATGGCTGGTAAACTTAAGAATATTTATAGTTAGAACCTGTACAGAGCTTTAAGGTTTGCAAAGAACTTTGAATATATCTGCTTTTATCCACCACCAGTCCTGGAAGGTAGGTAGCATTCTTATGGCCATTTTAAAGAAGAAACAGGCAGAAAAAGTTTCTGACTTGCCCAAAGTTACACAACTACTGTCTGACAGCTGATTTGAATTCAAGTACTCCCTACTCTAATGCCTAAGTGGTGAAGCTAGAAGGCAAAACAGACCTCTAGGAGTACTTATGAAGAGTGTGAGCAATTCTCTACTGCTGATGGTTGGAGCCTTCAATAATATGTTTATCCTCCTAAGATTATCAGTAAGAGAAGTAGAGGCGGCTACAGTTATAATAAACTGGATACTGGATACTGTTGTCAAAATGGCTCTGGAGCTCAGGAAACGTACCAACTAGGAGAAAATATTCCTACCATTAGAGTTTAGGAAAGAAGATGCCAAGGAAATTCTAAGGTAGCCTCTGGTCCATGAGATGCCCAAGGCGTTTAGCACACCTTTTTGGTTTAAAATCTTCAGTGATTTAAAGATCTTAGAAATCAGCAGCTCAAATACTTTAGGAAAATAGACCGGCTGGGCTTGCTTCGCGCACGGGAGAGAGTCCTGGCCGGATCCTTCCATGAGGCATTCCCCAAATCCAGTAGGGTTTTCTGACGCTCTCTAGAATGCTTCCAAAAGCCAAGGCGCGGAGAGAATGAGACCGGAGGGAAAATGGGTAAAGTAAGAAAAGGGGAGAGTAAGAAGGAAAAGGAGGAGTAGGGGCAGAGAAGAGGAGAGAGGAAGGAAGAAGAGGGAAGAGGGGAAGGCATTTCACCAGCACAATCCTCCCCGTACGAGCCATCCTCCAATCCCCCTTAGCGGCACTCACCACAACCCTTCAAGATGCACTCCAGAAAAGGAGTGGGTGCTCAAAGCCTCTCTCTACGATCCTGCGGTGCTTGGCTGCGCATACGCAATTTAAGCAGTCTGTCCCACTTCTGGGCCTTTCCCAGGAATCTCTAGGCAAGAATCTCTAATCTCTTTGTTCTCCTACCTTAAAGCACCGCCCACCAATATCGCTATGCCACGGTTGAGGGAGAAGGATGTAGTAGTCTCTTTGCTAGGGTGACTAAACTCCAGAAAGATGAAATCGAAGATGCAATTGTGGTTTTTTAATTCACCTTTAATGTTCTAGGCTCTACAGACCCAAATCCTTTGCCTTTCTCACCACCTCTATCCTCCCTCGTTTTAACTCTAATTAACATCTTGCATAACTCACAACTCTATGAGGTTGGGAATGTCATTTTACAGATTTTATCAAAATCTGAACTCAAGAACATCAGTGCCTGGTGGAGAATTACTAGTATCAACAAAGAGAAGGCATATATGTGGAAAGGAGTGTAGGTATACTATAGAAACTTATTGAATCAGAACTCACTGTAAATTATAATGATAATGATGATAAATAGTCTACTTCTTGTTATCATTATTTCTTTTTTTATTGTATACCTAATCTATTTAATTGATGAACCTACTCTCACATAATCCTTCTAGTCCCCACTATTATCTGCCCTTCCTAGCTAAAATCCTTAAAAAGGTTGTCTACAATAAAACCTCCACTTTTCCCCCCATCTCTCTCTTTCTTTAAAAAAACATGTCTTAAACCTAGGCAATGGGGGTTAAGTGACTTGTGCAGGGTCACACAGCTAGGAAGGGTCAGAAACCAGATTTGAAGATATTGAGACTTGAATTCTCTCCCTCCCTGCCATGCTCCTAACCATGCTGAGATGGTAAACAATTTTAATATAGATTTTAACATTTGTAATCATGTAAAAAGTTTTCCCATATTAATCATTTTGTGGAAGAAAACAAATAAAAATTTAAGAAAGAAAGTGAAAAAAAAAGTTTTCTTTGATCTGGATTCAGGCTCAATTCTTTTTCTCTTGAAGCAGATGGCATTTTTTTATTATGAGTCCTTTGGACTAGTTTTGGATCATTATATTGGTGAGAATAGCTGTTAGTCACAGTTGTTCATTGTACAGTATTCCTGTCAACGTGTTCAATGATCTCTTGGTTCTGCTTATTTCACTCTACTTCAGTTCCTGTAAGACTTTCCAGTATTTTCACAGCTTCTCCTGCTTGTTATTTCTTATAGCACAAAAGTATTCCATTGCAATCATAACTTAGTCATTCCCCCATCTTCTCACTTTCCAATTCTTTGTGACTCCCCCAAAAGAGCTGCTTTAAATATTTTTGTACATAAACAAACCTTTTTTTTTTTGTTTTTCATCTCTTTGGAATAAAAAGGGTATGTATTGTTATAGCCTTTTGGGCATAGGTCCAAATTGCTCTCCAAAATGGTTGAATCACTTCACAACTTCCCCAATAGTAACTTGACTTTTCCATATTCCATCTAAATTTTGTCATTTTCTCTTTCTGTGGCTCTGATAGGTATGGGTTGACACCTCAGAGTTATAATTTGCATTTCTCTAATTAATAGTGATTTAGAGCATTTTTTGTATGACTATAAAGAACTTTAATTACTTTGAGAACTGCCTGTTCAAATCCTTTGATCTTTTATCAATTGGGGAATGACTTGTACTTATATATTTAACTCATTTCTCTATTTATTGGAGAAATGAGGCCTTTATCAGAGAGACTTGTAAAAAATTTGCATCATTATGATTACTATGTATTACTTTCCATCCTACTTAGTTTCCAACTCTGTTTAGGTTCTGGTCTCTACTTCCCCCAATTTGTACTTTTTCTATCAACATCCCCTCTTCCCTTATCCTTTTTCCTCCTACTTTCCTGTAGTATAAGATTTTGATTGTGTTGTTCTTCCCTCATTGAGCCAATTTGATGAGATTTACATGCTCTCCTCCATACTTCCCCCACCTTTCCTTCCACTGTAAAAAACTCTTTCATACTTCTTTTATGTGCAATAATTTAGGACATTTTATATTTCTCTTCCTCCTCCCAGTACATTCCTCTTTCTCTTGTCATGTAAGGTTTAAATTAATTTCCAACACTCCAAGAATTATTTATAAAGTTTATTAATAATCACTTGAAGTAGAAGGAACAAAAAAGAAATAGAAGTAAAAAAAAACCCAATTACCTAACAAAATTAAGAACATGTAGCTAAGTTCTCCTTGCCTGCTCAAAAATCTCATGTTCAGCAGCCTTCGATCCAGGAGAAGAGAGCGAGAGGTGGGGCTACACCAAATTTATATCCTCCCTAACATAAGAAGGAAAGTTGAGTACTGGAAATTGTAGTTCTGGGGTACAGAAATTAATTACACAATCCTCCCTGTGATTCCCACGGGAAACAAGCATGTAGAAATCTCCCAGATTTACATGCCTAGTTTGCCCATGGAATCAGTACACATAACCAACTTTTATCTCTAAAGATCTTTAACTAGAGGTACATACAATATTGCACTTTCTAAGGGGAAATTATAATAATTTGGGGATAAAAGGGAAATAAAAAAGAAAGAGAACAAAACCAATGATTGCTAGGTGCATTGACAAAAAGCCAATTAAGGGGCAGTCCCCTTTGGCATAAGAGTATACATTCAAAATAAATGCATTCAAACCCCTCACACACACACAGTTCAATTTCACTACATCCCAAAGTTCATTCTGGATTTTTTGGTGCAGTGTGTGGTTTCTGCAGGCATCTCCATGGTGCTTTCTCTAAACAGTTCACTTTCAGGATTCAGGGAGTATAGAATTTAAACTAATGTGCAATATTTCAAGTATTATTCTTTTAAACTTTATTATTTGACAAAACAGAAGCACGTGACTTAGTTTTTCTACCTGCTCAAAATTCACTGCTCCGCCAAAGCTGCCAACAGGAAGGAAAAAGAGAAAAAGAACACTAGACACAGAACTCCACCCAATTTATATCCTGTCTACCTCAGCATGTAACTGACAGGAAGTGAATGGGGCTCTGGGAATTATAGTTTTGCTGGGGATCTCAGCTTCACTGGGGATCATAGTTTTTAGGGTAACAGATTCCAATTTCACAATCCTCCCTGAGATGCTTTGGAAGACTAGTCTCCCCAGTGGATCTTGTAAACATAACCAACTTATATATTAAAATAATTTGTGGATAAAAGGAAAGAGGACAAAATCAATGATTGCTAGGCGCATTGACAAGAATCCAATTAGGGGGCAGTCCCCTTTGGCATAAGAGTATACATACAAAATAAATGTGTTATAACCCCCCACAGTTCAACTAATTATACTTTATGGTTCATTCTGGGTCTTCTGATGCTGTGAAGGTTTCTTCAGGCATCGTCATGGTGTCTTCTTCAAACAATTTATTTTCTAGATTCAAAGGGTTATCAAGTTCCTTTTCCTGAAATGTTTCTTTTTTAAAAGATTTTTTAGCTTTATGACAATTATACAGTCCCTATGACAATTATGCAATCCCTCCTGAGGAGGGTGTTGCAATCCCTATGATAATTATATAATCCCCACTATAGAAGATATTGATCTATTGGGTGGATCTTGGGTCCACTCAGGTAGCCACTGAAGCTCATGGATTTTAATCTTGGCTGAAATGCTCCCTCTTGGGGGCCATTTAGGGGTACCATATCCCTTAGGAAAACTTTATAAGACTATAACCCATCACAGGGTAACCAACTCCTTAGGTTTGCTCCCTCCTTTGGCATGAGACTGTAACAGCTCTAAAAGGCATATCTTTCATATGTTTCATCCATTTTAACGTGGAGGCGAGGAATAGTGCTATAGCACTTCTCTTCAGCTACTAAATGGACCCTTACCTCGTTACAAACATGTTACAAACAACTCAAAGGTATTTTTATAATGGTATCTTCTCCAGTTCAGTCATATAGAAAGGTACAAATAAAGAGTATATATACAGTACATATAGCTAATTGTCAAAACATAATAACTCAAAATGACATAGTGTAACAGAACTTAAACAAAATAAAATCTTAAAACAATCAGCAAATACAATATATATGACAGGATACAGGCACTGAATTCGAGTCCTTTTTTTCCAATTCTGATATAGAGATTTCCATAAAACAATGGGGTCTAAAAAAAGCTTAAAAATCCACCTCTAGAATCTTTAAGGTTTCTCTCCTCCCCAGGATCATTATCCATTTAGGTTCCTTTGGTCACACCTCTGGGATCTCCCATAGTGAATTCCGAGCTGAACATAGTGTGGAGGAATCCCATATTGGATGTATTGTAGAGACTGGGCAGGCCAGAATGGCAAGGGGGTGTAGGGAGACGAATCTCTCCTCTGAATTACAAGGATCAGTGCACATAGGAATAGTAGGAAGAAAAGACATCCTAAAACTGGGAGCTGTTTTAAATAGGCAATGTACTGCTCTTTCATAGAGTGAGCCATGCTTGCAATTCTACTTCCTGTTTGTAAAATTGGAATTTGGGAAATGCCATTTAAAAGTATATATATATATTTATTTTCTATGGACACGTGGGGACCTTAAAAACTACATTTCCCGTGGTCCAACGAGTTTCCTGTTTTGGATTACGTATTCAAGGTGAGGGACTGTTTTAAATACGGGGAAGTGACTTTGAACTTCCTCTTTAGCTACCTGAGCTTGCAGAGGTAACAATAATGGCTGGGGCAGCAGTTTTGAATCTTTACAAGCGTGTGGTCTAATGACTTTATCCCTATCAGCATGGCCTTAATTAAAATACTAATTTCTATATTTATATCAGTCTTTATCATTTTTAATTGTAACATGTTTGGAAGAGTAATCTTCCTTCCTCTTCCCCTTAGGAGTAAAGCACAAGGGAGCAGCTTGTTTCCCCTGCCACATGGACAGAAAGTTAAGAGGGATTGCCTAAGGGAAACACACCCCAGCTTCCAAGACAAGCAGCAAGCAAGTACTCAGCTGTTGGCAATGTAAGGGAAGGATTTATACTTTCCAAGCCTCCAGAGAGTGGCTCCAATCAGCAGCAGCAGCAACAGCAGGAGCTTTGGCAGAATCAATAGCTCTGCAAGGATCACTCAGGCAGCGAGGCAGGATCAGAAGGAGCAGGCAGCTGGGACCACCCAAGAAGTTAGCAGCAGGAGGCAAGATCACCAGGAATAGGCAGCTCCAAAGAGAGTTCAGAGTTCTCTTGGAGTTCTTTTCAAACTAATTTACCCAGAGAGAATTAAGGGTTTCCGAACCCCACTTCCAGTCACCATAAATGTAAGAGTTAAATTAATGTACAATACTTCAAGTACTATTTTTTAATAAAGTTTATTATTTGACAAAATAGAACCACGTGTTAAGTTTTTCTACCTGCTCAAAATGCCCATTCCACCAACAGGAAGGAAAAGGGCTAGACACAGAACTCCACCCAATTTATGTCCTGTCTACATTAGCATGTAACAACAGGAAGTGAGTGGGGTTCTGGGAATTGTAGTTTTGCTGGGGATCATAGCTGTACCGGAGACTGTAGTTTTTAGGGTAACAGATTCCAATTACATCATCATCCATAGAAGAATTTAAAAAGGCCTTTTCAGTCACCTCCCTTTTTGCCTTATTCACTCTTGGAGGATCTTGGTGATTCATTCAAGATGTCCAATAAGAGAATATGGTGCAGAGGCAGGTAGAGGGCTTAATGGATTGAGAGCCAGGTCTAGAGAAAGGTCCTGGGTACAAATTTTGATTCAGATACTTCCTGGTTGTGTGATCCTGGGAAAGTCACTTAATTCTCATTGCCCAGCTCTTACTACTCTTCTGCCTTGGAACCAATACAGAGCATTGAGTCTAAAATGAAAGGCTGGGGGCAGCTGAGTGGCTCAGTGGATTGAGAGCCAGGTCTAGAGAAGGAGGTCCTAAGTTCAAATCTGGCCTCAGACACTTCCTGGCTGTGTGACCCTGGGCAAGTCACTTGACCCCCATTGCCTAGCCCTTACCACTCTTCTGCCTTGGAGTCAATATTTTTTAAAAATATATTTATTTAAAAAAATAATAAAATAAAAATAAAATAAAATGGAAGGTAAAGGTTTTTGAGAGAGAGAGACAGAGACAGAAACACACACGGAGAGAGAATATAGGGACATAGTATATGGAAAAAGCCTCTTCAATATTGTAAATTCAAGGAGTTCAGAGGATACCTCAGCATCCTGCTATTTCAGAATCTGAGTTCTAGTCAGTGTGATATTGGTATATCACAATAGCTGAGTCATCAGAGATACTGGTTTTGGATGTCAATTTGTTAAGATAAATACTATATAAAGGACTCCATTCTCCTCTAGACAAGGAGAAATAGGCTCTTATCATGTTGGGTGAAAATGTAGTTTGTTCTTGTCATATCTTTGAATATATTTTGTAAAAACTACCTAGCATTAAATGATGAAATGGAATTGGGATACTAGCTAAAGATATCTAGTATGTCTAGTATATATCTATATCTAGATAAAGATATCTAGTATGTCAACGTTGAAAAACAAAGAACTACCAAATAGTTAGAAAGAACAAATCTTTAATCAGGACAGGGGAAACAATGCTCTAATAGCCTCCATACAAAGTTATGCATAAAATGGCACACAGAAACAAGCTCTGAAACTCTGGGAACACTGTCTCAGGGAAAATTCACCTAAAAAGGAATTTTTCAATGAACTGAAGAACTTGGGAGTCTGTATACAATACACTCTGGGGAATGAAGGAAAGAAAACACACAGACTTCTTTACAGGGAGGCTTCAGAAAGAGGCGGTAGCCAGAGGTGGAGGTCCCAGGGAGTGGCCTAAGAAGATTGAGTATTTTTATCACTCCTTTTCAGGGTGTTTAATGGATACTTAATGGTCCTTTGTTCAGTGGGACTTCCCCAAAGGCAAGTTCCCAAGAGACAAAGGAAAATTCTGGGGTTCCACAAAACAAGGTCATTAGGGGGAAACCTGTTCAAGGACAATAGAAGGCCTTCAATCTAACTAGCTCTGGGATGGTAAGGGCGTACTTCCTACTGTTAACTTAGAAAAAACACAGAACTATTAAATAGTCATAAAACCACTCTTTAATCAAGGGAAAGGGGGATGAGGGCTACTTGGCCTCTTATGCAGAGCTGCGCCTTGTGCAGAGTCTAAATGAACACTGCTTGGCTCTGCTCCCTGATCCCCCTGGGAGTGCCACCGCGCTAGATGACGACTCCCCCAAACAAAGGAAATTGGGGAACTTATATACCTTTTGGGAAGATCCAGGGGCTGGGGAAGATGATTGATATTATACTGGTAAGGATACAATCAAGCTAGAGAAAGGGATCATAGCTAGAGGCTAGGTGTAGGGGAAGGGACTGCTTACTCAATGGATACAAAAGGATAGTTCCTGCCCAGGTTTGTCTTCCTGGGACAGGGTCTCTGATACAATGGGCAAGACTACCTAGGACAAAAGGGTATTTAGCATTTACCCTGGGGTTTATTATTCAGTCTGCAACTGCTAGACCGAGATTCCCTTCAGGGAACTGGGAACAAGCACAAGCTTTTGGAGTCTCCAACCTACAAACTATTTCTAAACTTGGGGTTCATCATACCTCACTAAACCACAAGTTTGGGGACTCTAGATTCCATGTCGACACTACATTTAGTTACATAAACAATTCACTGATCTATTCTTTCTTCCTTCTTTGGGGGAAAAGCATAAAATTTCCCCTAAGAATTTCTTTATCTGAAACAAATTGATATGTTGACTCACTGTTGTAATTTGTGTGTGTGTGTGGGATATTATCTATTATTTCTATAACTTGTTCTTTGATCCACAAATTCTTTAAGATTGCTATTGCGTATCATAAATTGATTTTGAATATTTTCTTCAATGCCCTTTTATTTAGTTTTATTTCATTTTGGTCGGTGAAAGATGGGCATAGTATTTCTGCTTTTCTCAAAGTGTGAAGTTTTTTTGCATCATCATATATGGTTAGTTTTTGTAAAAAACTATGCATGCGGTTTATTCCCTGTCGACTCCAAAGCACTAAATATTATTTTTAAAAAGTAGGGTGTACTAAATAAAAATTCACAGTCTTCGCGTTTATTAATTTTTGGCAAAGTCATAAAATAAAAATAAAAAAATTTAAAGGAAATACGTAAACTGTGTCTGTAGTAACAGGCAAATTAGAGATTCAGCGGGAGGAGTTTTTCAGGAAGTAGATGGTCCCAAAAAGCTCTGGGGAGAGCCAGCTTCTAGCAGTATCCTCGCTCCTCCCCCAATGACATGCGCAATAACAAGTGAGCAGAGCCTTCCCTAAGGGTTCAGGTTTGTGGCTGGGCCCCCGAGAGAAAGGTAAGTGTAGGATGCTTGCAGGGTATGGTAGAGGGCAGCATGTGATGCAGGTTAAGGTGAAGAAGAAATTTGCGAATGCCTGAGTAGGAGAGGATATCCCGAGTTCTAGAGAAGAAGGTCACTATTGGTCTGCCAAACGGAAGTAGCTTGAACCCCAAATTTTGGGAAAGCTTACCGCTGAGGCCCCGCCTTCCTAGGAGACTTTCTGAAGCAGCTGGCGATTCGTGCGCAGCTCCTTTACCATTAATAGAAGTCTTGGTTCCGTGTCTGATATCTATCCTGGCATTCTGTCTCCAGGTATTTAATGACTCCGGCTCTGGTTTCCGGCTTCTTTCTGTCGGCCCCTGCGAGAATCTGTAGCTGGAGGCTTGTTTCATTGCGGGAGCAGAGTAACCAGGGACGGGGATAAGGGTTGGAGGTGGGAAGGACTAGTCTTCGTTTTCCCAGTGAAGGGGGACGGTCCAGGACGCTGGTGGGGTTGGGCATTAGCGGGTAAGCTTCCACCAGGAAACTTTACTGGGTCCGTATAGCTACACCAAACGTGACCACTGGAAGGCACCCTTAGGATTCTTCAGTACAACCCTCATGTTTTACAGAGGAAACTTCTAGGGATAAAATGATTTGAGATAGGTCACACAGCTGGTAAGTGGCTACTAGGTCGGGAAGGTAGGTCTCCTAAGCCAGTACCTGTGCGCTTTCCATGAAACTATGCCAGTGCTTATTCAGTGCTTTGGTTTTTGAGTTCCCTGAGGTCCGGTTGTGTAACTGAAAATGTCAGAGCTACTTAGGATGTATCTAGGCTGCCAGTAATGCTTAGCACAGTGCTTAGTGAATGTGGAATTAACCCTTGCTGTGAAAGGCGATTTTAAACCCTTGGCTGAAGAAATGCTAACTTTGAATGGGAAGATTATTTTTCTCATCATCCAGATCCCAATTCTACTTAAACAAGATATGGTCAAGTATCTCAGTTTTAGAGAGCAGGAAAATCACTTTTATATGATTCCCAGATTCCTGAGTCTCATCTTTCTGGGGCACTCTCTCCCTATGTTAGGTTTGGAAATGCAAAGAAGCACTGATATGGAAGGGAAGGTGGTGTATGAATGTAATGGAATACTACTGTGCCATAAAAAATGATGAGATGGTTTCAGAGAAACCTTGGAAGAGTTGTATGAAATGATTGAGTGTTAAGGGAGCAGAACCAGGAGAACAACATATACTGTAAAAAACAATTTTGAAATCCTTAAGAACTCTGATCAATTCAGTGATCAACCATGATTTACAAAGAAAAATGTTATTCAGTATCCTGACGGAGAAATTATAGACTCAGGATTCAGAATGAGACATACATTTTTAGACATGGCTAATATGGGAATTTATTTTAATTTGACTATAATTTTCTATTACGAGGCTTTTGGTTTTGTTTTTAGTGGGTAGGGAAAGTGGAAAGAGAAAAAATAAAATGAAAAGAAAAAATTGGTATTGAAAAACTATAATTACAGAATGAAATAAAATCAGTACATAGAGGGGGCAGCTGGGTGGCTAAGTGGATTGAGAGTCAGGCCTAGAGATGGGAGGTCCTAGGTTCAAATTTGGCCTCAGATACTTCCTAGCTGTGTGACCCTGGGCAAGTCACTTAACCCCCATTGCCCCCCTAGCCCTTACTGCTCTTCTGCCTTAGAACTAATGCACAGTATGGATTCTAAGATGGAAGGTAAGGTTTAAAAAAAAAAATCAGTACATAGCCTCTGGAAAGGGCATGTAAGTAGATTCTTCAATTCCATTTACCATTTCTGTGATTTCTCAAACCAAAACATCCTTCCTTAGCCACCATTTCCTTATCTATTCAGTCTCTGACTTTAGCATGTAAATTCATTGAGGAGAGGAAGTGTCTTCCTTTTGTATTTGTACATCTAGTGCTTAGCATAGTACTTGGGCAAATAGTGACGATTAGCAGAGTCAACAGCTGCTTCTACTTGTTTCTTCTTCATTTGACACTTACTGTATGCTCTTTCACATGATAACAGAGATTCACATTCCTTGGGGAAGAAGCAGGCACGTCTTCCACAAAGGAAATGAACTTTTTTCATCTCCCTCCTGACACAGGTCAAGATTCCCCTCTGCTTCTTCAGATCCTTTAAAAATATTTTACTGATGCCTTTTGTTTTTTATATCATAGTCATTTCCCCAATGCTTTCTTATAACAAAGAAAAAACAAATGTAAAACAGACCATGAATAAAAATTCCATTCCATTATCTTCTTTGACTGGGATAGGTAAGTGTATTCTATCACCTGTCCTCTGGTTTCAAGGTTTGTTATTGCATTTAATCTGAGTTGAGCTGTCATTTTCATTTACCTTATTGTAGTCATTGTTCTCCTAAATTTTTCACTTTCCATCGGTTCATCTACCTTTCCATTTCTCTTAATTCTTTATTTTTTTATCATGCAATATTTCTTTATATTCACATATTATAATTTATCCAGCTATTCACTAGTCAGTGAACTCTTTCCCCAATTTTTGCAATCACAAAAAAATATTACTCTGAACATATTGTTGTTTATGAGACTTTTTTTTTTTTACCTCCATTGGGTATATGCCTAATAGTAAGTATTGTGGGCTTCTGCCCAGGACATTTCACTTTGTCCAGGCTTATTGTGTATCTCTGGTTCAAGTTTGAAATGAAATGGGACATTTGTGGTCCATAGATTGACAGTTAACAATAACAAGTAATGTTAAGGAAAGACTTTCAGATCAGGAAAGGGATGTTCATCAAATATATATTCTTTTTTAAATATATTTTTATTTATTTCATTAAATAATATCTAATTTTTAAATATTACACAACCAATTACTGAGTTGCTACCCCAAACATACCCATCCACATGGTTACTTCACAACAGATAACCAAGGGTATTCATAAGATGCATGAAAACAAACTCAAGTTGATGTGTCTTCTATTAGGGTCTCCTGGGGCTCTGGGGACAGTGTTTCTGGGAGGATCAAACCTCTAGAACAGTGGTTCCCAAACGTTTTTGGCCTTCTGCCCCCTTTCCAGAAAAAATATTACTTAGCACCCCTGGAAATTAATTTTTAAAAAATTTTAATAACAATTAAAAGGAAAGATAAATGCTCCTGTGGCCATCACAAACCCTCCCCTCCCCCCGGGGTCGCTGCAGCACCCACCGGGGGAGGTGGCACCCACTTTGGGAATCACTGCTCTAGAAGATTCTCCAAAAACTCGAGGATCATATATATGTATTGTTGTACCCAAATTTTAATACCTAGCCCAGGTTCATGGCCAGAGGAAGAATCACACTGACAATGCAATATGCAAGAAGATGTTCATTCTTTACTAGCAATAATAGCTAGGGTGGCTAGGTAGAGAGGCATGCCTGAACGACCCCTTGGAATTCTCAGCCAAGAGTGTATATAGAAATGTTTGGGGAAGGGGGTTGGTACATACATAATTATCAAGGTAGTGTCAGGGACAGGTGGTCAGGAAGCATCTGGGGAGGGAGGTTTCAGGGTCAGGGGTCAGGAAGCATTTGGCAAACATACATTAAGTAGGCAAATATTGTTAAGCAGGCAAATATAGACAAACATTCCTCAAGAAGGTTAATATCCATCAGATAAGATAGCTTCAGTTTCAGGTTTATGATAGGGGGAGATAAGGAAGACTGTACTGGGAAACCTTGGGGGCTGGTGGTAGCTTGTCCAGGCCAGAAATAGTTCAGTAGACTGCCAGACTGATTTTTAAATCCAACAGTATATATATATATGGAACTCAGGACATCAAACCTACACTGAGAGGTGGTAAGCAGGCATCTGGAAGCAGTCTGCTACAATTGATTCTAAAACACCAGGTGTTGGTCTTCTTGGGAACTGATCTCTGATATAATGGGAGAAACTTCTAAGACTAAAAGGGTACTTAACATTTGATTAGGTCTTCCAACTCCACCTAAGTTGGGATCATCAATACTTTAAGGTCTATGGTTCAGTCTGAGATGGATGGGTCTGGGACTTCCCTTGAGTGAGGTTTCTTGGGACAGGGTCAAATTTGGGGCTTCCAAAAAACCCAGTTGACAAATGCTCCTCTTTATTCATCTGTGTATGATACAGTGTCTGTGTATGTTATATTTTTCTTTATCTTGTTCTTCCTTCCTCAGCAGATCCTTGAACCAAAGGAGTATTCCTCAATTTTGCAATTTCTAAGTTGAATCAGAGTTTAGACATGGCCAAGATTTTTCTTTTTAGGCAGAAACCTTTTTATAGTATTTTAGATAGAGGGTTAGGTTCTCATGGGAATCTCTTGAGCTGTACATCCACCACAATTTAACTTCTAATCCTTTGTAACCTTTGAAATGCTGATTGAACATTCTCTCAGGTGAATTGAGAATCAATAACAAAGAAAAAGGAAAGGTGCTTATTTGGCCACATTTAAGAGAAGTTAATTAACTTAAAAAGTTAATATTTAATTAATGGTTGATATTAAATCAATGATCTAAAGACAAAATATATATTCCCCATCCACCCCCGTGAGAGTGTGCATGAATTTATAATGATTTATTAGCAAATATAAATTTAACATATATTCACTAAGTTCCCTATCCCCTTAACAAAAAAAAAAATCATATCTTTATGTCCATCAGATTCCAAAACCGGAAGACATGATTTTAAGTATAAATATAGGGGCAAGAGTTAAAAACTATATAAATAATATAATAGTGCTATGGTATAAATACTATAAATAGTATAAATAAACAAAATATATAAAACATACAAAATATGCAAAATATACAAAATAAAATATTTCATAAAATTGTATTTTACAACAAATATACTGTCAGATTTTTTATTTTTCAGTTTTTTAATTTTTAAATTTTTTTCAAAAAATGTAAATAAATTTAGTTAATACTGACAAAATATCTAAATTAAACTTGTAGGCACTGTCAATAAAATTTTTTAATTAGTTAATGTAGCTTATTTAAAGCAAAGCACTGAAAATGCTTAGATGGTTTATAATATAGACCCATAAACAAAAGGTTTGGTCGTAACCTATTAATTTTAATTAGACCTACACATGCAAGTTTCCTCTACACAGTGAGAATGCCCTTAAGACTGTAACTATAAGATAAAAGAAGCCAGTATCAGGCACACTAATAGTAGCCCATTACACCTTGCTCAACCACACCCCCACAGGATACAGCAGTGACTAACATTAAGCTATAAACGAAAGTTTGACTAAGTCTTAATTATTTAAGGTGGTTAATTTCATGCCAGCCACCACCTCATACACTTAACCTAAATTAACAAATCTCAGTGTAAAGCATGTTTAAGCTGTATATAATATAAAGTTAATACTTAGCTGAACTGTTACATGTAGAGAATACGCTCTAGTTAATATTAAAATAAACAATTAAAATTACTTTAATAATGCTGATTATATGACAACTAAGACACAAACTGGGATTAGATACCCCACTATGCTTAGTTATAAACTCAGATTGTTAAAACTAATAGCAAAACTATTCACCAGGGAACTACTAGCCATTGCTTAAAACTCAAAGGAGTTGGCGGTGCCCTAAACCCACCTAGAGGAGCCTGTTCTGTAATCGATAAACCCCGATAAAGCCTGATAAACCCAACTCTATCTTGCCAATACAGCCTATATTCCGCCATTGTCAGCCCACCTTAAAAAAGCCAAACAGTAAGCAAAATTATTTTTCCATAAAAATGTTAGGTCTAGGTGTAGCACATGAAAGGGAAAGAAATGGGCTACATTCTCTTATTTTAGAGAAACAACAAATCACATTATGAAACTAAAGAGCTTGAAGGAGGATTTAATAGTAAATTAAGAATAGAAAGCTTAATTGAATTAGGCAGTAGGGCCTGCACACAAGCCCAACACTGTCCTCAATATAATTCACCAAAATTACTAATAACTTTGTTAAATAAGAGAGGAGAAAAGTTGTGACGTGGAAAGTGCACTTGGAATATCAAAATGTAGCTTAACCTTTAAAGCATTTAGCTTACACCTAAAAGATTTCAGTTAATTCTAAGGCAATCAAAAAAGGGATTGGATGGGGGAAGGGTTTCCTCTTTTCACTTCAGTTGAGGATTAGTTAGTTCCTGCTAGTTGTCAGCTGGTAGCATTATGCAGGGGGACAGACTTCTCTCTCTTCCCTAAAGGTCTTAACTTTAATTTTTATTAGAAAGTTTCAGGGATTATTGATCTGAAATTATCACTATTACGTGAAGTGAGAAATTAGTGTGTTGTTTTCAAATAGTTAACAATATTAATAGCTCCAAAATGAACAAAACACTAGGAGTTAGTAAGCTGGTCTCTCAGAGACTGGCCCCTTGCAGAACAAGATTGCCCCACCCCATTCAGAATACAGTGGCCTCTTATTTACCTTTGGCCTGAGTGAGACAGAAGCCACTTATGTCTTCACTATCAGAAGCAACCAGTGTCTTTACTATACAAAATATTTTGGGCACTTGGGAATGTGTCTTTTGAGTTTGTACTTTTAAATTATTCAAAACTGTAGTCTAGTGATTTAGGAATAAGTTTTATGAACCAGGGGCTAGACTAATAGTCTTTTCCCTGTTCTACAGCTCCCTCTCCCAGCTTTCATAAGCAACCTTTGGCTGCTTTAATTTGTATTCTTAGTCCCTTCACCTTTTACTAGCCCAGCCTGTTCAGTTTGTATTCAAACAGGGTACCTACCTGAGAGACCAGGTGGCCAGAAGCTCTGGAAAACATAATAGTGGCTTGTCAAAGGTAGCAAAATCTCCCAATCAGCCCTGCATCCAAAATGTATCATAAACTATTCTGGGTTGGTATGCAGATTTAACCTGAGTCCAATCCTTGACCATTTGCTTAAAAGGTTAATTTGGAGGATACCCCGTTTTAGGAAGATTTGGATGTGACCAGGTGAATGTGTCTGGATGATGTCTTTTAACCTGAGGGTTGTATTTTTCTATAAATAAGGGGGTTTCCTATAAGCTGGAGCTTTTGGGGTGCCTCTTTCTCTTTTTCTCAATAGTCTTGCATTTGAATTGATGGCTTCCCAGTTCCTTGAATAGTGGCAAATAAAGGGCACATCTTGTTACTTCAAGACCCCCTTAAACTTCCACTTCACACACTATTAATCCTAATGCTAACTATATTTGTGAATAATTCACTACTGATTTTACTTCACACACAGTCATCAAATGGGTTCAACCCTGAGTTTGTCTAGAGACATACTGGACTATATTGGGCAATGTCTAGAGTCCCTGACTTTATGATTTATAGCTCTTTTAATAAAGTCATTTTTGGCTTGGAAAATTACCCCTAGTTTTTTATTTTACAGTTTTCTTTTACAGTTCAAACCCCATTTTCCATCTGACTCTGACTCCATTCTTAATTCCATCCCTTTCAACTTCCACCCCAATTATCCCACTTTATAGTTATATACCTTTTTTTCCCCCCACTGTGATCTCTGGAATGCTTACTTTCATCTTTAACTTTTTTCTTTCTCACCGCTTTCATTTTTTTTATATCCATTGAAACCTGGCTCCTCCCTGATGACACAGCTTTCCTAGCTGCCCTTTGGTGATCCTTCCCTATTGCCTACAAACATGTTGTGGGGGGTTCAAGGTGAATCCCCAGGGTTTGGGAAGAGTACCTTTTGCAAGGATACAATACTCCAAAACTTAGCTTAAAAATAAAAAGAGAAATTTATTAATTTAGAAGATAATGTTGAATCCGGACAGGAGGACAGCATAGGTGGAAGACTGCCTCATAGGTAGAAGAGCATAGATGGAAAGCTGTTCCTAGATGACATCAATTTTGGTGTCTTTATACTCTTTACAACAGTGAAGACATGACTCTGTGCCATGGTGAAGATGTGACTCTAGAGTGGTATGCACTGAGGCATGGGCAGGGGGGAGATTTGCCTGAAGATATAGTGGGTGACCCTCATAGTTTAGAGGACAGATGGATGTCTGATACACAACTTGATGACTGTCCATCTCAAATCTGAAGGATCCAAGGAGGATAATTATCTCAGGGTCTTATAGGAGTTATCAATTGTTTTAAGTTAGGAGTTGTGTTTCAAAGTTAATATCCAATATTCTAAGTATTCTATTTAAGAAGATTTATTATTAATAACTAACAAAAAAACTAGCTAACCCAGCCTGGTCATCAAAGAAGAGTGAGAGAGGGAGGAGTTACAGAGCTTATAAATGATACATGACCATGCAAGTGGTGGAGAGATGAAAAGGAATTCTGGGAAATACTGGAGGACTTCTGGGGGATGAAGTCCAGGGTACAGGAATTTCTGATTATAGAGTCACAGGGACAGAAGGAATTTCCCTGCTTATAGTTTGCCTGAAATACTTACGTAGTTTTGGGGGTACAATGCCCATGCCAAACATACCCACATCTTCCCCATCATTAAAACCCTCCTCATTTATTTATAAGTTTTTCTAGCTGAGTATCATAATGTATGCTTTGTGCCTAAATTCCTTGAGAAGGCTACTTCCCTTCCTCTCATTTATTTCTTAACTCAGTCTTCTGGTTTCTAACTTCATGATTAAACTGACACTGCTCTCTCCAAAGTTACCAATGATCTCTTAGTGTCCCCTTCTTTTCTTCTAGATTATTGTGCTTTATGTTCTAACCAGCTCTCATATCATCTTTGTATAAATGATTCTCAAATCCAGTTATACAAGCCTAACTCTTCTCCTGTCTTCCTCTTTTGTCTGGAGCTGTTTCTGAACTGGATGTCTTAAAATCCACATACATATTTAAAACTGAGCTCATTATCTTTCTTCCCACTCCCAAGTTCTCAACCCCTCTTCTTATCTTTTCTATTGCTATTGAGATTCTATATTCCTTCACTTTGTAATCTCATTAATTCCCATGGATTTAATTATACTAATGAATCTCAAATCCACCTATCTTGCCCTAACCTCTCTGCTGACCTCCAATCTCTCATCTTTAATTGACTTTCAGACATTTCAAACTGGATATCTAGTACATATCTAATTCATTATCTCCAAAACTGAACATATTATCCTTCCCCCTAACTGTCCTTCCTTCTTACCATCCCTATTACTGTCAAGGACAACTATTCTCCCAGTTTCCCAGATTCACAACCTAAGTATTGTCCTTAACTCTTCATTATCTTATTCCCTGTATCTAATCAATAGGCCTGTCAGTTTCACACTGGCAACATCTCTCAAACATGTGTCCTTCTCTCTTCTAACACTACCACCAGTCTGGTTCAGACCCTTATCACTTAACATCTGGTAAGGTGGATCTACTGGTAGGTATCCTTCAATCAACTAGCAAAGCAATTTTCCTAAAATGCAGGGCTCGTGATATCTAAATGTGGATTTTAAAATTAATATCCAATAACTAAATATTATATTTAATAAAATTTTATTAATAACTAAAGTAAGAGATTTAGCTATTCAGCCCATTTGCAAGAGCAAAAGAAAGAGGCAGAGCCTCAGAACTTATACAAACATGACCACCCAAATGTAAACAAAAGGAAAAGCATTCTAGGTAATACAGAAAGGAACTCTGGGCAATGCAGTCTTTAGGGGTTCAAGATTTTCCTACTATACATTCCCCCCCTGTGATCCTATTTGGGAGACCAGTCTCCCCAAAAGGATCATGAAAACATAATTGACTTAAAAATTGCAATAATTTGTACATAAAAGGAAAAGAGAACAAAACCAATGATTGCTACATTGACAAAAAGCCAATTTGGGGGCAGTCCCCTTTGGCAGAAAAGTATACATTCAAAACAAATGCCTTCAACCCCCCCCATAGTTCAATTTCACATACTAAAATTCACTATGGATCTTCTTGATGCAGTGTGTGGTCTCTGCAGGCATCTTCATGACACCTTCTCCATACAGGTTCATTGTCTGGATTCTGAGAAGTAGCAAATTTCTTATCCTAAAATTTCCTAAATTCAAATGAAAGTTCACAATAATAACAAAGGGCCCCCTGAGGAAAATAATAAAAAAAACAGGGATCACTCAGGAATACAGGGGAGAGTTATAAGGTATAAGAATCAATTGCAAAAGAAATCACAAACAAAAAAAGCAACATAAAAGATAAAAAATAACTTGTGGATGAAATAAAAATGTCAAAGTCTTATGTCTAAAAAAATCTAAGTAAAAGAAAAATAAAACGATAACAGGTCCTTGAATCAGGGCCCAATTAAAGTGATTTAAGTAATTATGCACTTACCCAATCAGTAGCCAGGACTACAGAAAGTTTGCCACACTTATAAAAGACAGAAAAAAGGGACTAGATTATGGGAACCAGGATGACATGCTTGGATAAAATGTGGTTCAAAGGAAGTCCTGCGTCTTAACATATGTTAAGTGCTGCAACCTCAAACCCCAAACAAGTTCAAGCCCTCTTGTCTTGGCTCAAAATTACATCAATCCCACTGGGATTGGTTGGTCTCTTTGATCTTGTGCTTGATTTGCACTATGCAGGTTGGCTTTGTGCAGCTTTAGAGCTGTGCAGTGGCTCTTTTTATATTTTCTTCTTCTGGAATCAGGTATAATCATTAAGCAAAGTCCCATAGTATTTAAATAATCAATGGCATTCTACAGTTTAAAGCTTTTTGGGGTATGCATTAATATTAGAACAAATGTACTTTAAATTTATATTACTGTAAAATAAAAAAGATTAATATTGTTTATATGTACTTCAAAGTACTCAGATACTATATTGCAAATACAAGGAAAAAACCATAAGAAAAAATGTTTTAAAAATCAAAAATATATAACTTAGAATCAGTGACACACTGTGTCAGCCAAGGGGAGATAGAATACAAAAATTCCTCATCAAAAAATGAGATTCATTTCCTTTTTAAAATTGGCCATGATCTACTGTGTGAGTACAGATGATTTTCACAAAATAACAGATATATAAAAACAAAACAGTAGTAGAGTAGATAATGCACATTCAAATAAAGTACCAAATTCCCAAAATTCACAATAGCCCAGTTATTGACAATAGCAAACAAACCCATTATTATATAGGATTCACATGAGTTTTATACATAGCCACTTGCTGTGTGATGCTTAAAAAAAATTTATGAACCGGTAGATATATGTCACAAGTTATACAGATGTAACAATTTTTTCAACCTTGGCAAAAACGCAAACCTCTGTATTGCTCAGGAAAATCTTTTTGGAGTCTAGAACATCACCAAGAACTTAGATCCTTCTGGAAGTAAATTAAACTAAAGAGTTAAAATATCATGCATGCAGGAGCTCTTTTTGGCTTCCTGCTTTATATATAAAGTTTTGGTAGGAACTTCTGTTTGGTTCTCTACCTTTTAATACAACATTCTTTATAATATGAAAACATATCATCCATTCAGAAGGTACTAGGTATCTAAAGTCATTTCTAAAAACTATAAAATTTCAGTTTAAATTCTTAAGTCATATTCTCCAAGGTTGTATAAGCAATATGTGACTTTGATAGTTAAGATGGCAAATCCAGGATACATAAGACTTATGGGCTTTTTACAACTTAAAAAAAAATTGTATTAGATGCAATGGTATGTTGTTCAGTAAAGCCATAGGAAAACTGTACAGATAAAGTATCATATAATGGAATAGATATTAATTCGACTAATACAGATAAACTTAAAAAAATTTAAACCTTAAAGAAATTAGCAAATACAATTATATAAGGAAATAACAAGCAATGCAGTCAAAACCCTTTTAACCAATTCCAATAGATTTGTTCACTATTAGGGAAGGGAGATAAAACTCAAATAGTTAGCAAACAATGAACTCCCATATATCTTTAAGATTCATTCCCCTCCTGTATTTATCATCCATTTGCATTTCATTTGTCAGAGCTCTGAATTTCATCATAGTGAGGGAGAATTCTGCACTGAGCATTTGAGACTTTCAAAACTTTGTCAAAATATTTGTTTGGCTCTAGTTTAAACAGAATAGCTTTCTGCATATTCTTGAAGGGAAGGAAGCAGGATGGTAAATAACCAATGAAGATTCAAACTGCAGAGATTCAAGCATGCTTTGCAATAGCATTTTGTCCTAGAAAAAAAAAAAGGTTGAATGGAGTTTGTTTGTAGTAAACAGCAAGATCTTGCTGGAGAACAATAGGGTATTTGCATATGAGACAACTGGCCAAAAGGTAGAGACAAAATCCCAAAAACTTCTACTTCATATCTACTGATTTAGTCTCTCTGCCCTCTTAAGAAAAACTGCATTCCTAGCTGTGTGACCTGGGACAAGTCACTTGATCCCCATTGCCCACCCTTACCTAGGGGCCTATACACAGAAGTTAAGGGTTTAAAAAAAAAGGTTTTAAAAAAAAGAAAAGAAAAACTGCAGAAGTCCCCTTCCTGCTGGGAGTGGGGGGAATTCCAGAGTTGTAAGTCTCTCTCAGGAGTCCCCAGCCAGATTAAGACTTCAGCTCTGCGCAGTAAGCAAGAAGAGGCCCGTTTATTTGGCTAGCCACAGCTAGGGTCAGTAAGCAGAAAGCCTTCCACAGTTACTGACCCCGTGGTTTCTTCAGGCAAGGGTTTATATAGGAATATTGGGAAGGGGGTCTGGAACAGACGTCATCAAGGAAAGGTATTAGGAAACATCTGGAAATCATCAAAAAGGGGTTCAGGGATAGGGAATCTGGTTGCCATCCATCAAGGGGGGGACACGGTCAGGGGGTCAGGAACCATTCATCAAGGGGGTACAGGGTCAGGGGTCAGGAAGCATCTGGCAACCATCCATCAAGGGGAGTCAGGGTCAGGGGTCAGGAAACATCTGGCAACCGTCCATCAAGGGGAGATAAGGAAGACAGTTATGTTTTGGGAACTATTTGGCCTGGAGTTTAATTTTAGGCCTGTCAGGGGGAAGGTAAGAAAGACATTTATGTGCTGGGAAACATTTGAGGCTGGGGGATTCAGGAGACTGAACAAGGTGGGGGCCAGGAAGCAGCTTACTGAACAGGCTAAAAATAGTTGATTTTTAAATCCAACAAACCTATAAAAAATAAACAGTGGAGAGTAGAACAAGAAAAAGAATCATGTGTGAAACTGAATTTCTACTACATACAGCTTACTTTTTAAAAATGTTGGAGGCAGCTAGGTGGCTCAGTGGATTGAGAACCAGGCCTACAGATGGGAGGTCTTGAGTTCAAATTTAACCTTAGATATAATATCCTAGCTCTGTGACCCCAGGCAAGCAAGTTACTTCATTGCCTAGCCTTTACTGTTCTGCCTTGGAACCAATACACAGCATTGATTCTAAGATGGAAGGTAAGGGTTTTTTTAGAAATCTACTAATAATACCTATTACTATGCTAAGTGATGAGGATATAAAAATAAGTAAAAGATAATCCTTGCCCTTAAGAAGCTTACATTTTAGTGGGAGAAACAACATATAAACAAAATACATATAAAGCAAACTATACAAGACAAGTAGGAAATAATTAACTGAGGGAAGGCAGTAGAATTAAAAAGGGTTGGGAAAGGATTCATGTAAAGTTTGGGATTTTAATTGGGGACTTTAAAGGAAGCCATTGAAATCTATAGTTGGAGTTGAAGAGGGAGAAAAATCTAGGCATGGGAGACAATGAGGAAGTATTTGGAGCCAAGAGATGAGTGTATTGTTTGAGAATAGCAAAGGAGGCCAGTGTTACTAGATTCTAGGAGTACATGATGCGGAGTAAGTTAAAAGAAGACTGGAAAGGTAGGAGGGGACTAGGTTATCTGGGACTTTTTAATGCCAAAGAGTATTTTATATTTTATTCTGAAAGCAATAGAGAGGCACTGGAGTATTTTGAATAGAGAGGTAATATGGTTAGACCTACACTTTAAAAATCACTTCATCATTGAATGGATGTATAGCAAAAAACTACTATAAATATTTTTGTGCTTGGTACTTTTCTTCTTTTTATATTTTTATTTTTATATTCTAGGATATAGACCTAATAGTGTTATTTCTGGGTCAAAGAGTATAAATAGTTTAGTGTCTTTTTTAAGGAGAGAAACCCTACAAATTTAATGAATGTGGGAAATCGTTCACTGTGAGCTCATCCCTAACTCGGCATCAGAGAATTCCTACTGGAGAGAAACCTTATAAATGTAATGAATGTGGGAAAGCTTTTTTAGTAATTCAAAATTATTTTTTGGAATGGTTAGATGCTTCTTAGCTCCACCAACAAGCAATGCTTCATGCATTCCTCTAGCAACTACCATTTTCCTTTTTTTTGGTCATTTTTGCTAACTCTGGAAATGCTATTTTTCTTAACATGTGTTAATTTAAATATTGGAAATTTTTATATACATGTATATAAAATAGATATAGATGTATATACCTATACATTTGCAATCTTTCCATTGGCCTAGTATTCTTTTCTCCTCAACACAAAATAGATGACATTTGCATTTTTTAAATTCTTTTTTTCAGATTTGGAATCCAAGAAAAGGAGGACAATTACAAAGTATTACTGAAGGAAGAGATTCACCAAATCAATAATGGAAAAACCCAGAGGGGACATTACCCAAGGTCCTATTTTTGGAGAAGATTGTGGAAATGAAGGCAAAATAGGGAGACTGGAGCAAAATCCTGCAGGCAAGATTCAAAAGAAAACCTTTTCTAAAAAGAAAGGTTTCAGGCAACTGATAGTAACCAAAAATATAATAATGCCCACAGAAGAAAGAGAAACTAAATGTAATGAACTTAGGAGAAATTTCACACTACAGTCAAAACTTATTACTCATCAGAGAGTTCATACAGGAGAGAAATCTAGTAGTTTTGACACATGTGGAACAACCTTCAAACAGCATTCAGAATTAGTTAAATGTCGAAAAATTTGTTCAGGGAAGAAAACATACAAGTGTAATGACTGTGAGAAAATCTTTAGTGACCGCTCAAACTTTATTCGTCATCAGAGGATTCATACTGGAGAGAAACCCTACAAATGTAAGGAATGTGGGAAAGCCTTCAGCCAGAGTTCATCCCTTATTGAACATCAAAGAACTCATACTGGAGAGAAACCCTACAAATGTAATGAATGTGGGAAATCATTCACTGTGAGCTCATCCCTAACTCAGCATCAGAGAATTCATACTGGAGAGAAACCTTATAAATGTAATGAATGTGGGAAAGCCTTCAGTGATTGCTCATCCTTTACTCAACATCAGAGAATTCATACTGGGGAGAAACCTTATAAGTGTAATGAATGTGGGAAAGCCTTTAGTGATTTTTCATCTCTCACTCAACATCAGAGAATTCATACAGGAGAGAAACCCTATAAGTGTAATGATTGTGGTAAAGCTTTTAGCCGTAGTACACACCTAACTCAACATCAAAGAACTCATACTGGAGAAAAACCCTATGAATGCAATGAATGTGGGAAAGCCTTCACTGCACATTCAACCTTTACTCAACATCAGAGAATTCATACTGGAGAGAAACCCTATGAATGCAGTGAATGTGGAAAGGCTTTTCCTGAAAGTTCCTCACTTACAAAACATCAGCGAGTTCATACTGGAGAGAAGCCATATGAATGCAATGAATGTGGGAAAGCCTTTAGCCAGAGCACGCATCTTATTCAGCATCATAGGATTCATACTGGAGAGAAGCCCTATAAATGTAACGAATGTGGAAAAGCCTTTGGTAATAGTTCAGTCCTTCTTCGACACCAACAACTTCATACCATAGAATAAATCCTGCTAATATTAAAACTTGGGGAAAGAAGTTTTTCATCATTTGCCCTAATTTTCCGTGGCATTTACTTCTAGCACCCATAGGAAGGCCTGGCATATTGCTTGGCTCTCAACCCCTTATTAAGTATATACAAAGCTTCCTAGCTAGGATAGGTGTATCAGAAATAATATTTCCATGTTATGATGTTATGTAATTTGGCCTACTTTCTCCTGCTCCTTTGACCTGTACATCTGATTCTTGACTGCCTGCCTACCCAAACTTTTAATCATACACTTTGCCCCTGATCTTTGTATTTTGGTTTTCATCTACCTGCTTATATGGGTTCTGATATTATTTTATTAGTTTCTGTGCATGTCTTAATTTTTACTGGTTTACCTGGATCCTCTCCCATTGATCTTCCCTGATTTCAGGTATCCATATATGCCCTGATATATACTTATCTGTCTGCTTTCTAATGTAGAGCTTTACACTGACTTTTAATGATAATATCCGGAGTCTTCACTATTTAATGGCAGGTTATCACCTATTTTGGAAGTCTGATGTCTCAGCAAGTCCCTTGACTGTTCTACTCTTGGCTTCCTATTGCTTCCTCTCTCTGTTATAATAATAGCAGTAATGCAATGTATAAGTGATTTATTACTTATTCAAGAATCATCCTTTCTTCCATTTGTCTCTTTTCTGTGGCCAAGTGAGAGCAACGTCTGTTGTGACATTTACAGTTATGAATTGTCTGTACTATTGAATTATACTCTTTAAGTCTCTTAACAGTGCTGAACTTAAAGAGAATCTCCAAATAGGATGTTTTTTTAAAGCAGTAAGAAAAAAATCAAGAGGCATTATTTAGCCTTTGTGTCAAGAGACATTTACTAATGATTAGAGCTGTACCAAGGTCTAATAGGCTCCCTAAAAAGATGGAGTTGCTTTCCTCTCATTTGACATCTTCCAGCAAAGGCCTACTCAACAACTTGTTGGATACATTGTAGGAAGGGATTCTTTTTCAGATAGGGGTTGGACTAGAAAATCGCTGAGGTCCCTTATAAGGCAGAAATTCTATGATCTTATTAATAGATGCCTCTTTGACACTTAAAAGAGTAGATGTCATAATTTTGAGTCTTCCCATTAAAGTGAGCTGATTTTCCACACTCTTGGTCTCTGCTTCTTTACAACAGAAAACTAAGTATATTGCTACATAATCCATCCTATGATTTCCTCTAGTCAGAAAATAAATTCTTTATCTGATCACCTAGCTATCCATTTATATTTTTTAAGGGGATCATTGACCCTTTCCATCTGGTATTTGCTATGCATGTTGCATCCACATACACACAATATGAAATTTATCTCTTTTTAAGCAGTTCTAACTCAAAAGCTTTAATTAGAAATATCTACTAAAAGACTTGAAAGTACAAGATAAATACCAAAATATATTTTACTAGAACATAAGATTTCGAGATTAGTATAGTGTGGTTTCTCTATATACTAGAAAATACAGAAATCCTTAATCATAGTAGGGACCTTAGACTTAACCTTTTCCCATCTTTTACTGTGGAGCTGGGCCTTAAACCATCAGATAAATACTTATTCTACGCTTCAGTTAACCTCTGCCTAATGTCCCCATTGACTTAGGCCCATTCAATATTTAGAAGCCTCAATATTAGGACAATGTTCAGGTATCCTCAAGTCAGAATGTATACATCCTAGGAATGCTCGGAAGATTCTGCCTGACTGGGAGTTCTACAGGGTTCTAACTAGTTTCTTTAATCACTTCTAGTGAGAGGCTCAGACCTTAGACTTTAGCTCTACTAAAGTAAAAAGTCCACTGCTTTGAGGGTGAATGCAATTCTTCATTGAGGAAGATACTGCCATCCTCACCAATAAATTTGTTTTCACCATGGTGTGTTACTGTGAATCATCAGGGTTTGCGAAGTTTGATTGGTACCTAAAGGAGAAAAAGGAAATGAGTTAATTATCACCAGTCATCAAGGCAGCTAGGTAGCACAAAGTGCTAGTGTTAGAGTCAGAAATACTTGAGTTGAAATTGTTCCATAATAGCTTTGTGACATTTAACGTTTCTCAGCTTCAGTTTCCATGTGGAAAAACAAGGATAATAGCACACACCTCAGTGGGATAGTATAAAGATAAATTTACTACTTCATGATAGCTTCTATTTGAGTTCCATCACCATGCCACAATAGAAAATGACACAAAATAGAAGGATGGCTGGAGAAGGAATAAAGATCACAACTTTTTAGACCTTTAAGACTGGATAATCACAACAATTGTAGATATTTACACAGTGTTTTTTTATACAAAAAAGAATACTGTGTATTGTTTCTAAGGAGAAGAGCAGTAAAAGCTAAGCAGTGGAGGTTGGTCTGTCTCAATCCACTAATCCACCTAGCTGCCCCCAACTTAGTGTTTTAGTTTGTAAGGCAATTTGCTCATGTTTCATTTGAATCTCATAATTATTATGTAAGGAGTTATATCAGCTTTATTATTTTACATTCTAGGAGCCTCAGTTCTTAGAGATAATCCTTTGTACACTCTAACCAGACATCTTCAGATATACCCACAATTAGCCTATAGAATCCCTCCAAATTACTAATCCTTTTGTGATTGTGTTAATTTTTAACATGGCTTCACTTCTGTGAAACATATTTGGATAGTTGGAGAGAGATAGAGACTAAACTATCATTTATCTGGCATTATATCCTTTAGGAATTATTCAGCTTTGTACTTTATGTGGATGGTTCTGCCTTTTTAAAAAGAATGAGGTTTTTTTAAGCCCCCCTAGATAGGTGAGGGCCAAGAAGTCAACAAAGCTATTGAATTTGTACTTCAGAGTTGGGGGAGAGGAGACGAGGTCATGGCCTTGAATGGGAAGCATGTATCTCACCTATACCCTTTAATTGACTTAAAATAGATTTTCTTCCACCAAAATATGATAGAGATGATTGTAGTTGCAAGAACTGGTACCAGCAAGTTTTAGAGGCAGCAAAAGAAGGGAAAGTTATTTTGGCCCAGTTTATCACCATGGGATCCCTTTCGCCCACTTAAAAATTTACTTAGTCCAGCTTAGAGAGTTGGGAAGCATGATCCAAATTAAAGATGCAGATTGCCTAAGACTGTTCAGAATGTATTTCACAGATGGAATTAGTCCAGCATCCCCCACCCACCCCCAATCCAGTAGATTTGCAAGGAATGAACCAAAGCCAAATGAATTGGGAAGGGGAAGGGGGAGCTAATAGTCATCAGGGCATCTGTCTTCTATTTCCCTAATTCCCACCCACCCCCCATTTGTTGGAAGGCAGCAGAATCATGGAGATAAGCTTGGTTCCCTTCTGTTCTAGGTTTAAAAAAAGGTCTCCAGTATACTCTACATATATACATGTCCCTCCTCATGCTTCTTTGCCTAAGGGAACCTATTCATATATTTTGGGGGTAATCTTTATGAATGAGAAGCATTAACATTCTCATTTTAGCATAAGAGCTAATAAAAGTCTGCTATGGACAAAGGAAGGACTTGAAAGCTTGTGAACCCCAAAATTTAAGAAAGTTTAGAAGCCAGAGAGGTTGATTGGCCATGATCATGTAGGTGATACACAGGTTCCATTTTGTCACCTTGCCTGAGTCATTGTAATCTTTAGTCTGAGACTTTCAAGCCATTACCAGTTTGCATTTATCTGAGAGCAAATTATTCGGCCTTTCCACTTTTTCTGTTTCTCTTTTCCTCTAAATTTTCTGACTCAAGCACTTTTAGGGTATAAGATGTGAATAACTGTGGAATAGTTACTTGAGGAGAAAGATAAATAGGTCATTGAAAACGAATTAATCTTCCCCCAAAACGACCTTCTACATCTAAGCTCCAGATCCCAACTTCATCTTCGAATTATTTCATTATTATTAGATTGAATTATCTAATCATTAGTTAAATCTTTTTAATTTAAAAAAGTTTTTTTTAATTCTCTTAAATATTTTAAACTAAACACCAAAAAATCTATTTACACAGCAGAATTCAAGAATGATTCTGCCAGCTGAATCTCCATTTCATATCGGCATGGGCATCATACTCCCAAAACCCAGACAAACTGTTAAGCATGGAATTTCCTTTGCTACCTTCTATCATTATGACTCCTAATACAAAACATCTGAGAACTCCTATAAGACCCAGAGAGAATTATCCTCCTTGGATCGTCCTTTTATATGGACAGAGATATACACTTCCTTGATATCATCAAGCTGTATCTCAGGCATCCAATTGTCCCCTATGTCTCTAGGCAGATCCGGTCAGATGGCCAAATCCCCCACCGAATGCATGAGTGTTTACACTAGAGTCACATCTTCACCATGGCACAGAGTCATGCCCACTGTTGTAAAGAGTATAAAATCCCCAGAATTGATGTTGTCTGGGGACAGCTTTTCCATCCATGCTGTCCTGGCCATATTCAACATTACTTTCTAAATTAATAAATTTCTCTTTTTATTTTTAAGCTAAGCTTTGGAGTCTTGCATTCTTGCAAAAAGTACCCTTCCTGAACCCCAGGGGTTCACCTCAAGCACCCCACAACAATATTGCTTGCTTTAAAAGAAAAAGCATTTAATAAATTTCATACATTGCATTCAAAACTGACCTGCTTGTCTGTGCTTCCTTCTGAACTTTGTTTTCTTCTGTATGCTTTTTAAAATGTTACAGTGACCCTAGAGTGATATGTGATGCAGCACACATACCCTTTTAGAAAAATTGTTCAGTTTATTACCTATAAAGTTTTCTAGTCTGTTCCATCAGTCTCCCTCTCTGTTTTTTAACATATGGTTTTGATGATAACTCTCTTATAGTTTGAGATCTAGAAATGCTCATTCATACTTTTTCAGTATTTTCCTTGATATTCTAGGTCTTTGTTTTTCTAAGTGATATTTGTTTTATCAAGTTGAATAAAGTATCCTTTTGATGGTTTAGTTGCTTAAAAACGCAAGTTAAGTTTGATGATGTTGCCGTTTTTATTCATTTTAGCAGAGCCCAAATATGAGGACATTTCTCTAGCTTTCAAGTTGTTCTTTTTAAGAAGTACTTGTAATTTAATCTATGTATTTTCTGTACTTTGGTAGATTGATTCCCAAATACTTTATGTATCTAAATCAGATTTGCTTTCTATTATTTCCTCTTGAATTTTGTTTTTACTTAATTTTTTAAATTTAAGTTTTTCCCCAGTTACATATAAAAACAGTTTCCAACATTTTTCAAGGAATATTGAGTCTCAAATTTTCTCCTTCCCTGCCTCCCCACCACCAGCTTCCCATTGAGATGGTAAGCAATCTCTTATAGATTTTACACATGCAAATATGTACGTTTTCCTATAGTAATCCTTTTGTGGAAGGAAACTTTAAAAAAAAACTTAAGCAAATAAAAGATGTTTTCTTTGGTCTGGATTCAGACTCCATCAGTTCTTTCTCTGGAAGCAGATGGTATTTTTTATCCTGAGTCTTTTGGGATTGTTTTTGATCATTATATTACTGAGAATAGCTAAGTTATTCACAGGAGTTCATTATAACAGTATTCTTGTCATTGTGTAGTGTTCTTCTAGTTCTGCTTATGTCACTGCTTCAGTTTGTATAAGTCTTTACAGGTTTTTCTGAGCTCTCCTATTTGTCATTTCTTACAGCCCAATAGTATTCTATTACAATCATATACAGTCATTCCCCAATTAATGGTTATCCCTTTTCTTTCCAATTGGTTACTCCTATGAAAAGAGCTGCTTTAAATAATTTCATATATATATGATCCTTCCCTTTTTGTTTTTTATGTAGTTGGGATTCAAAGGTAGTAATGATGTTCCTGAGTATGAATTGTTTTATAGCCCTTTGGGCATAAGTCTAAATTGCTCTCAGAATGATTAAATCAGTTCTCAATCCCCCCAACTGTGCATTAGTATCTCAAGTTTCCCACATTCCCTGCCAGTTTTGCCATTTTCCTTTTTTTGTCATAATAGCCAATCTGATAGGTGTGGGGTGGTACCTCAGAATTGTAATTTGCAGTTCTCTGATTAATAGTGATTTAGAGCATTTTTTGCAATAAAGAGTTTTAATATCCTTTGACAATTTATTGATTGGGAAATCACTTGTGTTCTTATATATTTGACTCATTTCTCTATGTATTTGAGAAATAAAGCCTTTATTAGAGACTTGTACAAAAAATTTTGCCCCATTATGATTATTGTATATTATTCTCCATCTTATTTCCCCCCTGTTTAGTTTACCATCATCTCTTCCATTTTGCCCTTTTCTATCAACCTCACTCCCTTTCCCCTCATACTTTCCTATAAATTTCTGTACCCAACCGATTGTATGTTTTCTTCCTTCACTGAGCCAATTCCAATGAGAGTAAAGATCATGTGCATCCCTCCCTACTTCTTCCATCTTCCCTTCCACTATAAAAACTCTTTCATGCCTCTCTTATGTGTGATAATTTACTGTATTCTATTTCTCCTTTCTCCCTCCTCCCAAGGCATTTATGCCTCTTTTACCAATTGGTCTATTTCTGTTTTTCAAGGTATTAATTTCTCATGCCTTAATTTTATTTTTTTAATACCATCCCATTATATTCAACTTACAGCCTTGTCCTCTGTCTTATGTACATTCCTTCTAACTGCCCTAATAAAGTTCTTAGGGATTATAAGAATTACCTCCCCATGTAAGGATATATACAGTTTAATCTTATTGAATGTCTTGATTTATCTTTCCTGTTTATGCTTCTCTTGAGTCTTTGTATTTAAGAGTCCAATTTTCCAGTCAGCTCTGGTCTTTTCATTGAGAATGTTTGAAAATTCTCTATTTCCTTTTACCCCTTGAAGAATTATGCTCAGTTTTTTGCTGGGTAAGAGATTCTTGGCTAAAGTCCTAACTTCTTTGCCCTCTGCAATATCATAATCCAGGCCCTATTCCTTTAATGAAGAAGCTCCTAAATCTTGTGTTATCCTGAATGGCTCCATGATATTTGAATTGCTTCTTTTTGACTGTAATATTTTCTCCTTGACATGGGAATTCTGGAATTGAGCTATCATATTCCTGGGAATTATCCTTTTAGGATCTCTTCAAGAGGTGGATTCTTTCCATTTCTATTTTGCCCTCTGGTTTTAGAATATCAGAGCAGTTTTCCTTGATAATTTCTTGAAAGATCATGTCAAAATTATTTTTTTGATCATGACTTTCAGGTAATCCAATAATTCTTAGATTATCTCTCCTGAATTTATTTTCCAGGTCAGTTTTTCCAGTGAAATATTTCACATTTTCTTCTTTTTCATTTTTTGACTTTTTTGGTTGTTTCTTAATGTCTCATGGAGTCATTAGTTTCCACTTGCCCTGTTCTAAATTTTAAGGCATGATTTTCTCGAGGGAACTTTTGTACCTCCTTTTCCATTTGGCCAAATCTGCTTTGTAAAGAGTTCTTTTTCCCTGTGAATTTTTGAGCCTCTTTTTTCTATATGGCTAATTCTACTTTTTTAGGTTTTCTCTTCATTGTATTTTTGTCCCTCTTTTACCAATTGGCCTATTCTGTTTTTTTAAGGTATGAATTTTTTCCATATTTTTTGTGTTTCCTTTACCAAGCTGTTGACCCTTTTTTTCATGATTTTCCTGCGTCACTCATTTCTTCCCCCAATTTTTATTCTGCCTCTCTTGTTTGATTTAAAATCCTTTTTGAGCTCCTCAACTAATTCTCTTTGGGACTGAGAGGAATTCATATTTTTCTTGGAGGCTTTAGAAAAGTAATGACTTTGTTGTCATCTTCTGGGTTTGTGTTTTGGCCTTCCCTGTCACCAATATAACTTTCTATGTTGATTTTCTTTGTTGTTTGCTCATTTTTTAACTCATGTAATTTTCTGCAGCCTGCCCCTCCCTCCCCCACCTTACTATGTTCCAGAAGCCTTTGCTCCTCATTCAGCTACACCAAGACACATTGCTGCTGACCTACCTTAGAGCTCTACTTTGTGCTCCAATTCTACCCCATTGCACTAGATCTTTCATGCAAAGTTTCTAAGTTGTTTTGGGCAAAAATATTATTTCAACCTAATTTTTTGTGGGTTATGCTGCTCCAAAATTCATCTTGCGGTGTTACAACAGCTTTTTGGATGGTAATTTGGTAGAGATCAGATTAGACTGTACCTTCTCTGCCATTTTGGTGCACATCTAGATTTTGTTATTATTGTATAGAAATGATTTTGATTTTTGTGGGTTTATTTTAGAATCTGCAACTTTGCTAAAGCTATTATCTCAGAATCTTTGCTAACCTTAGAATTTTTCAAGTAAACTATCATGTCACTAGCAAATAGGGATTGTTTTATCTCCTCTTTGCCTTTCTTTATGCCTTTTATTCCTTTGTCTTATTGCTATTGCTAGCATTTCTAGAACTATATCAAATAATAGCAGGAAGAGTGGGCAATTTTGTTTTATTCTTGTTTTTTTAAAGTATCCTCCATTTTTCAAGATGTTTCTTTTTGTTTTTATATAATTTTTACAATAATAAAAAGTTCCTTTGTACCTGTACTTTGTATGGTTTTTAGCATAAATGAGTCTTGAGTTTTGTTGAAAAGAATTTTTCTATAGCCATTTACAGGCAAAAAAAAATGTTTTTTTTCCCCTAGAGTTGAGCCATCCAGAAATCCCATGTATATTAATCCAATTTGGCTGTAAAGAATGCCTTCTTGGGTGAGTTGCTATAATTTAACAGGATTTTATTAAAAATTTTAGAATTGATTTTCATCAATGATATTGGTTATACTCCTTTGTTTTATCTTTGGGTATTAGTACTACATTTATCTCATAAAAGAAGTCTATTGGCATGCTTTTTTATCTTAGTTTTTGAGAAAAATTTATGTAGATTTGGTACTAATTATTCTTAAGAAAGTTGATAGAATTCTACTGTGAATTTATAAAGATCAGGAATTTTTGCCTTTGATAGTTTCTTTATAAATAGTCCTATTTCGTTTTATTATTAATGCCAATAATAACAAAAATAATAAGCTAGCATTTATATAGTATTTTAATGTTTGCAAAATTAAATGTGTTTAACTCTGATGTTAACCTCTGTTGTAGGTGCTATTATTATCCCCATTTTATAGATGAGGAAACTGAGGCATAGAGAAGTTAAATGACTTACTCAGTTACAGGCAGTGTCTGAGGCAGTATTTGAACTCAGATTATCTTGGCTTAAAGTTTCATGCCCTATCCACTGTACTAATAGCTATCATTTATTTTAAGGTTTGCAAAGTGCTTTACAAATATTATCTCATTTTATCCTCACAAAAACCTTGGGATGTAGGTGTTATTATTATTCCCATTTTGTAGGTGAGGAAACATTTTGCCTAGGGTTACAGTAATGAAGGCTGGACTTGAACTTGAGTCTAGACCATCTACCTGAAACTGGATTAAGATCTATTATATCTTGTTAGCTGATGTATTTTATAGTTTTGAAAGCAATCCTTTGTTCTTTTGTGTTCTAAGCTTTGTTAGCATATAACTATTCTGATAATTTTTAAAATTCTGGTTTTGTTGTAATTTCATTTTGTTATTTTGCTGATTTTACATTATACTTCCTTTTAAATCAGATTGGCTAAATGTTTATCAATTTTTTTAGTCTTTTCAGAGAAACAATTCATTTATCATTTCTATAGTTTTTTTGATTTCTAATTCATTTATTTTTCCTTTAATTTTCAGTATTTCCTCTTTTATGCCTAAGTTTATTTGTTGGTGTTTTAATTTTTTAAAGTTAATGTTCAATTAATTGTTTTTGCCTTTTTGTTATTAATGTATTATTTTAGGGGAAATATTTTTTCCCTGATGACTTCTTTATCCAAGAATATCCCAGAAATCTGGGTATTTTTTTTCTTCGTTATCATTTTCTTTCATATTGCCTTTGAGGGTTCTTTAACTTATATGATAATTTAAAGAGCTATTGATCTTTAAGTTGTCTCTGGACAGCTGTCTATCTGAGATTGATATGATTTTAGAGATTTTCTTTTCTTTTATTATTGCTGTTTACTTCTCTTATCTATTGTCCTTGACTTTTGTATATTTGTATTCCCAAGAATATTCTCTCATTTCTTAGGAGAGACTCGTCACCATGAATTCCAGCTTTTCTATTCTATTCTTTTCTTTCTTTTTTTATTGGGTAGGCCATAAATTGTAATTCATATTTCTCTCAAACCATTTAGGAATATCCTGCTACCATTCTATGCTTTGATCCTCTGTGTCATTGGGTGTTTTATTGTCTTTAATATTTATTCAGAGATGTTTGGACTCATTTAGATGCCCTGGAGGTCATCTTTTCTTGTTATTAGTAATTAAAAGTATCAGGATGAGTTATCTATTTGTGTTCAAGTTTATTAACTGAGTTTTCTTCCTCCTGAAAGCTTTGGTAATCTCAGTCTTTTCTTTTCCTTATATTCTGTGATTTGAATTTTTTCCCCCCTTGATAGCAGAACCCCGAGAGCAGGAACCTTAAAGCTCTTTCAGCTTCCTTCCACATTAGGGAATTTACTTTCCATCATCCTCATTCTTTGACTCAAGTGACCTCTGGGAATAGGGGAAGCAAAATTGGCACTGAATGGATATTGATACTTCTTATTTCAATTTTAGTGCCCCACAGCTGGTGCCCTGCTCCAAATTGCTCTATTCTTTAGTTCTGTGGCTGAACGCTAATGCAGCATTGTGTGTTGTTACTTCAATCAGAACATATTTTCCCCTTCTTATACTTCTGTTTGGGGTTAGATAGGGATTTGGGAATAGGTAGACAAAACTGAGTTTGAATGATGTGGTGAAGAGAGAGGGGTAAGGTGTATTGGCAGAGGCTACAAGATCAAATAAATTACTAAGTAGCTCTCAGAGTACAAGCCTATGTATTTGATTGTGTTACCCTGCTTTAGAATTGGGCTTGGTGAGATAGTAAGTGTTGAATGTTAGGCATAAGCCTTCTCTGCTATTAATTCATCAGTTTATATAGACTTCTTCATATCTTGACCTATGAAGATAGCTATAATTACTTTGCCTCTTGCGCATAATTCTTTTATCAGAAAGTTTTGACAGTTCATAAAGATTGGAGAAACAATCTGTTCCTCAATCTTGTTGGTCATGTAACCCTGAAAGACTGTTCTTAAAGTGATCAACCATTTTCCCGTTAATATTTTAAGTGATTTTTTTTTTTACAAGTATCACATTTTCTTCACATAGGGCAGGGGTTGGCAACGTATGGCTCTTGAGCCATATCAGGCTCTTTTGAGGGCCAGATATGGCTCTTTCTGTAGGAGCCATGAAGTCAATTTTTTTTCAGGCGCTGTTACAGGAGCGCACTGTGAGGACTTTACGGCTCTCACGGAATTACATTTTTAAAAATGTGGCGTTTATGGCTCTCATGACCAAAAAGGTTGCTGACCCCTGACATAGGGTTTTATATCTGAACATGGATATGTAGATAACTATCTAATATAAAATGGCTTGCTCAAATGTGGCTTGGATAAATTGATCTGGAATCTGATCCATCTTTTTTCTAAGGGAAACTACAGTTTCTGCCTTCAAGGTGAGCAAGAGGAAGACCAGGGCTGAGTGCTCAGTCTATCACTTAATTCTGAGATAGGCCAGAATATGCCTGTAGCCTAGGAGATCTTTTAGGATTTTAGAATAAAAGCAATTCTCCCTTATTGCTCCTAAGGGGAGAGTAATAATCAGTTTTCTCTTGCCAGTTTAGATTACTACCACCAATGTTTAGTTTGAAAAGAAATAATTTTGGATAGCAAGCAAACAAAAATCAGGTAAATTATGAGATTAGACAAAAGAAAAGCACACAATCTAGAGATTCTCAACTGGAAGTGAGATGGAAAGAATAATTTCATTAACTCTGCATATACTTAGAATCAAAGAACATATATGCATGTTGGGTGATGGAGGAAGTAGGTCCCTCACATATTCTCCTGTGCTTTGGGAAACTATTTTTAAAAATCTTACCTTACCATTTTTTCTTTTGAACTCTACTTTTTCTCTCACTAGTCTCTCCAAAGTCTCTTCACATTTATACAGCTTCAAGACTCTTTGATCATAATTTCAGATTGAAGAGGTTAGCAGTTTCTTGGCCAGTTAAAAGTCGTTTCCCTCCTTATACACAACATTATCTGTCCCTCAGGAAACTATTTCAAGCTTTAGATGGAAGTGGAGTTAAAAAGTTAGTATGAGCAAGAGGTCATCATTTCTGATCCTGTGACAATACTGCCATTCTTTAGCTTAAGTATTTTAGTTTGCAAATTATACCTTCATCACTTAAAAGAACTTGGCTTTCTTGAACCAAAAAATTCATTGGTAATGGTGGGGCTTGTTTTAACAAACAGTAGTTTGTATAATGATAGACATAAAGTCAAGAAATCCATTTTCAAATCCTATCCTGTCTTTGACAGTTACTAGTTATTTATTTAACCTTTTAAAACTTGTTTCCTCATCTTTAAAATGGAAATAATATACCTACCTTAAAGAGTTTCTCAAATGAGAGTATACGTGGCTCAAATGAGATGTATAAGGTGCTTCAAAAACATTGGAGTGCTATATTTATATGAAATGGTGACAAGTAAAATTTTAATTTTAAAGAAAAATGAAAATCTTTATCAAAGTAGCTCAACTTAAGCATTTGAGACACCCTGTGGAACACTGCTTCCAGGGTTTCTCGCATATCAAAATTAGATACTGGCTAATTTGATTTAAAAAAAATTACCAGTATAAAAAATGAAAAAAGTGAATTCACAATTAAAAGTAATTTTAGGAGCTATTTTGCTCAACTATATACCACATGAATATTTTTGTGATTATTTAGTCATCTCAATTATGTTTTCAGGACCCCATGATTTTCTTGACAAAGATACTGGAGTGGTTGCCATTTTCTTCTCAAGCTCATTTTACAGATTAGGAAACTGAGGTACACAGGATAAAGTGATTTGCCCAGGGTCACATAGCTATTGTCTGAGGCTAGATTTTTAACTCAGAATGCAGAGTTTTCCTGGCTTAGGCCCAGCACTCTATCCATTGTGCCATACACCCATCTACAACCCCAGATGAATACAAAAATATAAATCACTCAGATTAAGAGAACAGGAATAGAGTCCTTAAATAACCCAATCTTGGAAAAAGAAGGAGAAATTAGACAAAGACTGTCTTTTGCCTCTTTTTGTATTCTAGCACTTAGCAAGAAGAGATCCAACCAGATTCCTTTATGATACAAATATGGCCTCGATACTTAAACAAGGAGAGTCGAGACAAAGAAAGAAAACTGTAGACCAATTTCTATAATAATATTCATGCAAAAGTTTTAAATAAAATATCAAGCAATGTATCACAAAGATTATATACTTTGACTAAACTTAATTTATACCAAGTTGATGCAATATTAAGAATTAAGATTATACAAGGCTGATGCAATATTACGAAAACTATAAACATACTTGACCATATTATTTCAAAATATGCAGAAAACACAGCATACATTCCTGTTTTTTAAAAATAGAACAAGAATAAATGTCAATTAAAAAAATGTTTAAAAGTATTTGAACCAAGAGCAAGATTTATCTATAGTAGGGATGTTAGGAAACTTTCTAATAAAGAAATAAATTTTTCTAAAAGAGATCAGGGATGAAGAAAGGATAATTATTATCACCATTACTATTTGAAATTGTTGAAGATTGTAAATGTAGAATCTGTATCAGATTGCTTACTTTCTCAGAAAGTGAAAGATTTTGAAACTCACACTTGTAAATGTAATAATGTAAAGAATTATTTTTACATGTAATTAGAGAAAAGTATTTTTAAATGCACAAAAAATACTACCTCAAGCAATAAAATACACAAAAAATTGAAGGAATAAACAGAGGCAATTTAAGAAACAAAGCTCTCTTTTTCCAAGTGACAAGGTAATTTACTTAAATAGGAGGTAAAGAATATAAAGGAAATAGTGGAAGAGCAGATTATGGGACACAGTGATGAGAAGCAAAACAGATTTTGAGGAGGGTCATGGAAGAAAGAAAGAGAAATAGGATAGAGGAAAATACACAATGCATAGCTTTGAATGTTAAATAGAAGCATATAGCAGAATAGATTAGAAATCCAAATCCAGAAATATATTGTTTACAAGAAACAGACAAACAGAACATCAAACACCAAATTAATATAGAGGACTGGAGCAGAATCTATAACATTTTGACTGAGGTAAAAAAAAGTAAGGCTAGCAATTATGAACCCAGACAAAGAAGCAGTATAAATGAGACCAAATTTAAAAGAGACAATGCAGGGAAACTATAGTTTCCTAAAAGGTACCATATACAATGAAATAATAGAAATACTAAAAATATGTGCACCAAATGGCAAAGCCTCTAAATTCTTGAAAGAAAAGTTGAGTTATAGGAGCAAAGAGTAAAATTATACTATTGAGGGACCTCAACTTTTCCCTCTTAGAACTAGATAAATCTAACCAGAAAACAAATAAAAAAAATTAAGGAGATGAATAGAATTTTAGGATGGAAACAATTATACCTTTTTCTCAGCTATACATGTTACCTTCATAAAAAACTCACAAATCTAGAAAAGGCAGAAATATTAAATTTGCCCTTTGGGCATAATAATGAAATAAAAATTACATTTTGTGAAGCACCATGGAAGCATAGATTTAAAGTTAATTGGAAACTAATCTAAATCTTAAGAATGAGTGAGTCAAACAACAAATCATACAAATAATTTCATTAAATTTCATTGACAATAATGACACAATATACCAGAATTTGTGGGGTGCAGCCATGAAAATACTTTTTATCTCTAAATGCTTACATAAATAAAAAAGATCATGTCAATGAATTGGGCATACACTTTTCAAAAAACTAGAAAAAGAAAAAATTAAGCACTAGCAGAGAAATCCTGAATATCAAAAGAGAGATTAATATAATTGAAAGTAAAAAAAAACAAAACCACACTGAACTGATAAAACTAAGAGCTAATTTTATGGGAAAAGCTAATAAAGTAGGTAAGCAACTGGTAAATTTGATTTTTTAAAAAGGAAAACCAAATTGCTAGTATAAAAAACGAATAGGGTAAATGTATTACCAGTGAAATTAAAATAATTATCAGGTATTATTTTGCCCAATTATATACCAACAAATCTAAGTGAAATTGTTGAATATTTACAAAAATATAAATTGCTCAGATGAACAGAAGATGAAATAGAATACATAACCCTATCTTAGAAAAAAAGTTTGACCAAGTCATCAATTAGTTTCCTAAGAAAATTCCTGAGATCGGATAAGATTCACAAATGAATTCTGCCAAACATTTAAAGACTACTAATTCTAACACTACAATTCTAAATAGTAAATCCAAAAATATTTGGAATAGGTAAAGAAGGACTCCCACCAAAATTCCTTTTATGATAAAATATGGTTTTTATACCTTAACCCTGAGGAGCAGAAACAGAGAAAGAAAACTATAGATCATTTTTCTTAGAAATGTAGGGGTTAAAATTAAGGCTGGAGTAAATATAAGAGAATGTGGTTGCTGAAATTAAAATATCTCAAGTCAAAATGACTTTTTATTAGTTTTATTTACAAAATAGAGGGAAAGAGTGAAAGGAGAGGAATGTGAAAGAGGGTAGACAAAGTAGTTAACCTAACAAGTTAAATATTTGCTCCAGCACCTGGCTTTATTCCTGCAGGGCTCCAGAAGCCCCAGACAGAGGGCCCAAAGGTAAATTAAGCAGTTTTCACCCATGAGGCCTCCTCTGAAAGGTAGGCCTATCTGGTATTAATCTCTCCGGAAGTCAGGAAAGTAGGGTCAGCTTTTTCCACTCACTGATCCAAAGTCGAAGGGGAGAAAATCCCAGAGCAGTCTTACCAAATGCTAGAGTCCCAGGTCCACACTAAAGAAGAAGGTTCTCCACCAGCCTCCAAAGCCTCAAAAGAGCTCCAATACCTCCTCATGGGAAGTTGCAGCCACTTTTAAAGACCCTTCTTTTCATCACTTCCTGTGCCTTCCTCCACTTTACAGGGACCAATTGCAGACTATAACTTTGCTTATGACTGCCCAGGGAGCAGTCAATCATTTCTGAGTTGTCACCCACTTTAGCAAGTGGGTTGCGGACCTCCCCCACTTAGGCATTAAGTAGGGGTGTATTCACTTCTATTGATTAAATTTAAAAGTAGACAGGAGGAGAGTTAATCCTATCTTCACACTAAATATTGTGCAAAATTTTTAAATTAAGTTCTAACAAGGAATATGTCACAAAGAGACTACAGTGTCCAGGTGGGATTGATAAAAAAAATTCAGGGCTGGTTCAATATTAGGAAAACTGTTAGCATAATTGACCATATCAATAACAAAAATAACAAAAATCATGTGATTATTTCAATAGTGCAGATAAAGCTTTTGACAAAACACTAAATGGTACTTTCCTTAAAATGATAAATATGATCTATCTAAAACCATTAGCAGGCATTATCCCTCCTGGGAATAAACAAAAAGCCTTCCCAGTAAGAACAGGGGTGAAGCAAGGATATCCATTATAGCCAGTATTATTCAGTACTGTACTAGAAATGCTAGCTGTAACAATAAGACAAGAAAAAGAAATTGATGGAATTAGAATAGAAGATAAGGAAACAAAATTATCATTCTTTGCAGCAATATGATGGTTTGATCAATGAAAAACTAGTTTCAACAATAAACAACAGCTTTTGAAAAGTTGCAAAATATAAGTGAATGCCCACAAATCATCAGCATTTTTATATAGCCAAACATCCAGAAACAAAAGATAGAAATTGAAAGTCCATTTAAAATAATTAGGGGGGCAGCTAGGTGGCTTAGTGGATTGAGAGACAGGCTTAGAGATGGGAGATCCTAGGTTCAAATCTGGCCTCAAACACTTCCTAAGTGTGTGACTCTGGGCAAGTCACTTAACCCACATTGCCTAGCCCTTACCACTCTTCTGCCTTGGAACCAATTCATAGTGTTGATTCTAAGATGGAAGGTAAGGGTTTTAATAATAATGATAATAATAATAATAATAATAATAAAATATTTACAGATAATACAAAATACTTGGGAGTCTTCCAGTCAAAACAAACACAAGCTACAGAACACTTTTCACAGTAGGACAGATCTACATAATTGGAGAAATATTAATTGCTTGTGAGTTTGTTCAGTCATTTTTGAATCACATCTGACTCTTTATGATCCCTTTTGGAGTTTTCTTGGCAAAAGATACCAGAGGGGTTTGACATTTCTTTTTCCAGTTCATTTTATAGATGAGGAAAGTAAGGCAAAAAAGGTTAAATGTCCAGGGTCACAGAGCTACCATATCTGAGGCTCGATTTGAATGAATTTTCCTGACTTCAGGTCAAGGTACTTTATACACTGCCCCACTTAGGCAATGTCAATATAATTAAAATGACAATTCTACCTAATTAATTTGCTTATTCAGTGCTTTGCCCATCAGATAACCAAAGTATTATTTTTTAGAGCTGGGGGGAAAAACAAAATTTATCTGGAAAAACATGAGGTCAAGAATATCAAGGGAATCTGGGGAAAAATATGAAGGATGCTTACCAAGCAGTACCAGATTTCAATTTATATTACCAAGTGGTCATCATCAAAACAATCCAGTAAAGGTAAAGAAATAGAGTGATGGATCAAGCGAAATAGATTACACAGTGTTATTGTTCAGTCATTCAAATGTGTCTGAATCTACTTACCCCATTGGACTTTGTTCAGAGATTTTCTTGGCATATACTAGAATGGCTTGTCTTTTCCTTCTCTATTGTGCCCCCATTTTATAGATAAGGAACTAAGGCAAATAGAGGTAAAATGTCTGAAGATAGATTTGAACTCAGATCTTCCTGATTCTAGGTTCAGTATTCTATTCATATTGTTTTGATGACCACTGCTTTATAGTACAGTTTAAGATCTGGTACTGCTAGGCCCCCATCCTTCGCTTTTTTTTTTTCTTTATTTCTCTTGATATTCTTGATCTTTTGTTCTTCCAAATGAACTGTGTTGTGATTTTTTCTAATTCATTAAAAAAGTAGTTTGATAGGCATGGCGCTGAATAAGTAAATTAATTTGGGTAGGATTGTCATTTTTATTATGTTAGTGCATCCTACCCCTTTTTTCTTTTTTGAAACATGGCTAATACAGGAATGTTTTGTATTATTGCACATGTATAATTGATATTATATTGCTTGCCTTCTCAGTGGGTGGGAGAAGGACTATAGTGAAGGAAAGAATTTGTAATTCAAAATTTTAATATTTATCATTATTATTAACAATAATTAAGTATTTAAATTAAATAAAAATGTTAAATGTAATTGGGAAATATTCAGCAAAAGAAATAAAAATACAACAAAACAATTTAAAAAAGAAAACAAAGCCACCCAAAGGAGAGGGAAAAGGATATTTCAGAGAGAGAGTACCTTAAAAATGCCTTTAAAAGTGTCAACTAGGAACTCAATAAAGATATAAAGGTATCGAAAAAGAGATTAAAAGACTCCCAGTGCCAAAAACTATGAGATAATCCTATGTTCCATGTTTTCTCTAACCCTCTTTCCCCAGAGATATTGTATGTTTAACCAACTGTTCTTGCTCTATCTTCTCAGTAAATCCCTTTTCTAAAAGTTAATGGAATCAACAGGCTGATTATTGATTGAAAAAAAAAAAAACCAGTGGAGACTCAAGAGTGACAATATTAGGACCATGGACCAATATTAGAAGTTACAGTCTGTGAGTGCAAATACCTAATTGGGAGAAGGTCCCTTGAGGAGATACTACATTTGTAACTGGAAATATTATATAATGGCAATGTGTATGTTGTATTTTAGTTGGAATCTAAACTTTTATTAGGTTACAAAATTATGAATGGATATTTTGGTTTTATAAATCAGTAACAAAGTCCTAAATCAGTTAGTTTTAAAACAGCAAATATATGAAACTAGCAAAATTGGTGAATAAAAGCTAAAGCAGTAACAATCCAACTTTTCTCCACAATTCCAATGAAGATCAACAAGAGCACCGTTCTGAGTGATAAATGGAAAATCCTAAGAGAAACCACTGTGGATCATATCTAGAGGCCTGTGGGAACTAAAAGGAAGGCCAAGATATAAAGAGTCTTGGTGGCAGCTAGGTGGCTCAGTGAATTGAGAGCCAGGCCTAGATATGAGATTGGGGAGTTGGGGGGGGGGGGTGGAGAGAAGGAAAGAACATGAAACATGTAACTACGGGAAAATATTCAAAATTTAAAAAAAATAAGTAAAAATAAAATGTTAAAAAAAAAAGAAGCCCCCTACTCCCCACTTAGCAGATGCACAATTCCACTGGGTTTCACACATATCATTGATTAAGACCTAATTCCATATTATTGAGAGTTGGACTAGAGTTACCATTTAGCATCTACATCCCCAATAATATCCCCATCAGCCCATGTGTTGAAGCAATTGTTTTTCTTCTGTGTTTCTCCTCTCACAGTTTTTCCTCTGAGTGTGGGTAGTGTTCTTTCTTATAAGTCCCTCAGAATTGTCCTGGGTCATTGCATTGCTGCTAGTACAGAAGTCTATTACATTTGATTTTACCACAGTGTATCCATCTCCGTGTATAATGTTCTGGTTCTTCTCCTTTCACTCTGCATGAATTCCTGGAGGTCTTTCCAGTTCACATGGAATTCCTCCAGTTTATTATTCCTTTGAGCACAATAGTATTCCATCATCATCAGATACCACAATTTGTTCAGCCATTCCCCAATTGAAGGGCATACCCTCGTTTTCCAGTTTTTTGCCACCACAAAAAGTGCAGCTATAAATATTTTTGTCATCAAAACAATATGGTACTGGCTAAGAGACACTTCAAATATGGAGTCATAACTGGGATCACACAAGATTTAGCAGCTACCACTTTAAAGGAGCAGAGGGCTTTGAATATGATATTCCAGAAATGCAAAAAAGCTGGAATTTCAACCAAGAACAATCTACCTAGCAAAACTTAGTATAATCCTTCAAGGACAAAAATGAATATTAATGAAACAGACAACATTCAAGCATACTAAGTAGATAAAAAGACCAGCACTGATTAAAAAAATCTGACTTTCAAAAACAAAACTCAAGAGTAAAACTAAAAAAGTAAACATAAAAGAGAAATCAAAAGGGACTCAATAAGGTTAAACTTTACTTTTCTTGATGGGAAGATGATATATATGTATATATGAGAAATCTATCTTAACCAATAGGGAAGTAGGAGGGGAAGTAGAAAGGAGAAATAGGGAGGTAGTAATAAAAGAAAGGGCAGATAAAAGAAGGCAGTGGTCAAAAGCAAAACAGATTTTAGAGACAAGACAGGAGAGAGAAGTGAGAGAGAGGATAAATAGAAGAAAACACAGAGAGGGAAATGCATAGTTAGTAATTATATCAGTGAATGTGAATGGGATGAACTCATCCATAAAATGGAAGCAAATTTCAGAATGTATTAGAAACCAGAATTTAACAACATGTTGACAAGAAAAACACTTTAAACAGAGAAATACACAAAGTTAAAATGAACTGTAGTAAAAGCTATTCAGCTGAAATAAAAAAGGCAAGGATAGCCAACATGATCTTACATAAAGCAAATACAAAGCCATACCTAATTAAAAGAAATAAGCAGGAAAACTACATCTTGCCACCATATACAATGAAGTAATATTAATATTAAAATGTATGTACCAAAAAATATGGCATCCAAATTCTTAAAGGAAAAGTTAAATGAATCACAGGAGGAATTTGACAGTAAAACTATACTGTGGGAAGCCAATAAGAGAATAGCTAAAAATCTGAGACTCCTCTTTTGACCCCTTTTGTGATCCTTGTGATTTCTTCTTGAAAAGTATTATGGCCTTACTGAAAAGCTTTAAGTTCCTATCAAACCTGAATTTAAAGGGTTAACACTGTTAACACAGCAAGGAATGCTGCTGCCTGTTATAGCCAAGGGCAAGATACTCCCCAACTTGGCTTTCTGATAAGAAGCCAGTCAAAATTCAGCCTTGGCCTTGGTCTATTCTGAAGCCAATGTTTTGTGTTTTGATGTGACATAATTTGTAACTTCTGCGCATCTGCAAAGTTTCGGGGGGATTCTTTTGTGTGAAATGAGTCTTGAAATATATATAATAAACTCCATGCTCCTGGAGCCAGAGCTGGAAGCATGAAGTAAAAGACATTTCCCTTGTCCTGTCCTTATTTCCTTATCAACTAAACTGTCCTTATCAGAGATGATAAAGAGATCTCCACTAGTGAGGGACCTCAACTTTCCATTTTCAGAACTCAATAAATCTAACCATAAAATAAATTTGAAAAGAATGACAAGGAGATGAGCAGAATCTTAGAAAAGTTAGAAATTATAGACCTCTAGAGAAACTGAATAGGTATAGAAAGTATAGCTTTTTCTCAGCTGTATTTGATACCTTGACAAAAATTGGCCCTGTATTAGAGCATAAAAAGCTCATCCTCGAATTCTGAAAAGTAAATGTACTATTTTCAGAGCCACTTAGGAGCCAGAATAGAGATGGGGCCATGGGAGTACAGGTGGGGGAATCAGCACAAAGGAAGGCAGAACAAGAAGGGGTAGCAGTTAGAGTCATATTCTAGGGCCAAGAAGAGCAGCACTTCAAATGCTTGAATTGAGAAAACTTTCATGCCCTACCAAGTCTTCTATTCTAGAGCCTAAACAATCCTTTTAAGTCTCTTCACATCTTGTCTTTTGTTATACCCTAGTATTTTGTACAATATTAAACTTGCATTCAAAATATTATTCACTATATTTCCAGCACTGTGTACCTATAGGGAGCTAGCCCCCTATTTGGTTTTGGGGTCCTGAGTGGTGTTGGTGGCTTAGGATTGTTAAGGCAAGAGAAAGAAAATGAGAACAACCAGACTAGTGGTTAGCCCATGTTGCTCTAACGCTATAGGATTTGGACTTTATTTTATACTGGTTTCAAACAAAGAACACAAAGAAAGAGTAACAGCTGCGAAGGGGTTACAAATCATACACAATCCATTAAAGTCTAGAAAGCAGAGATATGGGTGCAAGGACAAGGGCCAAATTCCAACCACCAATTAGTAGGGGTTTACTTCTGGGAGCAGAAATAAATTTCATGGAGATGTTTACTAATTGCGTTCTGCCTTGATTTACAGATCTGCACCTGGTCAGATAGTCTGGACTAAATTGTCTGGCTCCAGTCCTTATCTAAGTAATATATTTTTTAGGGTTTAGGCTTCTTAATTATCAAGGAGAGAAATTGTCAAGGAGAGAAATTGTTAACTCAGTAGCTTCTGGTCTGGTTATGGACTCAAAGCTTTCCAATAAGTCTATAATGTTTTTCCAATAAGAAAAGGTATGGATCATAAGAGGTGTCAAAAGAGGGGTCTCAGATTTTTATCTATTCTCTTATTGGCTTCCCACAGTGTACCTATTTATTTCTCTGCTTATTATCCTAAAAATGTCCTCTGAATATGGTTAAAGTTACACTGACCCCCTACATTAAATAAGAAATGCAATATATGGATTTATGAAATTCTTTTAACAAGTTGTTAACATTGAAAGTTTTTTCTCTTCAAGTTTCTAGCCTACACTTTAAAAAGCCATAGAATCGTTGATAGAAATGAGCAAGCTGGAGAGGGAATCAGAAACTGCTTTGGAGAAAGATGTCAAATTTAGTTATGTATATGATTTAAGTTATCTAAATGATGTGATATCCAGGAGGCACACAGAAAATAAAGCAAGAAATCACAGATCAAGATTGCAGAAGAGGAAAGGGATTTATGTTGAGGAATAGCAAAAGAGATATCTCTGCCTTTGATAATGGACAAAAGTGGTTGAGAATAGAACCTAAAGTAGGAGGCTTTATCACTCCCCAATCCACAAATGGTCAAGAGACATGAATAGGCAGTTTTCACATGATGAAATCAAAATTATAAATAAGTAGATGAAAAAGTGTTCTAAATCCCTCCTGATTAGAGAAATGCAAATTAAAACCTTACACCTAGCAGATTGGTCAATATGGCAGCAAAAGATAATGATAAACGTTGGAGGGGATGTGGCAAAATTGGGACACTAATACATTGCTGGTAGAATTGTGTATTGGTCCAACCATTCTGGAGGGCAATTTGGAACTATGCACAAAGGGCTTTAAAAGATGGCCTTTGACCCAACCACTGCTGAGTTTTTACACCAAAGAGATAATAAAGAAAAAGACTTGTACAAAAATATTTATAGCTGTGGTATTTGTGGTAGCCAAAAATTGGAAAATGAGTGGGGGTTGTCAATTGATTGGGGAATGGTTGAACAAATTGTGGTATCTGATAGTGATGGAATATTATTGTGCTGAAAGGAATAATGAACTGGAAGAATTCCATGTGAACTGGAAAGACCTCCAGAAATTGATGCAGAGTGAAAGGAGCAGAACCAGGAGAACATTGTACACAGATACTAATACATTGTGGCACAATTAAATGTAGTAGACTTTTCTACAAGCAGCAATGACCCAGGACAATCCAGAGGGGCTTCTGAGCAAGAACGCTATCCACATCAAGAGAAAGAACTATGGGAACAGAAAAGTAGAAGAAAAAATATGATTGATCATGTAGTTTGATGAGGATATGATTATTAGGATTTTGATGTTAAAATATCACTCTACTGTAAATATGAATAACATGGAAGTAGGTTTTGGACAATGATACATGTATGACCCAGCGGAATTTCTTGTCAGGAGGGGGAGTGAAAGGGGTGGGAATCATGAATCATGTAACCATGGGAAAATATTCTAAATCTTTTTAAGAGAGAAAAAAAAAGCAGGAGGCTTTAGGAGAGATTCCCAACCAAAAGATATATGTTATGTCTCCATGCCTGGAATTCTTCCTCCTCGCTTCTGTCTCCTATTTCCCTTGGTTTCTTTCCAGTCTCAGCTAAAATTCTATTTTCTGCAAGAAGTCTTTCCCAGACTTCCTTAATGTTAGTACCCTTCCTTTTGAGATTGTCTCCAATTTATCCTGAACATATCTTGTTCGTGCATAGCTGTTTGTATGTTGTTTCCCTTTCCACCTTTCCCATTCATTAGATTGTAGGATCCTTGAGGGTAGGGACCGTATTTAAGTTTTCTTGCTTGCTTTGTAGTCTCAGTGCTTCGTACAGTATCTGGCATAGTCATAAATGCTTTCTGACTTGACTCCCTCACCTATAAACCGGCCACAGCTATTATTACTCACCTGGACTAGTGACTGTGATCTATGGCTCTTCCCCTTGCTCCAAGTTGACAATCACATCAGGTTTAAATATTGAAAACCCTATGCATGGGGAAAGAAATGTGGCATGAATGTTTGTACTTGTAAGTGTTAAAATTAATAGTTTGGCTAAATATATGAAAATTATAAATCTTTTATTTATAAGAGGTAGAAAGAGTGAAAGTACAAAAGGATAGAAAAGACATTAACCTATCTAATTAAATATTGTTCCAGTGCTTGGTTCAGCCAGGACTTGTTAACCTTCAATCAGAATTAAACTATCTCCAGAAAACAGGAAGGGAAAACTCACTCAAGACAATGACTGGAGCTGAAGGTGACTTCTGAGGCTAACTTTCTTCTTTGAGCCAACCTTCTTCTTGAAGCTAACTTCCTTCTTGGAGTGACTCTCTTCTTAGAGTTCACTCTCTCCTAGCCTCCTTCACTAGCGTCCCTGCTCAGGGATTTTCATGGCTTTTATGGTGGTTTGTTTCCTGTCCCTGCCCCTTTTCATGAGGGCTAATCACAGTTTTGAAATTGTCTGAGTTATGTAAGAGGCATAAGTTTAAAAGTAGGTGTGTAAGCAGGCTAGGAAAAGCCTTAGCTGGAGGTCATGGACATTCTGAATGGAATGCAGGGGAAGGAGGAAGTGGCTTGTGCCTGAGAAGGACTCCATGGTGGTTGGCACAAACTTTTGCTGACCCTGGGAGATTTCAGAGCTAGGGGAGTTGTATCCAGATTCCCTGGGATCCTGAGAGTGGTGAAGGCTTACAGCAGAGGACATCAGACCTGCAGAGCAGCACCGAGTAGGGAAGTGGTTTGTGATCTGGTGGACAGCATGGCAAACTATCTCTCCCTACCTGTATACCTTGGATCACCTGTTCTGGTGGAGTTGACTCCTGGCATCCTGAAACCATCCCTGGATTAGCCGTGAGATCCCAAGTAAAGCCACCCTCAAGTCCTCAGCTAAGTTGACCAAACCTGGCTGGAACCAGGTTGGGAGGAACTTTTCCCTTGTGACTCCAGTACAGCTTTCTTTGGGCCCTGTCTTGTTTAGATCATAGGAAACTGTAGTCAAGTCCTTCCCCTGCCCCTGTGGTTTTCCCTTAGCTTTTAAATGTAGTAAACCCTATTCCCATCCTTAATCTTAGTTTGTCCTTGATTAAATGTGTTGCCTTAACTTATAAACTCCTGCCTTTACTTTGCTGATTACCATAGGCCTAATCTTGGTGCTTCAGAGTGGCAGTTGGACCTAACAGCCAATTCAGTACAACCCTTTGCTGTTAAACTTTAGTCTCCCTACTTGTTGGGCCCCTTCCTGTCATTCTTGTCTCTCACACCCACCTGGACCCATATTTACTGTTTAAGGCACCTTTCCCTGGTTTCTCCCTTAACAATTGTCACCTTTGGATTCACACCTTTCTGAGTGTGTGAACTCTTAGGTTTCTGGCTGTTTGAGTTTGGGGGGGAAAAAGTGGAGCTCTCTAAGTATCTTGCTGGCTTCTCACCTAGCATCAAGTAAGGTGTAAACTCAGTAAGTGGTTTGTGAGCTCCTCCACCTAGTTCAAGCTTGTGTTGATTCCATCAAAAGGTAGACAAAGGAGAGCTAATCTTGTCCTCACAATTTAGCGAGGTACTAAGTAGGGGTACAAATTCTCTTTCCACAAGCGTGAACTCAAAGAGAACCAAGAATTCCCTTTTACACACTTGAGGGGGAGGACATTCTAAAGATTAGCATCAGCCTTTTGATTTTTAGGGGAAAGTGAACATAATAAGATGATCAAAAGGTAATGTGTGAAGGACCTCCTCTGCACTGGGATCTTGGGGAAATCTCTGGACTTTTGGAAATAGAGAGTGCATAAAGTTATCATCAAGAACAAGAATTTCAAACTCTATAAATAACTTTTCACCTAGAAATAACACAAATTCCATTAACCTGGGACCATAAAATGATAGGCAAGAATTTCTTACCTCAGGATCACAGATTTAGAGGTGGGCCTCCTTAGAAAGTCTTCTACTACTACTACTACTTGCAAAAGGCCTGCTTTCATAGAACAGGAAACTTGGGGGCATAGTGGCGTAGGCACGATTGAATGAGCACAGCCAGAGATTTAGATGGTATTCACAGAGGCTGTTTTAGTGCCATCTGCTGATTTCTTTACTTATACCTTTTCTTTTCTTATGGTTATATATGGTTACATACAGGGTTGGTATTGATATTCTATAATCAACATATGTCATTTCTTGGAGAGTGTGAACAAGTCATACACCAACCTTGTTACCAACAACCTTATTACTAACAACTTTGTTACTAACAACTTTTCAAGGTGTGTTTACTTGTCTCCTTTGCTATGGGGTAGAGAAAGCAGTCCAGTCAGTGGAATGGGAAGTACCAACCTTTGAGGGCAATTTCCTCATTTATCATCCATTGTTAACTTTCAAATCAGGGAGGGGGGAAACTTGGAGACTGTTCTTGTCTGTTTTTGAAGGCATCTGTGTATGAGAATCTAAGTTAGAGTTTTAAAATCTTTAACATTAATTCACTATATGCTGGTTTGTTGTGAAGTGACTTCTAGGGGAATTTCTGTATTATAACATATAAGGGTGGGACTTATTTAGGGGTTTACTTAGGGGTTTGTGAGAGGTCTGTGGATGGCCTTGCCATTAGCTTGTATTGTTTTTCTGTGTTTCCCTGAGGCTGAGTAAGGATATTGATTTCAATAATTTCAGTAAAAGGGAATGTCAGTGAGAAAAGAGTCACATAGGGGAAACTGAGTAGAATAACAATCCTTCTGGCACCTGCCATGTGGGTTTCAGAACCAGTGATGAGCTGTGCTAAACATCATGTGTTTGATGACTTCCCACAACTACTTCTAGCAAATGAAGCAGTGAAAACAATTTAACAAGTAGATATTGGGGAAACTGATCTCACCCAATGAGACCAAATTCCCATAGTTCTCCAACATCACATCCCTATACAGATTTCTTTGAGCATGATCCAGCTACTTCCATTCTCCCAGGATAAATTCCACAGCCACATCCTTGAATGTCACTGATTTTTGAAACATCAACACATATTCCTACTATGAATGGATAATCTATTCCCTTGTATAGCTGAGGAGAAAGGCTAAAGTTGTTAGCATTAAAGGAATTTGACAGTATTTATGGGAAATCATTTTGATAATGTTCAAGATTTTAAGTGTAGCAAGTCAAGTAAGTTATTGGACTTGAAGTCAACATTAGCTTTTGGAAGGTTGGGAAGAGAGGAAAGAACTGGTAGATTCTATCAATGCTGGGAACTCTATTACTGTTGGGAACTTCCTACACTATATTCATGGGAAATAAAAAGAGATGTAAGGCATAGTCACTGTTCATGAATGTAGGGTGCGAGACATATTGTATATTTGATACTTCTATAGTATCCAGAAAGAGGGAGTGATAATAATATGAAAGATGCACATATGTCTAGAAGGATGAGGGCTGAGAAAAGGCCATTAGATTTGTCAATAAAAGAATCACTGTTAAGCTTTAGAAAGGGAAGTTTCAGTTTAATTATGAGATCAGAAGCCAAATTTCAGAGAATTAAGAAGTGAGTGAGAGGTAAGAAGGTGGAGGCACCTAGTATGGAAAGCTGTTTAGCCAAAAAAGAGAGGAATTGTTGAAGAGACTGGAGGTTATTTAAAAATAGGGAACCTTAGTTATTTAAGGATGATTGTAGGCAGCTGAGACAGAACCAACAGATTAGGGACAGTTTGGAGATTAGAGAGATTAGGGATGAGAATGGAGAAGATCTGCTGGAGATGGTAAGAGAAGAGAAGAAAGCTTGGTCTTGTCAAGGAGGTTATATTTTTATCCAAGACCAGAGTGAAGGAGAAGAATTTGAGTGATGTGAGATGAGGGGGGAAAAAGGGAGCTGTCTGCAAATGACCTCAACTTTTTCAATGAAATATGAATTTAGATCCTGTGAAAATAGGAATTGCTCCCCAGAATTCTAAATCCCAACTTCCCATGTTCCTTCTCATGTTACTTACTGAAATGTTGGTGGGTTCAGGGAATGGGTTTTGATGATTGCTTAGGGCTAGTAACAGAAAATTAACCTGTTTTGGGAAGGCCTCCCAAGCCTAGTGCAGGCAGAGCCAGAGACTAAGATGACTCACACAAACCAATAAGATGTTAAATAAAAATTGGTTTAATTAGCAAGGGAAAGATTAGAAAGGAATTAATCTCTAATGCTAACTACCTAAGCCCTGCCAAATCTAAATATCTCTACACAGAGTGTAGCGATTTCTTCAGTGATTTTCCTACTCTACTCCTCATCTCACTATCTAAAACCAAATTCCTGCACTAAGCTAAACTAACACTAAACCCCCCTTTGAAGATTTTTAGGGAAGGGTCTGTGTAAGTCTGACAGGACCCAAAGATGGACCAAGATCCAAAAGAATCTAGGCTGGGTCTCATAATCAGCTGCCAGATGTCTCAGGATCAGCACAGGAACTCAGCAGATGTCAATCAGTCACAGGAAAGCAGGATAACAGAGCTGCAGGTAGGATGGGAAGATAAGGCAGGAAGAAAGCCACAGGGGAATAGCCAGTCAAACCCCTGAGGGAAAAGCCACAGACCTAAGGGCCAACTGTCTCTCCCCAATAGCCCAGCTCTCTCCCACAGAATTCCAGAATCCTGCATTCTGCTGGCCCATGCCCTTGACAAACTTAACTTTTCTTTTAACAGTACTAACATAGGGAAGATATAAGTTTTCTGTAGCTCCACCCTCACTTTTTTTTCCCATGAGCACAGTTGGGAAAGCTGCCTTTATTCAGGCTTTTACTTTTGTCCTTTCATATCTTTTACTTCAAGTGATTATTAATAACCTTATAAAATATAATACTTGGAGTTATTGGATATTAATTTTAATCTTACATTTTTTGGCAAGCCACTTCAGAAGACAGAATCCTTGATCTTCTTTTAAGATAGCCTTTGAGTAAAAACAGGGAGTTTTCCTGGTGGTGGGGACCCACCCACTATGAGAGATGAGTAGTGGCATCTCTGCTCACTCACTTCTGGCCAAAATGGATAAGTCACTGGTAGTCCAAGCCCTTCCCTCCTGTGATCCACCCCCACCCCACCACAGCACTACACCCTCGCTGCTCCCACACTGCTGCCTCCCATGACTGATTCCCCGAATCTCTAGAGCAGAAGGTAAAGTATAAGTTTCCCCTATATTGCTAACAGCTGAGCTAGCACTGGCCCTCTGCATCCAGTTGTGGCTACACCCCTACCCCACCCCCCACATGGGTCTCAAGCATGGGGTAGCCTCTTGAAGTTCCAGTTTGCAGCTGAGGAGGCTTTTAGACGAGCAGTGAAGTGAGCAGATTAGCCCCTTCCACATTGCCCACCCCTCCTAACTTCCAAGCTAATTTTTAAGCTGACCCTGGGGGTTTTCATGATTCTGACTGAGAGGGTAGAAACTGAGGGGTTAGCCTACACAGGGGTCTCCCATGCCACCCTCTATACCCTAAACCCAGCATAAAGGCGGGGTGGGGGGGCAGGGGAGCAGCTAGTAGGTCAGTGGATTTGAAGCCAGGATTTTAGAAATAAGCCTCTGGGGTTTCCTGACCCAAACATTAGGTGGAGCCTGTATTCTCTACTCAAAAACCCTTTTGTTCTCCCTGGCATTTTTTGCCCCTAGTGGGGAGGGAAAGAAAGAATACTCTTCCAAATCTCTTAATTAACTCCTGAAATTTTTTACCTTCAAGAAAGTGTCTTTTGAATTCCCTGTAATCAAAAGCCATAGAACTTTTTTGAGGAGTAATGATGCTACCAAGTGTGATTCAAACTCTAAGGGAACAGTAGTTTTTATTCCCAGAGAATTTTAATGAGTTAGAAAAGCTTTACAAATTCAGATTGGCTCTGTTTAATTCTGTTGCTGGGAGTGGTTTTTTTTTTTCCATTGGATATTTCCCACTTTATTTATTTCTCATCAAGAATAAAAAACAGAAAGCTAGCCTACTTAAATTACAGGCCTAAAAAGAAAATTTTGAAAAAATCTTGAGTGATCTCAAGATGCAAAAGGAAGATTCCTCCCCATCTATGCCTAAGGTTGAATACCTCCTCTCTCACCTTGTGCAGCTCCTGGCCACCCTACCCTCCTCTGTCCCTTCTCCCCAAGTCCTCTTGGCCTTCCTCCCCATCCCCAGACTAACCCTTCCCTCTCACATTACCTGCTCCTCCCCCATCCCTCCCCTTACTTACTCCATAGCAACACAGACATGCAGGCAAGAGACCAAAACCACAAATAATTCCGTTAAAGGTCTATTCCCCTTAAGGGAAATTCCCACCTTAAATAAGGATGGAGATATCATTTCCTTTAGATACCACACACCTTTACCCCCCCCCCAATATTTAGAGATTCAAGCAAAATGCCCCTTCTTTTGAAGATGAATATAGTAATCATTAAGAAGCTTAACAACATTTTTCGTATATATGATCCTGCATATCAGGATGTGCAAATTTTGTTCTAAGCCCTTTTGACAGAAAGAGAGAAAAATGAAATTGTTTCTCTTGTTAATAAGGCCTGGGGAAATAAAGCAGTTCACTGGCTGGATCAAGACCCTAGATGGGACATTAATGTTGAGGGAGATTATTTACAACTATGCCAGGATAGAGAGGCAGTACTAAAAGCAATGATAGATTGTTCTGATAGGCCAGGTACATGGACCAAGTTTGAGAGACTTAAGCAATCAGAAGAGGAAACTCCCTCACAGTTTATAGATAGACTTACTGAGATGAATCTTACTATAAGTAGATACATAAATCTAGATCTCTACAAAGAGAGAGATGTAAGGCAAATTAGGAGACAGTTTGTAAATAACTTGCAAAGTGATCAAAGATTATTTTAAGACAAACTGCCCAAAATGGCTTAATATGGTTCTTGAGGAATTGAGGAGAGTCACAGTTTATGTATCTAAAGGCCATGAACAGAAAAATGATGAGACCAATGAATTAGTTAAAAATTAGTAAAGAATTAGTAAAAATTCATTAAGGAAGAAAATAAAAGCTTTAACTGAAAGACTTGAAAAAGAAAAAGAAGGTCAAGCAGTGGCCATTGCCCCTTTGCAGGAATCCAAAAATCAATCATTAACATGTCACTTCTGTGCAAAAAAGGGTCACATAATGATGAACTGTAAGAAGTGGAATCAGGTGATTAGAAATAACAACAATTATAGAAATGATAATCCAAATGAGGCAAACGATAACACACCAAAATACTCTAACAATAGGAACAGTCAGGAATGTTAATATAGGAATGTTAAGGGGAGAAATTGGGATATAGTATCTTCTTTACTGCTTGTAGTTGATCGGGCAGGTGCCTAATAGTTTGTGGCTACTGTAACAGTTTTTGAGCCTGTGATAACTGCTGGAGACAGATATAAAAAACCCTCTATTTAATAAATATTAGAAAAGGTTTGAGGAAAGGTAATGATTCCCTAATCTTAAAGGGGATCTAAACTTATCCCAGTCCCACTAGTCCTCAATGACCTGCTTCTTGATCAGGGTTTCCCCTGAGCCTCCTTAAACCCTTTTAAATTTATAACTAAAATCCAAAAAATCTATACTAAATAAGCTATGCTAATTAGTAATCCTTTTAGTTATATATTTAAGTTTACTGTCTCCTGAGATCTCTTTCAGCTTTAAATCAGTTCGGTTATTCACTCTCTCTGCCCACTGCCAGCCTGTCCAGGCCTAGCTAGGATTTTTAGGCCTGACCAGGCCTCAAAATGACTTGGCCCTCTCAGCAGCTGCACAAAGGAAAAACAGTATCTCCTTTTCTCTTTTCTATTGATCACCCCACAAACTTATCCCAGAAATTCTAACCTGTTCTCCTCCTTTCCCTGCCTCTAGATTTTTTCCGTGTTCTGGGGAACAGAAACACCAACCTCCTCATAGGGAATCCTCCAGGAGTCTGTTGGCAGTTGGAAAAACCCCAACTGACTCAGGCTACCCAGAATTCCAACCAGAACTCTTCGCAAGATTCTGCCTGGCCTTAAAGAAACCTTACCCACTATTTTTACCCTGTCCTTAGCTGCTAAGATCCCAGTTACCCCAAATAGTCTCCATTAGCCCTATGGCTTAATTTATCCTAATAACACCCAACAACTATATATCCAAAGTGGGGCTTGTCCACACTATAATCAGGATGAAAATGCCCCTCAGCATGGGGGATCCTAGAGAAATACGCAAGGATCTTTATGAAGGTGGGGGGGAGGGCACTGGAATCAGAGAGTGAAACCTTTGATTTCTCAGACCCTGATGTTTTAATGTCAGTTATCCCTATCTATTTCTCCCCTCCTATAGTGATGAGCCTCATGTAAACCTGAAAGTTGGAAATACATATTATGATTGCCTTGTGGACACTAGAGCCTCCAAATTGGTATGGTGAGTACACCTGATTCTGCTTATGATTCCATTGGCTCACTAAATGTAGTGGGGGTTTCAGGGCCACCCCTAAAGGTCCCAAAGATTTCCCCTTAAATGGTGTCTGTGAGACCCCTTCTCAGTAGAACATTCTTTCCTTGTGATGCCTAGCTCCCCTATTAATTTGCTAGGGATAGATATTTTATGCAATCTTAAAGCCACAATAACTTGCTCTCTAGATGACTCTATGTCACTAGACTTGCCTGAGGAATCCTTAAATTTGTTCCCAGTTCTTCATTCATATAGTCAGGAGATGAAGGAGACTCCCACCTTTCAAATCCCAGCAGAGTCTCTCTGGACCATATCATCTTCCAATGTTGACCTACTTAATTCAGCTGTTCCTGTTCAAATCAAAACAAAAGGTGGTCCACCTCCTTCCATTCATCACTATCCTCTATGACAAGAGACAATTGAGGGAATTACACCAGTAGATAGATTCACTAATTGAGCAAGGAATAATCATTCCATGCAAATCTGAATATAATACACTCATCCTACCTGTAAAAAAGCCAAAATTAGGCCCAAATGGAAAAACTATCTATAGATTTGTCCAGGATTTAAGGGCTGTAAATAATCATGTCATAAAGAGGCATTCTGTGGTTTAAAATGCAGCCAAAATTATCTCCTCTATTCCCAACACAGCCAAATATTTCACTATGGTGGATGTGTGTTCAGTTCTCTTCTCAATCCCTATTCATGAGAATTCCAGGAATATATTTGCCTTCACCTGGAAAGGATCCCAGGTGTCATTTTCCCCAGGGGTACATAGACAGTCCAACATTGTTATCACAGATTTTAACACAAGATTTGGCAAATATTAAGTTTAAGGAGAGCTATTTGATATACTTTGCAAATGATTTGCTCTTGGCCTCACCAAATGCCACAGTATGCCAGGAAGACAGCAAGCATCTCCTTTTGGAGCTGCATAAGAGAGGCCACAAAGTCTCAAAGGCAACGGTTCAGTGGTATCTCCCCAAAGTTAAATATTTAAGGTTTATTTTAACTGCTGGTGCCTGCTCCATTTCCCCTAAGCACATTGAAGATATTCATAAATTGAGTGCACCCTCCACTAAGAAATAGCTGAGGGGGGCAGCTGGATGGCTCAGTGGATTGAGAAACAGGCCTAGAGATGGGAAGTCTTAGGTTCAAATCTGCTCTCAGATACTTCCGAGCTGTGTGACCCTGGGCAAGTCACTTGACCCCCATTGCCTAGCCCTTACCACTCTTCTGCCTTAGAACAAATACAGAGTATTGATTCCAAGATGGAAGTTAAGGGTATAGATGAAGAGAGAGGGGTAGCTTCAGGTTTTCTAACTCAAACTTTGAGACCCACTCAATGCCAGGTTGCTTATTATTCAGCCCAGCTGGACCCAATAACTTCAGGAGCACCATCATGTCTTAGAGGCATAGCTGCCACAGCCTTGCTAGTAACTAAATCTGCTGATTTAGTCTTTGGATGCTTTTTAACCATAATGTGCCCACACAAAGTTGAAGCATTGTTGCTAAGACATAGAACACAGGCATTTTTTGATCAGAGACTTGCTAGGTACAAGGTGACTTTGTTAGGTAATGAGAATATTACCTTAAAATGCTCTCAGTTCTTAATCATGCAACCTTGCTTCCTTATTTGCCAGTGTCAGGAGAACCTTTGCACAGTTGTGAATCTTTAGCGTCCATGGCAGAAAAGCCTCAAGATAATCTCTTGATCTAGACTTAGTCTTATTCACTGATGGTTCTTCTTTCATGAGGGATAGCATATGCTACACTGGAGCTGCTGTAGTCACAGAATTTGCTGTTCTGTGGTCAGCTTCACTGCCCCCAAATATAAGTGCTCAAAATGCAGAACTGATTGCCAAAGACAAGAAGGCAACAATTTACACAGATTCTAAGCATTTGGAATATATCATGCAATGAGCTCAAAGGGATTTTTAATCTCAGTTGGAAAATGTATAGCAAATGCAAAAATTATTAATGAAGCTCTTTCTGCACTTCAACTCCCTGAAGTCCTAGTTGTAGTTCATTGCCCTGCCCATACATGTGGCACTGACCCTGTCTCAAAGGGAAATGACCAGGTAGATACCACTGCAAAGCTAGTGGCCTTAGAAGGGCCTGAGTTAATTTTAACATTGGCAACTAGTGATGACTTAAATTTGTCCCTTTCTTATAATGAAAAGGAAGTGGGAAAGGGAAGCATAAATTTAAAGCAAAATTGATGAACGGAGTATGGGTATTAGCTGAAGGAAAACACCTACTTCCTAGAAGTTTTTTATCACCAGATTTGCCAATCCATTCACAAATATGGTCACTTTGGTACCCAGGGCATTATGGACTCTGTTAAAAGAGTATGGATAGGGGGCAGCTGGGTAGCTCAGTGGATTGAGAGTCAGGCCTAGAGACTGGAGGTCCTAGGTTCAAATCCGACCTCAGACACTTCCCAGATGTGTGACCCTGGGCAAGTCACTTGACCCCCATTGCCCACCCTTACCACTCTTCCACCTAGGAGTCAATACATAGAAGTTAAGGGTTTAAAAAAAAAGAAATAACAGGTAGAATAAATGAAAAAATGATAGAAAAAAAGAGTATAGATAGCCCCTGCCATAACTACTATAGCCTCCAAAGTGTGTACAGCCTGTCCTACCTGCCAAGCATTCAATCAGCATACCTTTTGTGGTAAAGCTTTCGATGGGCATCCTATGTAATTAATATCTGTATGCTAGAACTACAATTCCCCAAACCTCACTTTCCTCTTCTCTTTATGTGCTGCTTTATGCAGGATATAAATTCTGAGTTGTTCTGCCTCTTGCTCTCTTCTCTTCCTGGCAAGGTTTTGGCAGAGTGAACTTTTTAAGCAGGCAAGGAGTTCTTAGTCACATGGTCTTAATTTTGTTAAATAATTAGAGGGTTTTTTTTACTTCCATTTCCTTTTTATTCCTTCTACTTCAAGTGATTATTAATAACTTCTATAAAATATAATTCTTGGAGTGTTGGATATTAATTTAAATCTTATATTCATGGTGACCAGAAGTGAGATTTAGAACCCTTAATTTAAAAAACCACTTTTCTCCTGACGTGTCCTTCTTGCCCTTCCTATTCAGGGAACTCAAACTGCTGCTGCTTCTGTCTGGGTGGTCCTTACCCTTGCCATTCCTCCTACTATTACTGCTCCTGTTGTTGCTGTTGCTATGGCTGGTAAAGTATTAATCCCTTTTTCCCTTGCATTGCTAACACCTGAATGCAAAGCCCAGGTATTTCTTTTAGGCAACAGTTTCTTTTAGGCTTTTACCTAAGGAGACACTTGTATCCTCTTTGCTCCCTGTTCACGTGGCAGTGGAAGCAAGCAATTCTCTGGGGTTTTTACCCCTAGGGGGTAGGGGAAGGAAGGTTATCTTCCAAACAGGAAGTAAATTTGCAACCAATTTAAAAAGTAGAATTGCAAGCATGGCCCAGTTTCCTACCTATCTCAAACAGCTTCCCTTCCAGAAGAGCATTACAGAGCTCTCACAGCTCAAATTTTTGAGATATCTTCTTTTACTACTGTTCCTTGGTGCACTAGTCCTTGCAATTAGCTTGAGTAATCCTGAGATTCAGGGAGGGAGATTCATCTCCCTACACCCCTTTGCCATTTGGCCTGCCCTGTACCTGCAATACATCCAACATGGGATTAGTCCACACAATGCTCAATGCAGGTATGGGGAACCCCAGAGGTGTGACCAAAGGAATCCATATGGATGATGATTCTGGGGAGGGAAAGAACCTTAAAGAGTCTGGAGGTGAATTTTTAAGCTTTTTCAGACCCATTGTTTTATGGATGTTAACTGTTTGAGTTTGTTCTCCTCTAAATAGTGAATTCTCTGTATCAGAATTGAAGAAAAGGACTCTTTAGTTCAGTGCCTGTATATCCTGTCAAATATATTGTATTTGCTGGTTGTTCATTTTAAGATTTAATTTTGTTTTTTAAGTACACACATTGATCTAATCTATTATCTTCTGTTACCCTACATCATTTTTGGCTACTGTGTTTTGGCCATTTAGCTATATAATCTGTTACATTGTCTTTATTTGTACCTCCCCATATGACTGGACCGGAGAAAATACCACTGTAAAAGTCCATAAGCAACTTGCACAAACCCTTTTCCATGGCAAAACCATAGGTCTTTATGGATGCTGGGTTTGTCACCTGATCTATGAAGGCCACATGTTGCCTAACTGGCCTTTTGTGCCTTTTTGCCTTTGTTATCACATTGATGATGATGGATGAACTCCAACAAACTGATTACAACCTGTATGCAACCTTTGGAGAATTTAATGACCTAAAAATTTAAATTGATTTTAAGGGGCCTTCAGAAATGATTTTTAGATATTTAGTAGCACCACTACCTCTGACTGATCATTACCTACCTCTGAGTTGTTTGTAACAAGAGGTAAGGGTTCATTTATTAGCTGAAGTGAAGTGCTATTGAACCATTTTATTCCCTACCTCCGCATTTATAAAAATTTAATGGATAAGACATCTGAAGTGATTTTCATTATTGTATTCCTTGCCTCTGCATTGCAATGGATGGGACATATAAAGACATGCGTTTTACGGCTGTTATAGTCTCATACCATAGGAGTGAGGTTCATTTGGAGGTGGTAAAGTTTTTCCTAGGGAGTGTGGTACCTCTGAATGGCCAGTGAGTCTATGTAGTCTAGTAGCTTCTGAATGGTTTTTTATATTTGTAATTCTTCAGCTTACTCTACCCTTCCACGAGAATGATCTGGATCAGTGATGTGCAAACTTTTTAAAGAGGGGGCCAGGGAGGCGGGATTAAGATGGTGGCAGAGTAAAAAGTAACTGCTGGACCTCTCCTAACCCACGCATATAGGACTCCTCATGAAGACATAAAAACAAATCCAGAGGAAAGAAGGGACCCCACAGCAGGACGCAGCATTGAAGGTACGTGGAATCAGGGCATTTCCATGCTATAAAGGGGTGAAACAGCTCTCACGAAAACATGAGTGGAGCAACCCCCTCCCCCACATCCCACACCACCTACAGCTCCAAAGCCAGCACACGAGTCAGAGCAAGTTTGGGGCACCCATTAGGTCATTGGCAGCTCACCAGGGCTTGTTCCTGAGAGCAGCAAGACTTAAGACCCCCAAGAGGCTAAAGAACTCACAGACTCTGAACACAGACCCTGAGCCCAGGTGCAGGCAAAGGGGCTGACACAGGCGCGGGCTAAGGCGTGGACTAAGGCACAGATTAAGGTGCAGACTAAGGCACAGACTAAGGCGCGGACAAAGGGGCTGATTCTGAGGGCAGGAGCAGACCTTGAGTGGGGACCCAGTGCAGAGAGATGCTTGAATGTGGAAGCAGCTCCCTGAGACTGTTAAAGGAGCTTCAGGCAGAAGAACGAGCAAGGAGACCACCAGGAGGCTTGTCACAGAACAACTAGACCTGAGATCTCAGGAGTATAAAGAGCGCAGACAGATCCTGGGCGCGAGCATAAACATGAGACGGAACTCAGCTTACAATGGCAAGCCAGAATCATCAGGAAAACCAGAAGAGAAAGATGGAGAAGAAAAAACCTTTAACACTTGACAACTTTTACACAGAAAAAATCCAGACAACACAGGAAAAAGTAGAGGAGAACAAACAATCCAAACCTTCCCAAAACAATGAAAATGGGTCACAAGGTCTTGAAGAGTTCAGATCTGAGATCATGAGAAAGATGGAAGAGATCTGGCAAGAAAATAACAGTTTAAAAGGCAGAATTTCACAATTGGAAAGTGAGGCAAGTAAATCAAAGACCAGAAATGACCAGATTGAAAAGGAAAACCAAAATATTGTAGCTGAAAACCAGTCTCTAAAGGCTAGAATTGGGTAATTAGAAAAAGATGCCCCCAAATCAAAAGAATTAATAAGCAAATTGGAGACCAAAATCAAACAGCTGGAAAACAGGTCAGACCAAACTGAAAAGGAAAATCAAAAGCTTGTAGCAGAAAACCAGTCTCTAAAGACAAGAATTGGGCAAGTAGAAGCCAATGATCTATCAAGACAGCAAGAGCAAATAAAACAAACTCAAAAGACTGATAAAATAGAAGGAAACATGAAATATCTCAATGAGAAATTGACAGATCAAGAAAACAGGGCTAGAAGAGACAATCTGAAAATCATTGGTCTTCCTGAAAAAGCAGAAATTAATAGAAATTTGGACTCCATACTAAAAGAAATTTTTAAGCAAAATTTCCCTGAAGTTCTACAACAAGAGGGCAATATAGACATTGAAAGGATCCATAGATCACCCTCTACACTAGCCACCAAAAAGACAACCCCCAGGAATATAAGCCAAATTCAAGAGCTTCCAAGTAAAAGAAAAAATTTTACAAGAATCCAGAAAGAGACAATTCAGATATCAAGGAGCACCAATCAGGATCACACAGGATCTGGCAGCCTCCACACTAAAAGACTGCAAGGCTTGGAATATGATATTCAGAAAGGCAAGAGAATTGGGTTTACAACCAAGGATAACGTACCCATCAAAACTGACTATATTCTTCCAGGGGAAAGTTTGGGCATTCAACAAGATAGAAAATTTCCAAGCATTTGCACAGAAAAGACCAGGATTAAATGGAAAGTTTGATATCCAACCACAAAAATCAAGAGAAACATGAAAAGGTAAATAAGAAACAGAAGGGAAAGTAAGAAAACTCATATTTTTTAATATTTGCCTCTTTAAGGGCTTCAATAAGATCTAATAAGTGGAACTCCTATATGGAGAAATGTTATGTATAATTCTCTGTAGTGAACTCTGTTCACCATTATAGCATTCACTATTATGATAATTAGAAGAATTATTCATAGGGAGAGGTTGGAATACTAAATGGTCTAAGATGATATGGGTGGGAGGGAAAGAGGGGAGTGAATAGTGGAGGACACCAAAAGAATCTTGAAGGAATAAGAAAAATAGGATATTCTATTACACACAAAGAAGGCATGGGAAGGGGAAGGGATGAATATTATTATAAGAAGGAGAGGAAGAGAGCATTAAGAGGTAATATTTAAACCTTACTCTCAGTGGAATCAACCCAGAGAGGGAAGAGTAGATATATTATCCATTGGGATATAAAACTCTATCTAAGCCTACTGAGAAAGTCAGAAGGGATAAACCAAGGGGAGCAGGGGAGTGGGAGGTCAAAAAAGGGAGGGGAGAAGAAGAAGGAGGGAATTCATCAGGCCTTAAAAATAAAAAGAGGGGAATAATAAGGGAGGGGGTAAAAAGGGAAGTAAATCAAGGGAGGGGACAAGGGTTACTGGCTTAAAGCAAACCACTGGAAGAAGAAGGGATAGAATTAAGGGAGGACACCAAAATGTTGGCAAATACACAACTGATAATTATAACTCTGAATGTGAATGGGATGAACTCACCCATTAAAAAGAAGCAAATAGCAGAGTGGATTACAAACCAAAATCCTACCATTTGTTGTCTACAAGAAACATCTATGAGGCAGGTGGACATATATAAGTTTAAAATAAGGGCTTCAGCAAAATCTTTTGGGCTTCAAATGAGAAAAAAAGGCAAGAGTGGCAATCATGATTTCTGATAAAGCCAAAGTAAAAATAGATATGATTAAAAAAGACAGGGAAGGTCATTACATCCTGATAAAAGGCAGTATAGACAATGAGGAAATAACATTGCTCAGTATGTATGCACCAAATGGCATAGCATCCAAATTTGTAAAGGAGAAACTGGTAGAGCTCAAGAAGGAAATAGATAGTAAAACCATACTAGTGGGAGATCTAAATATTCCTCTTTCAGATCTAGATAAATGAAACTAAAAAATAAATAAGAAAGAGGTAAGACAGGTGAATGAAGCCCTACAAAAATTAGATTTAATAGATATGTGGAGAAAAATAAATAGGGACAAAAAGGAATATACCTTCTTTTCAGCTGCACATGGTACATTCACAAAGATTGACCATGTAATAGGGCATAGAAACATTGCAAATAAATGCAAAAGAGCAGAAATAATAAATGTAACTTTCTCAGATCATAATGCAATGAAAACATTAATTAGTAAGGACACCTAGACAGGCAAATCAAAAACTAATTGGAAATTAAATAATATGATTCTCCAAAACCAGCTAGTTAAAGAAGAAATCATAGAAACAATCAATAATTTCATTGAAGAGAATGACAATGATGAGACATCTTACCAAATTCTGTGGGATGCAGCCAAGGCAGTACTCAGGGGGAAACTGATATCTTTGATTGCATATATTAACAAATTAGGGAGGGCAGAGATTAATGAATTGGGCATGCAACTTAAAAAATTAGAAAGCAATCAAATTAAAAATCCCTACATGAAAACTAAATTAGAAATACTAAAAATCAAGGGAGAAATTAATAAAATCAAAAGTAAAAGAACTATTGAATTAATAAATAAGACTAGAAGCTGGTACTTTGAAAAAACAGATAAAATAGACAAAGTACTGGTCAATCTAATTTAAAAAAAAGGAAAGAAGAAAACCAAATTGACAGTATCAAATATGAAAAGGGACACCTCACCTCTAATGAAGGGAAAATTAAGGCAATCATTACAAACTATTTTGCCCAATTATATGGCAATAAATATAGCAATCTAAGAGATATGGATGAATATTTACAAAAATATAAATTGCCTAGATTAACAGCAGAAGAAATAGAATACCTAAATAATCCCATATCAGAAAAAGAAATTGAACAAGCCATCAAATAACTCCCTAAGAAAAAATCGCCAGGGTCTGATGGATTCACAAGTGAATTCTATCAGATATTCAAAGAATAACTAATCCCAATACTACACAAATTATTTGATATAATAAGCAAAGAAGGAGTCCTACCAAATTCCTTTTATGACACAAATATGGTACTGATTCCAAAGCCAGGTAGATCAAAAACAGAGAAAGAAAACTACAGACTAATCTCCCTAATGAACATAGATGCAAAAATCTTAAATAGAATACTAGCAAAGAGACTCCAGCAAGTGATCAAGAGGATCATCCACCATGATCAGGTGGGATTTATACCAGGAATGCAAGGATGGTTCAACATTAGGAAAACCATCCACATTATTGACCATATCTACAATCTAACAAACATAAATCACATGGTTATCTCAATAGATGCTGAAAAAGCCTTTGACAAAATACAGCACTCATTCCTATTGAAAACACTGGAAAGTATAGGAATAGGAGGACCTTTCCTAAAAACAATAAACAGTATATACCTAAAACCATCAACAAGCATCATATGCAATGGGGATAAATTAGAAGCCTTTCCAATAAGATCAGGAGTGAAACAAGGATGCCCATTATCTCCTCTATTATTTAACATTGTACTAGAAACACTAGCAGTAGCAATTAGAGAAGAAAAAGAAATTGAGGGTATTAAAATAGGCAATGAGGAGAGTAAGCTATCACTCTTTGCAGATGATATGATGGTCTACTTAAAAAATCCTAGAGAATCAAGTAAGAAGCTTGTAGAAATAATCAACAACTTTAGCAAGGATGCAGGATACAAAATAAATGCACATAAATCATCAGCATTTCTATATATTTCCAACACATCACAACAGCAAGATGTAGAAAGAGAAACACCATTTAAAATCACCCTAGATAACATAAAATACTTAGGAATCTATCTACCAAAACAAACACAGGAATTTTACAAAAATAACTACAAAACACTTTCCAAACAATTGGAAAAACATTGATTGCTCATGGGTAGGATGAGCTAACATAATAAAAATGACAATTCTACCGAAATTAATTTACCTATTTAGCGCCATATCTATCAAATTACCAAAAAACTTTTTCACTAAATTAGGTAAAACTATAACAAATTTCATTTGGAGTAACAAAAGATCAAGAATATCAAGGGAAATAATGAAAAAAAAATGTGAAGGAAGGGGGCCTAGCAGTACCAGATATTAAACTATACTATAAAGCAGCAGTCATCAAAATGGTATGGTACTGGCTAAAAGACAGAATGGAGGATCAGTGGAATAGACTTGGGGTAAATGATGTCAGCAAGACAGTATATGATAAACCCAAAGAGCCCAAACTTTGGAACAAAAATCCACTATTTGACAAAAACTGCTGGGAAATTTGGAAAACCATATGGGAGAGATTAGGTTTAGATCAACATCTTATACCCTACACCAAGATAAATTCAGAATGGGTGAATGACTTGAATATAAAGAGGGAAACTATAAATAAAGTGAACACAGAATAGTATACTTGTCAGATCTCTGGGAAAGAAAAGATTTTAAAACCAAGCAAGAGTTAGAGAAAATTGGGGGGCAGCTGGGTAGCTCAGTGGAGTGAGAGTCAGGCCTAGAGACAGGAGATCCTAGGTTCAAACCCGGCCTCAGCCACTTCCCAGCTGTGTGACCCTGGGCAAGTCACTTGACCCCTTACCAATCTTCCACCTATGAGACAATACACCGAAGTACAAGGGTTTAAAAAAAAAGAGTTAGAGAAAATTACAAAAGGTAAAATAAATTATTTTGATTACATAAAATTAAAAAGCTTTTGTACAAACCAAAACAATGTAGCCAAGATCAGAAGGGAAACAAAAAAATTGGGAAAAAATCTTTGTAACAAAAAACTCTGACAAGGGTCTAATTACTCAAATATACAAGGAGTTAAATCAATTGTATAAAAAATCAAGGCATTCCCCAATCAATAAATGGGCAAGAGACATGAATAGGCAATTTTCAGATAAAGAAATGAAAACTATCAATAAGCTCATGAGAAAGTGTTCTAAATCTCTAATAATTAGAGAAATGCAAATCAAAACAACTCTGAGGTATCACCTCACACCTAGTAGAATGGCTAAAATGAAAGAAGGGGAGAGTAATGAATGTTGGAGGGGATGTGGCCAAATTGGAACATTAATGCATTGCTGGTGGAGTTGTGAACTGATTCAACCATTCTGGATGGCAATTTGGAACTATGCTCAAAGGGCTATAAAAGAATGCCTGTCCTTTGATCCAGCCATACCATTGTTGGGATTGTACCCCAAAGAGATCACAGATAAACAGACTTGTATGAAAATATTTATAGCTGAGCTTTTTGTGGTGGCAAAAAACTGGAAAAAGAGGTTATGCCCTTCAATTGGGGAATGGCTGAACAAATTGTGGTATATGCTGGTGATGGAATACTATTGTGCTCAAAGGAATAATAAACTGGAGGAATTCCATGTGAATTGGAAAGACCTCCAGGAACTGATGCAGAGCGAAAGGATCAGAGCCTGAAGAACACTGTACACAGAGACTGATATACTGTTGTAAAATAGAATGTAATGGACTTCTGTACTAGCAGCAATGCAATGACCCAGGACTATTCTGAGGAACTTATGGTAAACAACACTATCCACATTCAGAGGAAGAACTGCAGGAGAGGAAACACAGAAGAAAATCAACTGCTTGAATACATGGGATGATGAGGACATGATAGGGGATCGAAAGTACCACACCAATGCAACTATCAACAATTTGGAAATAGGTCTTGATTAATGACACATGTTAAAACCAGTGGAAATGCATATAGGCCAGGGGAGTGGGGGAGGTCTGGGGGTCAAGGGGAAAGTAAGAGCATAATCATGAACCATGTTAACTTTTCTAAAATATAAATATTAATAAATGTTTAAAGAGGGGTCCAAAGGAAAGGAAATGTTCATCTGTCAGTCTCTTTCTAAGGCAACTCTTTCAAAGTTTGTATTCGAAGTATTTCATTGTATTTGAAGTATTGTATCCTACTCATTGTATTCATCAGATTAGGAATAATGTCACGGGGCTGGATAGAACATTTCAGGGGGCCACATCTGGCCCGTGGGCCATAGTTTGCCCATCACTGATCTAGATTCTTGGTGACATTCTAGACCCAAAAGGTTTTCATGAGCAGTACAGAGGTTTGTGAATTTTTTTCTGGGCTTTTCTGACAAATTTTGGAATGATGGCAGTAATAGACTTTGTTAAAAATATCTCAGCCAAGGTTGAAAGATTTGCTAGATTTGGAGAACATGTGACAAGTATCCATGAGCTTCAATGGCTATAGAGACTCATGTGAATCCTAATGATAGCAGGTTTGTTTACTATTGTCATTTAAATGTGCTCTTATGATTTGGTGGATTTTGGTACTTCCTGAATGTGCATTAGCTGCTATACTACTTTTTTTTTAAATAAAGCTGTTTTCTTTGTGAAAATTATATACATTCACACTGCGGATCATAGCTAAGTTAAAAAGGAAATGAATCTCAGTTTTGAGTGAGAAACATTTGCGTTCTGCTTCTCTTTGGGCAAACACAGCATGTCTGTCACTGATCGCGAACTATATATTTTTGATTTTTAAAATTTTTCTTATTGTTTTTCCTTGTATGTTGTAAGGATGGGGGATGGGACAAAAAGAGCCAGAAGAAGGCTATTGGTGACAGTTGGTGACAGTTGGGACCAGAGAGGATTCTGGGTAATTCTCTGGAGGAAGGAGGAGAAGGAGAACTTCTGGTGGAGGACTGAGAGAGGGAGGAGGAGAACATCTCGGCTCCAATCCAGTTCTGAAGGCTTCCTGAGGATCCTTCTTTGGACAATGAAACCCTGATTTCCTGGTCAAAGGCATCCCATCGCCTCTCACCCAGCAAGACTTTCAATCATCAAGACAGCTAAGTTTGGGACTCCATTTTGGGAGCCATCTCTTAGGCTCCTTCCCCCATTACCCAACCTTGCTGAGAGACCCTTTCCAGTTTGATTTTGCAATTATAGAAATGATAGAAATAGAAATAGAAACTGAATGAGAAGTGGCAAGGGGAGATGCTTGGGAGCAGGAACCCCAAAGGTTCCCACCTGAGTGATGGTCCCCATAGAAATAGAGAAGAGTGCACCCCAAAATCCCTCTGCCCTTCAACCCTTTCCCCAATCCCTGAATTGTGATTAATAAAAGCCATTCATTAGTCAGATAGCGTTCCAATGTGCCTGAGAGATGAGGGGGAGGGAAATCACAGCTTGGTCTGGCTGCCTCCATCTTGGAGCCAGACCCCCTGCTGTGAAGTTGACTGATCTCAGGGGAGGCTTACCTGAACCCACCCTCATTCAGGATCGAATTAGGGTCCCCATACCTCCTCTTATAGAGAAGCCTTGTCCCCAACTCCTGTGGGGTGGCACAACCATCCAGGTCACCCAGTTTAGGGGTGACACCCCCTCGAAGTCTTGCCAGAGCACACTTGGCAAGAGGGTAGAGCTAGAAGAGCATCTCCCCTCATAGACTCTTTCTCTCTCTCCCCTCTGTCATAACATTGGTTACTGGTTCTCTTTATTCTTATAGTTTTTGGCAGAACCAGCTTAGGTAAAGAACCTAAATAATTCTGAAAAAAAAAAAGCCTCTGTTTGAACCAGACAGCAGCCATTTTTGTCCCAGCTACAGCATAGGAAAGGGGACAAACTTAGTCAAGCAAAGAAAATTTAAAAAGACAGTACCATAAAAATTTTACATTCAAACTGGTACTAAGGATCCATCAGTGGGGAAAACAATTTGTACCATGATGGGAATCCTTACGTTACTATACAACTTTTTGACTATGATTTATAATTTCTGGATAGTAGTGATCCCAGGCTATATAATGGGAATCATAGAAATATATGACTCATGCCAATGGTTGAAGCTAGAAATAGGTTGGATCTTTGCTTTCATACCAACCACAACTGCAGTAATCATCTCATTCCTCCATTTCTATTGGTCCTTAAAAAATTTAGCGCACAAATTGCTAGGACACAAGGATGATAGCACTGAACTGATAATGGCATTAAGAAAGGAGATAGCAAAGTTACTTGAAAAGAATGCTCAATTGAAAGAGGGAAAAGGGATCACAGCAGGAAACAAAATAGAAATAGCAGTACAAACAGCTGAGTCACATACAGACACAGCAAAGAAAATAGAGAAAGGGGCAACAGCACCAGCTGTACCAATATTGCCAATCATTGATCACATGATTTTGCAGCCAGATTCTGGATTTCTCCATATAAAAAGACATAAGCCATTCACTGCTGCAGATCTAGACACCCTAAAACAACAAATGCCTGCCTTTTATTTAAATACCCTCATAGACTCTCTCTCCCCCCTCTGCCATAACATTGGTTACTGGCTCTGTTTATTCTTACAATGTACAATTATATATTTGATTTTTCTCTTTCTCATTTTTTGTACTTGAAGCACATGTTACCAGTATTAATTTTTTTTTTATTTTGCATTAATATAATTTTAAAATATCCATTTGCTCTAATATTAACGCATACCCATATGCTTTAGACTATGTAAACCTGACATTGCTTGTTAAATATTATGGGACTTCACTTAATAATTGTGTCTGATTCCAGGAGAAGGGATCACAAAAGAACCACTGCTCAGTGCCAAGGAGCACAAAGTTAATCTGCACAGTGCTCATGAGCACAAAGTCAAAGAGACAAACCAACCCCAGTGGGATTGATGAGAATCTGCACCAAGACAGAGGACTTGTGTTGGGGTTTGAGGTTGTGACTGTTTGACATACATCAGACGTGGGTCTTCCCCGTGCCATATTCTGAAAAGTACCTCAGTTTGGCTGAATATTGGCCCCTATCCCTGAGAGCAAAGGTAAAATCAGACCAGGGAATGCTATTTCCCATTTCCTGCTAAAAATCAAGTCACTTTTTTCTTTCTTTCATAAGTGTGGCAATCTTCTGTAGTCCTGATTACTGATTGGGTAAGTGCACATTGCTGCAATGGTCCTACAGGCTTGTGAAACATAAATCACTTTATTGGGCCCTGATTCTAGAACCTGTTATAGGCTTATTCTTGCTTACTCAGAATTTTTATATACTATTTAATTTTGATTTTTTTCCTTTTCCTCCATTTGGTTTTTTTTTTTTTTAACGTTTTTGACTTTCTTTTAACAATTGATTCATATACTTCATAACTCAGCCATGGGTGATCTGTGTGTTTGTCAACACCCTCCTCAGGGGGGGAATTATATAATTGTTGTATAATTCTAGATCTATAAAAATTTTTCTTGTTTGAGAGTAATTTTAGGATAAGAAACTTGCTACGTTCCCGAATCCAAAAAGTGAACTGTTTGGAGGAGGTGCCATGAAGCCATACACTGCACCAAAAGATCCAGAATGACGTTATATGCTGACATAGGCAGGATATAAAATTCTGTGTAGTTCCGCCTCTTGCTGTCTTCTTTTCCTGTGGTGGCAGCTGTGGACATGGAGTTTTTGAGCAGTTAGAAAAACTTAGTCAAGTGGTTCTGTTTTGTTAGATTTATTTTTTCCCTTACTTCTACTTTATAAAATACAATACTTTGAGTATTGGACATTAATTTAAATCCTACACCTTTTGAACCTAAAAATTGATCTAATCACTATGCTGGACAGTATAAATTTCATCTGGTCATAGTGGATCAGCTGACTAGATGACCTGAAGTGTTTCCTACTGCTTGGGCCTCAGTGGCTTTTGTTGCCAAGGTCCTTTTAAAAGAAATTATTCCTTGCTTTGGCCTGCCAGCACAAATTGATTCAGACTAGGGGAGCTCCTTTTACTGATTTGGTTTTGTCTCAGATTTATTCTTGTTTGAGGATAACTTGTTTGGGGATAAATTCCATGTACCATACCATCCCCAAGGCTAAGGCCAAGTTGAGAAAATGAATAGAGATCTTAAAATTGTGATTGGCAAATTGTGCATGGAGATTCGTTCTATTTTATCTTTGTAGCAGGCCCAGAAGAGATCTACACATATGACCATTTGAGATGCTTTTTGGACATCCCCTATGCAGGATAACCCTTTTTCTCCTGCATACACATCATTACTGGGGGAGGAGGATGATACTTCTATTACCTCATATATACAGGATTTACAGATCAAGTTGCGAGAACTCCATGAATCTGGAGCTACTGTACAAGGAGGATCTATAGACTTCTCACTCCATGACTTGCACCCAGGTGACAAAGGGTACATAAAGAACTTCCAGTGCACTGGAGCAATTCAGCCTGCCTGGGAAGGTCCACTGAAAATCTTGTTAACTACTCCAACAGCTATCAAAATTGGAGAAAAGGACTCTTGGATGCATTGCTTACATGTAAGGAGAGCACCTTCTGTTACTGTGTTTTGGTTATTAGCTATATATTCTGGTGCACTATCTTTATTTCTACTGTCCTATGCCTGGACTGGAGAAAATACCATTATAAAAGTCCATATACTAGTTGGACAAAACCTATATTAGTAACCTTGGGAGAAGTTGATGTACTCTTGTGATTTTTGGGTATTTTGGTACTTCTTCAAATGTGCATTAGATGCTGTACTGCTGTTTTAAAAAGCTGTTACTTGGTGAAAATCATGTGCACTCACACTATGGATCATGGCAAGTTAAAAAAGAAATGGATCTCATTTTTGGATAAGAAACTTTTGTATTCTGCCTCTATGTGGCTGACATTTTTTCACTGATTGTGAACTATGTATTTTTATTTTAAAAAGAAAATTTTATTATTGTTTTCCTTGTATGTGAAATAGTGTATTTGAGTTTTCTTTTTTCCCTCTTTTTTTTGTACTTGAAGCACATATTACCAGTATTAATGTTTTTTTGTTGTTGTTGTTTGTTTGTTTTTGTACTAGGATAAGTTTAAAATGTCCATTAGCTCTAATGTCAATGGATACTTAAAAGCTTTAGACTATGGAAACCTACCATTGATTGCTAAATATTATGGGACTTTGATTAATGCTTGTGTCTGATTCCAGGAGAAGAGAGCACAAAGTTAGCCTGCACAGTCCCAAGGAACACCAGGTCAAGAAGAATGACCAATCCCGGTGGGATTGATAAGATTCTGTGCCAAGACAGGGAACTCTAACTTATTTTGGGGTTTGAAGAAGCAGCTGTTTGCAAAGTCAGATGCAGGATATCAGATCCACACTTCTACCAAGTACCTCAGTTTGGCTGCCATTTTGGCTTCCCTATCCCTGAGAGCATAAGTAAAATCAGACCAGGGAATGATATTTCCCTTTCTGCTGCAAACATCTAGTCCCTCTTCTGTCTTTCATAAGTGTGGCAATTTTCTGTAGTCCTGGGTAAGTACTACATTGTTATAATTGCTACTACAGGTTTGTGAGACATAAATCATTTTAATTAGGCCCTGATTCAAGGACCTGTTTATAGACTTATTTTTCTTTACTTAGAATTTTTACACATGAGACTTTGATATTTTATATTTCACTTAGAATTTTCTTTTTTCTTTGGGTCTTTGGATTTTTTTTTTCACAATTGATTCATATACCTCATAACTCAGCCATGTATCCTGTGTTTTGGTCAACACCCTCCTCAGGGGGATTGTATTATTGTCATGGAATTCTACATTTATAAAGATTTTTCTTTTTTGAGAGTAATTTTAGACAAAGAAACTTGCTACCTCCCCAAATCAAGAAAGTGAACTATTTGGAGAAGGTGCCATGGAGATGCCTGCAGAAACCACACACTGTGCCAAAACATCCAGAATGAACTTTGGGATGTAGTGAATTGAATTGTGGGGGGTTGTACACATTTATTTTGAATGCATACTCTTATGCCAAAGGGAATAGCCCCCTAATTGACTTTTTATCAATGTGCCTAGAAATCATTGGTTTTGTTTTATTTTTCTTTTATTTCTCTCATCTCTAAATTATTGTAACTTTCCTTTAGAAAGTGCAATATTGTATGTACTTCTAGTTAAAGATCTTTAGAGATATAAGTTGGGTATATGTACTGATTCATTGGGGAAACTAGGCATGTAAATCTGGGAGATTTCTACATGTTCATTTTTCAATGGAACCACAAGGGGTATTGTGTAATTAGGATTTGCTCCCCAGAACTCTAAATCCTAGCTTCCCATGTTCCTTCTCACATTTCGTACTAATGTAGGGAAGATATAAGTTTTATGTAGTTCCATCTGCAATCTTTTTTCCTGCTAATTTGGCTGGGCAAGCTGCCTTTACTCAGGCTTTTACTTTTGTCCTTTCATTTCTTTTACTTCAAGTGATTATTAATAAATCTTATAAAATATAATACTTGGAGTTATTGGATATTAATTTTAATTTTACAATCCTCAACTGAGAAGGTGGGGGAAAGGGTACCATGGGAGCCTTGAGAATGATGAAAATGTTTGGAATAACTGCTGTAGTAAGAGGATATCAAATTGATTAGAGAGGCATAAAAGGATTCCATTGATGAAGTGAGGGCCAAACATATTTGTAGTGACTAAAATCAATATGTTTAAAAAGTTTCTCCTACTTCTAAATTAGAAAGAGCAATTAATACAGGTTTGGGATTTGGCATGGTTTAGGATTAATGGAAATGGGATTTCAAGGTAAAGGATAATGTAGAGTTGAATTGGTTCACTATGGAAAGGAAGGAACATATAACCCAGTGCCTGGGAAAGATCAGAGGATTAAGGAGAATGGAGGTCACAACTTGGATGAAGAATGGGGGTGGGGCCATTAGGCATAAAGTTAGATGGAATTATTATTCATATTAAATTAAAATTCCCATCATAAAGGGATTTTAAAGTCCATAAATATAGAATATTATTGTGGGTGATAGCAAGATCATAGATATGACTTTTTGTGTGTAGATTGGGTGGCATAAGTTATAGGAACTAAGAAGTTTTGAGTATTTGAGGGAGCATCAATATTTTGAAGTTCCCTGGAATAAGAACAGGAGTTGAGATAATGGGCTTTCATTGAACTCATTTGAAGAAAGAAGAGTGGTCTGGAGGTTTGTGAAGGGGGGAAAATTATGGTTGGACTGAATATTAAAAAAGAGTGGTTGCCAGGAATTGAACAAATATCAATAACAAATGTTTTTTTAGCAATTTATTTACAAAATGTAGGAGAGAGTAAAAATAGAGAAATGAGAAAAGGGCAGAGTAAGAGATCTAGCTTAATGAACTAGATTATGTGTTTAAGCCCTGGCTTTACCATGACAGGGCTCCAGAGGCCCCAGCCTGAAAGCCTAAAAGTCAATTAACAAGGATTTTATCCACGAGGTCTCCTCCCAATCACAGACCCCTCCGGAGGCTAGTACCTCCAGGGAAGCTAAGGAAGGGAGTCAGCCTTTTTTCACTCACCATGTGGTATTTCAAAGGGAGAGATTTAAGAACAGTATCACCAAGTCCAAGGTCTCAGGTCCAGTAAGCAGATTATTCATCAGCCTCTGACTTGAACTCAGAACTCCGAAGAAGCAAGAAGTAGTCCAAGATCCTCCAGGTCCTGTTCAAGGCCAGAAGCTCCTCCAAGTCCAGTTCAAGGCCAAAAAACAAAAGCTCCCCAGAAGTCCTTGCAATTTATCAAGACCATTTCTTTTGTCACTTCCTGTGCCTTCCTCCAATTTCACGTGTACCAATTACAACAAAGGCATTGTTTAGGACTGCCCAGAGGGCAGTCAGTCAATTCTGATTTGTCACCCACTCTTTCACTCAGGGGTTACAGACCTCCCCCACTTGAATATTAAGTGGTGATGTTAACACTTTTGATGATTAAATCTAGAAATGGGCAGGGTAGGATTAATCCCATCTTCACAGGTTGATAGACAAAAGACACCTAGATCTGGTTAAATTTGCATAGTATGAGCTTTAGAGGAGGGGATGTTACTTTAGTAATAGGGGTAGAGGAAAAATCTGGAAGTGGCGATAAAAAACAAGGAGTATTCTGAGTGAAAGGGTAACCAGTACTGGAAAAAATGGAGGAGGAATGCAATATTATCATGAGAGAGCCAGGTTTCATCAAGTACTAGAAGATGGAGGGAATTAGAAAGGAAAAGATTTTAATACAGAGATTCTTAACCTAGGATCAACCCCACCCTATGGCATCCATGGACTTGGAAGGGCGAAAAATACATCTTTATTTTCATTAATTTTGAACTTGGCATTTGAAGTCTGGCATTTTCTTTAATTGTGAATTTAGGCAAAAAAACCCACAATAGTATTAGCTAAAACAGGCAAAAAGGTCCATGACACAAATAAATAAAGGAATAGGCAGTTAGGGATGTTAGATATGTTATGTATGTTGGCATGTTAACCAATTGAAGAGTAAGTTCAGCCAGTATATAAGTGGTTGGAGAGAGGTTCATTGGGGGACCATGTAATTAGACTGTTCAAGATTTTCCCTCCAGGTCCATGTAGCAGACTGGTACTGTTGTGTCCTGTGAGACTCCAACAGGCCTGATACAAAGAAGGCAAAAGGCAAAAGCAGGAGGAGGAAATCTGGGAATCTGGTCAGAATGCAGAAAGGCAAGTCAAGAAGCAGTAAATGGCAGAATTAGGCAAGCTGAAGAATTATCTGAGATGAAAATAGATGCAGAGAGACAGGATAGCTGGGGTCTTGTCTTAAGGAAGACTACAGGAGTACTGAAGAGGTTTCACCATAAGGTGAAACTATGAAGAAAGTGTTTTGTTTCTTACCAAGGCAAACATCTCTCTATATGCTCTTGATCCTGTCACCTCCCATCTTCTCCAACAGATTTCCATATAAATCATTCTCTCACTATTTTTCAACCTTTTTCTATCTGCTGGTTCCTTTCAGTTGTTTAAAAATATCCTTCACATAGTGTTCCTTGTATTGTAGTCATGTTGTGGGAGAGCTTGTTATTATCTGGTTTGGAAGGGCACCCATTTAAAGAATTAATCTTTAAAAATAGAGGAAGTTATTGAATGAATGGCAGGGAGACAGGTACAGGTGAAGTTTGCCTCAGTTGAGGAGAAGGGGTCCAGGATTTTTATACCTTAAAGCAGGGGTCAGTAACATATGGCTCTCAAGCCATATCTGGCTCTTTTGAGGGCCAGATATGGCTCTTTCTGCAGGAGCCATAAAGTCAATTTTTTTTTTCAGGCGCTGTTACAGGAGTGTGCACTGTGAGCACTGTATGGCTCTCACGAAATTACATTTTAAAAAATGTGGCATTTATGGCTCTCAGAGCCAAAAAGGTTGCTAACCCCTGCCTTAAAGGAACAGAGGTTATATGACCTGAAAGGAAGGCAGGGAGGGGAACAAACAAGGAGGATTAGGTGACATTCCTGGGTGAGGTGCCTTGGTATCTGGGGTAGAAGCACAGATATACTTTGTGTTGTGATCTATAATATATTGTGGCTGCCTACAGCCATAACTTATTGTATTCGTGGATGGACACCTGAGACGGAGAGTTGGAAACTGATGGAAATGGGTGAAGGGAAAAGAAAGAGAGAGGGAACATAACAAAGGAAGAAAGACTCAGAGACAGAGTTGAACACATGGGCTCCAGCATACTTGCTCCTCTAGTGGTGGCAAAGAGAGAGAGAGACAGAGAGAGAAAGGAGAGGGAGAGAGAGAGAGAGAGAGAGAGAGAGAGAGAGAGAGAGAGAGAGAGAGAGAGAGAGCTGCACGTGTCCCCAAACTTTAGAGAATCCAAGAATGTGAAATGGGAGGTACATGGGACATGGTATAGGATTTAACATTGGCTCAATTGACAACCACATGATCAAAGAGGAGGAGGTTGGTCAAAACATGTAACCTGGAAAGGAATGTGGTCTGATAAGGTGGGGGCTAGGACCCTATGGCCCTGCCCAGGAATTCTCCTGACCATTTGGTTTGGAGAGTGGTCAGGATTAACAGTACCAATACAATGATCAGGAAATATGACCATGAATCTGATACTTGAGCATATAGGTTACAATAACCATACATCAATAATACTTTCAAGATTAGAATATACCTAGTATGCCACACTTTGTTTATGACATATTGGAAATGTAAAGGTTAAATTTAGTGGTTGAACTTAAATTATATGAAATAGTGTGGTCGCCAAAGTTATTATATCTCAAGTCAGAAATTTATTTACCAAATTAGAGGGGAAACAATAAAGTAGAGAAATGTGAGAGAGGTTAGAGAAAATACCTATACTAGTCTTCAGCCAGGAGGGCTGGTAGTGAGTAACTATGAGGCCTCCTCCAAGATGGAAGCTAGTCTCTTAGGAAAACTAAGAAAGGAGTCAGGCCTTTTCACTCACCCAACAAAGTAGTCCAGGAGTCAGAATCTAGGTTGAAGCCACGATCCAAGCTGCAGTCTCCAGTAAAGTTCCCTTGAAGACTATCTCCAGGAGACACTCTCCACAAGACTCAACTCAAGGATTTTATAGCTTTTATGGTGGTTTCCTTTTCCTGCCCTTCTTCACAGGGGCCAATCACAGTTTCCAAATTGTCTAGCCCTGCCCAGGGACAGTGTCTGTGGGATTGATTTGTCACCTCTAAAGATATTAACTCTCCTAGGATTCACATGTTTCTGAGTTGTCACCCAGTTTGGAATAATACGTTTCTGAGTTATAATATTTGGGTTGCAGACTTCCCCCTACTTAAGATTAAGTAGGGGTATCTTCCTTTTGGAGGTGTAAACTCCTGTAGTAAGATTTCCCCTTATTTTAAGGTTAAGTATGAGTGTATTTGCTTTGTGGATTAATTCAAAAGTAGACAAAGGAGAAATGATCCTGTCCTCACAGTCTAGTGAGGTATTAAGTAGGGGTATTTCAGTTATTGTTAACCCGAAGTTTTGATTCCAACTAGACAAGAAAATAAAGGATTCCCTTTTCACAAGTGCAAACTCAGGATAGACAAAGAGAACCAAGAGTTTCCTTTCACAGGTCCTGATCATAAAGGAGGGTGAGTGATTCTCAGAGAATCTAGTGATGTTTGAGGTGTAATCAGAAGGAATATAGGCATGCTAAAAACTAGGAAGAATGAATCTAAAACAGGAGGAAATGTATCTCATTCTCAAGCCTCACTCCACTCCAGTTCATCATCCAAAGTAATTTTCCTTAAACAAGTCTGACTATACTTATTGCAAAGAAAGAAGCTTGTTTGAATGTAATTTTAGTGAAGTTTCAAAGTGAAGGGGGAAAATGATTGCTGCTTGTATTTTAAATAGATAATTTGGAAATGTATTTGACTGATTTGATGTCATCTGACTAGCTATAAATTTTGTTCAATGTTTTTAATTCAAGATTCTGAGAATATTATTACATGCTTCTAAATTTTCTTGAACTTGTAAATTCTGGGAAACTAACATATGTAACAATGTTAAGATGATAAAATTGTGTCATTTAACTCCTTTTAATTTGGATACTGTGAAATTATTAAGTTATTAGGGACCATTGTCATAATATTAAAACTTATGAAGCTTTTAAATTAGTATATTTAAAGAGAGGATGATAATTTCTTGCTTTATGGAAAAGGAGAAGAAAGGGAGAGAGCAATCTTATAAATTCTTCTTATTGCTAAACTTGCCATTTTTCTTGGAACTATCTGCTTGAGCAAGGTCATAGCATCTTATCAGCCTTGTCAAAGAACTTCCAGAATGTTGTGAAGTTCCTAGACAATGCCACCTTGGTAAAGGACTTTGGCCTAAGGGGAAGAAACCATTGGGACAAAAGAGATACTTAACATCTGATGGGATTAGTCATTCCCCTCTGAAACTCCTTTAAGGCCTATTGTTAGTCTGAGACTAGAGAAGTTGGATTCCCCCTCCACGAAGAACCATCATGCAACAAGGTCAAACCAGGACTTTCACCTTTGAGCTAAGTAAACTGGGGTTCATCATACCTTTCTAGGCTACAAGTTTGGGGGCTTCTAGATTCCACCTCAACACATCTTGAACCAACTCAGCTTTAACATACTCCAGTCTTCGGGATTTAATTTTGCTTAAGGGGCTAATACTTTAGAAGATGGATGTCTGTTAATCTAGAGATTTGCAGTAAATATTTTTCTGGTGTGTGTGCTCATGGGTATAATGTAATTACTTTATTTGGTTGTTTTTTAAACCAGAATTTAAATTCAATAAGTAAATTTGAGAAGGGGTGAAATGTGTGTGTGTGTGTGTGTGTGTGTGTGTGTGTGTGAGGCCTGATGAACTTTTATAGTTAATTGACTTATTGTGATATGAGAGTAATGAGTATGCAGCTCTAAGGTATGTTTAATGAGATTTTAAAGCAAAATCTTTGGGGAATCATAAATTTTCTTTTTTTAAACCCTTACTTTCTGGAAAACATGATTTATCACTTGTTTATATGGGTATAAGATTGTGATTTTGGTTTTAAAAATTATTCTATTACAAAAATGAATAATATGGAAATAGGATTTGAATGATAATATATGTATAACCCAATGAAATTGCTTGTCAACTTCAGGAGAGGGGAGGAAGGAAGAGGGAGACAATAAGAATCATGTAACCATGGGAAAAAATTTTAGATAAAATGAAATGTAAACTCTTACCTTCTGTCTTGGAATCCATATTAACTATTGGTTCCAAAGGAGAAAACCAGGAAGGGCTAGGCAATTAGGATTAAGTAACTTGCTTAGGGTCTGTTATAGGCAAATTTATAAGATAGAATATAAAGATAGGTAAAATAGATATGTAAAAATGCACAGGCAGCTAGAGACAAGATCTTGGTTGGTAGACATGGACATTCTGTATAGAATGCAGCAGGAGCTAGAGAAGGAGTTGGAAGGAATTGTCAAGGCTGGAAGGAGTTTAGCAGCTGTGATTCAGCTAACTGTCTATATGTAACCTGTAACCTTTGGAGATCTTGGGTGTGAACCTTGAACAAGTGCCTAGACTGAGGAAAGGTTAAATTCTTCTACATCAGGAAATATAAAAATTCCTGAGGTCCTAACCTTTGACCTAAAATTTAGATTAGATATATTTTTTTGTAAGTAGCTAACCTATACTTGTGACATTTTAATTGTAGACCAATCAGAATCTTAGTGATCTAAAGTTATTGCTAAAATAGCCTATGAATCTACTCCCACACACACTTTTTTTTAAATGGAGAAGAAATGCAAGGTTAAAGATCTTCTTTGAAATATACAGACTGATTGTTTAAACACACGTATAGGCTAAGCATTAACTTGGAAATAACACAGAACTACCAAAGTAGTCAGAAAAACCAAGTCTTTAATCAGTAAAGGGATAAGTCCAATATTTGGCCCTTTACTCAGAGTCCAACACCAAAACTTTCACAAGGTCTACACCCTGGGGACATTATCACTGGGAGTAACACCGTGCTAGATGATGACTCCAAGGAACAAAAGAATTTGGGGAACTTATATACCTTTTGGGAAAAAATGGTACAGGGAAATATGACTGATTGACATTACCACGTTTACAAGGAAATGGGAGTATTCAAACTATACTGACAGAATACAATCAAGCTTGGGAAAGGAGAGGCTAGGGTGTAATGGATACTAAAAGGGTGGTCTCTGCCCAGGTATGGGCTTTCTTGGGAAAGGGTCTGTGATACAATGGGAAGATTACCTAAAACAAAAAGAGTACTAGGCATTTGTTTAGTCCCAATCAACTGGGATTATCATTTATTTTAGGTCTATTATTTTGGTCTGAAACTACTAATCTGAGATTCCCTTCAGGGTGGATTATCATGGGAATAGGGAACAAGTACAAACTTTGGGGTCTCCACCTCACAAATTAATCCTAAAATTTGGGGTTCCTTGGATCTTACTAGGCTACAAATTTGGGGTTTCTAGATTCCATGTTGACAGCATCAAATACCAATAAAAGCAATGCATAGGGGGCAGCTGGGTAGCTCAGTGGATTGAGAGCCAGGCCTAGAGACGGGAGGTCCTAGGTTCAAATCTGACCTCAGACACTTCCTAGCTGTGTGACCCTGGGCAAGTCACTTGACCCCCATTGCCTACCCTTACCACTCTTCTGCCTTGGAACCAATACACAGTATTGACTCCAAGACGGAATGTAAGGGTTTAAAAAAAAAAAATCAATGCATATCAGGTGTGATTCCTTTTTTTTCCTTAAAGGACAAAAAAAATTCTACACATTATCAATAATATTCCAATTCTAGTCCTTTTCATAATTTGAAAACAAGCTGCTTGTATGTTCACATAACCTAACAACTTCTAAAATATTTAACCTCATATGAATGTAAGCTAATCTTATAAAACTTTGCTGCATAAAAGCTTTATATATGGTATATATGGTAGTAAAAAAAACTTTCCTATTCTATTTTAAATTCCATTTAAAGTTAGTATAATCCTACTTGTTACCGTGTTTTAAGTGCTCTCTGAGAATACTCAGAGGGTCATAGCTTGCCTCTTCCCTGGAGCAGGATGGGGAAGGGTTGACAAGACAAATATGTTCTTAAAATTTTTTTTTCTAGGAATTTCTGTTTTCAAAAATATATATGGATTCCCACACATAAAGGTGAATAATGGAATCCCCTTTTCCAGAAAACAATGAAATTGATTTGTGGTCAGAAAACCTGTTTCTGTTCTGTCAGCCAGTGTTTGTTTTCTTAACTCGGTGTTACCTGAGAAGAAGGGGGGGGGTGGGGAGCAGGGGAAGCAGAGAATGTGGCAGCCTCTGAGTTTTGCTAAAACAATTCATCAGTAGTGAATCATCAGGTTTGTCTTCTATCAATTCTTGTCTAACAGGTTAACAAACAATTTATTTTGAGGGACTAGTATAATTAACTTTTTATAATACAATCCTTAATTTATAAAAGTGAAATGGGATGCTTCATAACACGAGTCCAGACACTCAGAAATTCAATAATTGGAACCATTATTTACTGATTAAAAAAGGAAGAAAAAAATCTACCAGCTGGGACAACCTTCCCTAATGGAAGCTGTATCAGACTGACATTACATGACAGTTTATATAGGTTACAAGATACAAGGCTATTTCCTTTCACATCCAGGTTCTTATTTATAAAAAAAAAAGGTCTCATCACAAACACAGGTGTATGTGGTCAGTGATAAGTGGATAACACTCAGATCACTCAGGGGATATTTACTTTTCACATGTACCTAATCATACAACCATAGTTAGCTATGTGTTTACCTTGCATTCCATCCTGACCTTTTTGTTTGTCCAGATTTCCCTTTGTTGGCCATAGGATAATTGGACTCTGGCCTACCACTTGCATAAATTGCTTGACCTCCTGGAGGTGCTGGGTCAGTTTCCGAAATAATGCAGGAATGGATTAATCTGCTTTACCTACTTCAATTCTACTTTATTCTCTAACCTCCTGTCGGGAGCTATTAAGAGAAATTAGAATCTCAAGTAGATATTTTTATCTGGACCCCCTCAAAAGATCAATACAGACCGGCAGAGCAGTGTATGGATCTTTCCTCCCTAGTGAAATACGGGACGAGACAGGTGTGGGATATCTAAGATAAAAATCTGAGATTCCTCTTTTGATTCCTTTCATAATTCTCACCTTCCTTCAAAATGCATTATAGTCTTATTGAAAAAGCTTTGGGCTCTCAGCACTCCAGCAGGAGGGGGGCTAAATCTGTTCCCCTTTGCCCGAGAACACAGATGGCTGGTATGGCCAAGGTTGCACCCTTGGTAGGGCATTTTGCCCAGAATTAAAGTAAAATAATGAGGCTCAAAAAATTGTTTAATACCATTGTTGTGAGGAAGATTAGATTAGGTATTGATTAAGTATTAATTAGGAAGTACCTAGCAGGAAGGAGCTGGAGCTGGGAATTCCAGGTTGGAATGAAGGAGGAGGAAGTCTGTCTGTGCCCTGAGTGTGGACTCCATTAGTGGTGGGCAAAACTGTTGCCAGCCTGGGAGATCTCAGAGCAAAGGACACCCTGCTTCCTGATTTCCCCTGGGATCCTGTGTGGTGTGGCATCTAAGAAAAGGACAAATCTACAGAGTCAAGAGAGGAGGAGAAGTTTGAAAACTGGAGGACAGTGCTTCAAGCAGAATCCTCTCTACTTGGTACCTGAGATCATCTTGACTCCTGGCATCCAGAGATCATCAGTGGATCACAGTGAGAATCCCAAAGCCACAAAGCCCAGCTGTACTCAAGCCTGGCAGGTTCCAGGTTTGAGGCAGAAACCCAGAGACTCCATTTATAGCTCCTTGGGCCCTGTTAGTTTAGATCACTTAGATAAGAGTAGAATAAGTCCTCTCATTGCCCTGTGGTTTTATCCCTTAGATTTTAAGTATAGAAATCCTTTCCCACCTTTTAATCTAACATAATTAAAGCTGTTAAGTCCCTTTTACCTTGTTAGCCTGTTACTATACTCTGGTCTAGTAGAAGCTGAATGACAGTTAAGATCAACTGCCATTCCTGTGGAGATCCAGTAAAACTCTGGTCTTTTCACCCTGGTCCAGTCTCTCATAAATCCTAGAGTGTGTTCCCACAAAACACTTAGTTTATTGTAATATCCCTGGTGACCCCATTACCTTACTTATATTTTCCTACACCATCAAGGCCAAGAAACTGACAGGGCTTTCCAACCTAATGGAGATGTCCCAGGCTCCACTTAAAGATAACACATGTAGTTGATAGTTTAGCATAGGTTTTTTGTCTACGCCTGGAGGCTTCTAAGGCTTTTGTTTTGACTATAGTAAAAATCTTGCTCTCTGTAACTGTGGGAAATTTTCTTGGTCTTTTGGGGGAAGGGGAACTTTAATTTCCTTTATAATAAAGTGGCTACTTCAGTATATCTTGAAGTACTATGAGCTAACAAGCTGTGCTTCCAATCTGTTTCATTCTTTGCATCCGATGACCACCCAGGCCACTCAGATTAGTCTCTGGTTATAGAGCAGGATCTCTATAACCTCCTTCACTTATTCAGACTACTTCAAAAGCATTATGATTCACACAGAAGCAATTACAGGAAAAACTGACATGTTAATATTTAAAGGAAACAGCCTAGATATTCTCCCATAAAATTTATCCTAAACATCTTAACCATGAATCTTTCATTTCTGATATATTTACATTAGCATCTAAGCAGTTAATTCAGTTATCATTATCCATAAATCATAGCATTACTAATTTAGCTTAATTAACTCCAACATATTAACTATTGTAACTATAAAGGAAGCATATTCTTTTACTCTGAACAGCTTAAACTTTATTTTAAAAAGATCTTTTGTGAAAAATCTTGAAGAAACTCTGAATTTTCATAGGGATTGTTTTGATCTATCCTAATTACATTTTTCTTAAAAATCCTTTTAACTCTTTAACCTTGGTTGCAGTATATACCTTAATACTAGATCAAAATTTATTCAAGCTGCCAACTAACATCTTGGGGTTTTTAAGTTATATCTCTAAAGGTCATGTAAGGTAGCTGGTAACTTTTGTCTGTTAAATATCTCTCCAAAATCTCTGAAGTATATAGTTAAGGTATAAACATCTTTAAATCTTATCATATAGTAGTTATCAACTTTGTAATCATTCTTTTTTACTGTTTTGCTGTATTAGCCCCTAAATATCAATGTAAAATAATTGTAAACACTTTTGTTCTCCTTTCTGTATGAGAGGAAGGGGTTAACTACTTTTGTTAAAGTTTCAAAGCCAGTTTTTATCTCAAAGCTTGGCTGTGATGTCTTTCATTCCTTTTTAACTCTTTAAGTTACTTACAAAATGTGCATGTTTTAAAAACCCTGATAATAAATCACTCCCAATGGACATTAAAAACTCCATAACTTTCAAATTTTCAAACTTTGATTAAAGTTCCTTAACAATGTTCCATTATATTCCAATTTTCCTTTCAAACCTCTGCTCAAAGCAGAATAAAACATCTTTTTGCCTCTTTATATCTTAAGACATTTCTACATATCTGATCAAATATTTCTCTCATATTCTGAATCAGCATTCTTTATACCTTTTTCCACTTACTATTTCTCTCCCCTCATCTGGCTTCTCTCCTTTTTTACTCTTACTATAAATAGAGGAGAGGTGATTTGTACTTTGATTACCTAATACTGAATCCCATTCAATTTCTGGACTAGTCAAATTTCCCTTGTTAATTGCATTGTACACATACACAATTTGCATAAAAATTAATTTTCTTTGCAGTACAAATTCATACATATTTTGTATTCACCTATTATTACTTTCTAACAAATTATATTTGAATACATGCTAATCCCTTATTTTTGAATACATGTTAATCCCTTCACAGATTTAAAAAACAATTTATATATCCTAATCAAGTACAACATTGTTTAAAAATTCCATTTTTCAATATACCGAATTCTTAATACCAGTGTTGATTCATATTTACAGATCTCCAAATTTAGACTCCTAAAATACCAATGCCATCATGTAATCACTTGTTGCTATTTTAAACAGTACATGTATTAAAATAACATCTCATTTTAAAATCCAAAATTTAAATCTTAGAGAAAGTTCTCCACAATATACTACAACCTTTCCCTGGCTGAATTTTGTACTTCTAGATCTTATGTTTACTAAGTAGCCAGTACTGTTTTTTGCCTCTGTAAAATAAAAAATTCCTTCTCTGTGACAGGCTGGCTATTAATTACATTCAAACAATTCTCAACCAGTGAAATCATGATATATCACCAGTCTTAACAATTCTCTAGGTTTTGTACAGAAGTAAATTTAGCTAACATTTCGCATTTAACTGATACACAATTAACACCATGAAATTACACTGTATTGTAGTACATTAGCAGACTCATTAGCAATTTTCCAAAGTTACATATATCGATGTCTTTAAGATTAAATCCTAGTGAATGGTCAAATTATTGGAACAAAATCTCCCTTTGTATATTCTGAACTTTTTTCTTTTTTCTTCTCTCAGAGGGCCCTTCTGAGACAAGGAAAAAGAAAAATTATGGAACATATATTTTACCTTTGTCCTCTATAAGTGTAGAGGTCAGTATTTTGTGAAGACCCAATTAAGAAAACACAAAGACAAGACCTAACAATGAGGATACACATAAGACAAACATTAAACATAAACTCAGGATCCTGTTAACTAAATGTATCTAATCTTTACATTATGTTAAAAAAAATTCTTGTGTGGTCTCAGTCTGAAAACTTCACCGAAAAAATCCACCTTTGTTGTGAACCATAGAGAAACAGCATAATCTGTGAACCCCATCAGATCCAGCTATAGTTGATGACTGTAACCACTCTCCAACTCCTCTCATTAATAAGTTTTTGCTGTATAATAAATCACTTCAATTTAAAAGAAAAAGGTGAATAAGTGGGAGGCCAATAAGAGAAAGAGTCTCATATAGATATTTTTATCTGGACTCCATCAAAAGATCAATGTAGTCTAGCAGAGCCATGTGCTAGTCAGAGCCAGACTGGATGGGTTATCTAAGATAAAAATCTTGATTCCTCTTTTGACTCCATTTCTGATCCACACCTTTTCTTATTGAGAAATATTATAGTCTTATTGGAAAACTTTAAGTTCTTAGCAAACCAGTAGTCAAGAGGTTAACATTTTCTCCTTTGATAAGAAATGCAGCTGCTTGGGCTCAAAGCTGCTTTTAGACAGTCAAGGTTAAAATTAGACAAAACCTCAATCTAGCAAGGGCTTTCTGCCCCAGAAAAGTATTCCTAGACTTAGCTTACTGATAATAAGGTGACTAGAATTCAGCCTTGGATCTTGTTCTATTCCAGACTATCTCTACCTTGAAGTCATTGACGCTCTTTTGACATGACATAATTTGTATTTTCTGTGCAACTTCAAAGTTTCTTTGTGCCTTTGTGTGAAATGGGGTTTGAATTCTGTATATATTAAACTTATGACTCAGTGGCACTTTGGAGAAGCAGCCATGAGCTGACAGAGAATTGTCTTGTCTCCTGCTTTTTTCTTTATCACCTAAGCAGTCCCTTGTCAGAATCCAGGAGCAGTTGGATAGCTTTCAACACACCTTGTATCTTCCAGAATACTGTCTCTTTAAATGCTGTTATGAGAAGTGAAGTATGTTGTTCTGTATTTGCCTGATTTCTAGCCTGCTTGTTCTCCTTGTTGCTTGATTTATTAAGAAACAAAAGTGTAGGGTGTATTTCTAAAGACTGTAATAAATTTTAATTTTGAAAAAAATCCTCTCCTATATCCTGACTGTGAATTGTGATTTTATACTCACACTGGTGGCTAGAGAGCTTCTTGGCCAAGACCTCCACTTGGATGATAGGGGGGCAGTCTTCGAATCCACTGGAGTATTGGATCCCTGCCAGCCCCAATGACTTCTTCAGTCTCTCTTAAAATAAGATATCTCTCACCGTAGCCAGACAGCATCCTCTCACTGGATCTTTTTTTCAGCCATGCTGGACTTTTATCTCTGTGCCAATCATACATCTATAGCCATCTGTTTTTTGTTCCCCTTCGGGTCACAGACCCCACTGAATGCAGGCTTGGTTACCTTTTTCACCAGCCCACAGCAAAAACAGAACTTGACTTGCTTTTCCTCCAACTGCTATACTTTTTGTGTGTGCACTTAACTGGAGGAATCTTATGTTACCTGCAACACAGAGGAGTTAAGAAGACTTTTTGGGCACTGGACCTTAAATTCTCCAGATGCTCCATGCTGGGCTGCCAAATGTTGGGATTTATAATATTTTGCATGGGGTTCCACATAACATGAAAGGGTTAGAAAGAATGACACTTAGCACCAGCAGGTTACTAACAATCTAGATTTATTTCATCACAGGCTTCAGGCTTCTATTGCTTCTATTTCTGCCAAAAGTCATGTGTATATTTATCTACTCTCTACCAAGGTAGCTCATTAAGGGAATCAAATGGTCAACAAAAATAATTTTGACTAGAGCCTGGCCTCTGGAGCCAGGGAGGGAATTGCCTCTGCCTTCCTATCATTATCAAGTTTACATTGTTCTCTTCTCTTCAACTGTGTCCTCTTTGTGAACTTACAGAATGAGAGGGAGAGTTTGGGGGGATTTAACCCCTTGGTCCCCCACATGTCCCCAATTGGCTAACAATGCATCTATCAATTATTTTTTGTTTTCTTTCCCTCTTATCCCCAAATTGTTGTAATCCCCTTTTTGTAAAGTGCAATGTTTTACACATCTCTAGTAAGAGAAGCTTTAGAAGTATAAGCTACATATGTGGAATGATTCAATGGGGATTGTGTGAAGGGAACTCCCCTCCCCCAGTACCACATACTGGATTCATGCTATCTGTGCCCCTGGACTACTATGTCATGTGACTGGATATCATGTGAATGCTCCAAACATAGGTCACAGGTGAAGAGTCCTAGGGACACAACCTGGAACTAAAGGTCTGGAGTAAAAGAAAGGATGAAAAAGGGGGTATGAAGGGGTGCTCTTTCTCTATTCCCATGGATGGCAGCATTGCAGGATGCTGGCTGGGAGCTATGAGGTAGAGCACCACGTGGCAAGATTAGAATTAGACTTTAATCTCTATCTGCCTTTTCCTTTTCAAATAAATATTAATAAACTCTATGGAAACTATGAACCAGTTTTTAATTTAACTTTAACAATTGCAAATATGAGTAATATGGAAATAGGTTTTGAACAATGATACATGTATCATAACCCAGTGGAATTGTCATTCTTTGGGAGCAGGGAAGAAAGAGGGGTGGGAAAAATCATGAATTATGTAACCATGCTAAAATATTCTAAATAAATAAATAAATTTAAAAATAAATAAATGGAGATTCAGATAACAAGCATTCATCATAAAATGCAGGAGGGATGCTATGTCTTCTAAAGAGATACCTCAGATGGAGCCCAAGGTGACCTGCCCTTTAGATCTGAGTCTAACCATAAATGACACAAGATTTAATAAAGATAAGATTTTGAAATATTCTTAGAAAACTAGACTTGGGAAGATTTTCAAACACTTCAGACAATATACAACATACAGCAACAAGGAACAATAATGACAAAAGAGAGACCAGTGAGAGACTTCTTTCTAAATGTGGAGAAGACAAGAATGAAAGCATAAGTGACAATAGGCCTGAAACATCGTGGACTAAACCTCACAATCCATCTACAGGAGAATCATTTTTGGGGATTAAATTATACCATGAAAGAAGGCATAAAAAGGGGCATGGCAGGAAGATGATAGGTAATAGTCATGGATTTTGAGGAGAATGAACAAGGAGAGGAAAAAGCTCAATAATGAACTGCATAATCAGAGACAAAATAAGAATCCTACTTTAGAGCAAAAGGTTATTAAAATTCTTTTAAAAAATAGAATTGTAATCTTAGTTCAAATGCAAGATCTGCTACTTGCTATGTAACTTTGAGTAAGCCACTCTGAAACTCCAGGCCTTTTTTTCTCATTTGTAAAATAAGGGCATTTGACCTTTTAAAATTATAAATATGTAACTCTGTGATAGAAAGTTGTGGCCAAATGTTTTTGGAGTTGGTGTAGTTCCAGGTAATGGTACCCCTGGTGGTATGTGGTTTGTTGTAAATTTAAAAATGTTTAAGGTACATAATGACACCTTTCTTTTAGCTCTACAAATAAGTAGTGAGGAGTAAGAATGAACCACTGTCAAAGAACTTTAAAATCTTTTTAGAAGATTTTGAGGGATATGGTGTATCCAGGGGAAAATTGCTTATGAGGTAAAAGGATAGAAATAAAGATCTCCATTCTCAAATGTATATAATTTAAGTCCGAGACTACCTACCTTAACCACCAAGAGGTGCCATTATCTTGTTAGGATCAGTCGTTAGAGCAATGCCAAAGGATTATGTCTCCAGAAAGGAGTCTTTTTATTCTAAACTACGGTCCTGCTTGTTGGGGTAAGCCTCTGCAACCAAGGGAAACATCAAAATTTATATTTTAATTCCACACTCCTTTCAGGACTGATTTGTGCTAAGATATTGTGATTTTGCTTGCCTGAGTTCCCTCTGAAAGCCTCCTACAACTTAAGGGAAGCCTTTGCCAGCTATATATTTCCTAATTTCTTGCATAACTTGCAACTCTTTTATCTTTCTTAAATCTGCAATTTTACCTAGTAATTCTATTCTTCATACCAATAGCCAGGAATAATGCAAGATATATTTATTGTGGGGAGAGTTCATAGTTTTATTAGATATCACTTGTCTTTCAGCAGCTACAAGGAGAATGAGTCCCAAGCAAAAGACCAGTTTATAACTTAAAACACACAGTCAATACATATTTGTACAGTTAAATTTATAAAGCACATTTCTTAAAGTTAATCACTATCAGTATATCTATAAACAAGCTCCTTTTTGCATTCCATTTCTCCATATGCTGGATTTTTATTTACCACTATTTTTAACTGGCTCATAACAATCCCATTTTACTTTAAAGGCACTCCAAGCATTAGATATAACAATTATTTTTGAGAATAAAATGATTAAACTTCACAAGGGTCAGCATTTTTTCCCCTCTTATTCCTCATACCCTTCTTTCTACTGGTGTTTTCCACCAAGTAGGGAACCTAGGATATAGAGCCATGGAATGTATGCATAGCCCAATGGCTATGTATATTATTAGAATGACCATCTAGACATATTAAGTAACCTGAAAACACTGAAAATTAGTTTTGTGATGCCTGACAGATACTTTAGACAGGAACAAACCAGACACTTTATTTTTAAACAGAACACATGATCAACTAAATATGTCTTAACTTTTAAGTATACTTGGTGAAGCAGTATGTATTAAGACAAGATCTTTTGAAAAGCCTTATAACACTTCTAACTTGCCATGGAGAGCACCTAAAGAATACTAATAAGAACTGCTGGCAAGACCCCCAGATTTCTATATTAGCATTAGCTCTAAGAGATCTACTCAGAAATAATTATTCCTTAGGGAAGAAAAATGGCCTCTATTCCCCTACAATCTCAAGACACATTTATAGCAGAAAACCAGTTTAATAATTCATAGTGGTAGGTATTCACATTAAGTGCTCAATACTTCTTTTTAGTCTCAGTGGCTCTTATCCATATTGATGTTACTGGCCAAATTGACTAGATACTTATGCCAGCAGTTGACACTGCTCAATGATTTCTTTGCCTTCCACATCAGAATATAAGCTCCTTGAAAGTAGGAATTTAGTTAACTGTATGTCCAGTTATTAGCACAGGGCCAGGCACATAGAAGGTACTTAATAAATTATTGACTAAGTGCTAGAGACATGCTAATAAGTCTTGCTTTCCAATTATCTTTTTTGTAGCATGACCTAGATGATACCATTCTCCTGTTTATACTTATCATTACAATATATTCCCATAATACAATATAATTTCCCACCTTATAGCTTCATTTTATATTGGCTATATTTTAATTGACTATTTCCTGATGAAATATATGACAATACTATAATTGCATCAGTAAACTGCCTACAAATTAGATGGTTTTGGAAAAATTTTAATTTAGGTAATTGTATTCATATTATATGGAGTCTTATTTACCATCTATCAATCCTTATTCAATAAGTTTATCCCTTTCCTGATTTAAATGTCATGTCTGCTTTTCAGTGTTTGACTATGACCGATATCAACCCCCTACCACATAAATTCCAGTGGCTCCTTATTACTACTACCAGGATCAAAAATCCTATGTCTGGCATTGCAAGGGACCTCACACTTGTGTCCCTCCCATTTCCATTCTTCTCACATCTTATTCTCTGCCACATACTCTTCAGTCCTGTGACACTGGCCTTGCTTTCCATGCCTGGAATACGCTCTCTCTCATCTTTGCCTGCTTCCTTACTTTAAGCCCCTCCAAAACATGTCTTCTCCATGTCAGAAGCCTTTGTCAATCCCTCCTAATATCAGTACCTCCACTGTTTAATTATTTATCCCACATATATAACTTGTTTATACATATGTTTACTCATTGTTTCCTTCATTAGATCATGAGCTCCTTAAGGGCAAGTATTGTTTTTTGCCTCTTTTTCTATCCCTATATGTGTCTGGCACATAGCAGGCACTTATTAAGGGCATACTAATTTTATTTTGTCCTAGATTTTAAGATCTATCTTTTTCTTTTGACCTACTTATCAAATTCCTAGACTGATTTGCAAACAAGATTTTTATAAAAGAGGACATAATTTAAGAGTCTAAAATGGTGTTTTGGGAATTTGGTCTTTAGAGTTTTGGTACTGCATTTTTAATAGGATACAAAATCTGTCTTTGAAAGGACTCATATATTCTCAACACAACAATCTGTCTAACATGGAAGCTTTGAAATAGGGCAGGCAGAGGAGAAATGTTTACAAACAGGAATTTTAGGAATAAATATCAAAAATAAGGTTAAGATTCTGAAGGTCTATAGAAAGGTGTGACAACATAAAGTAGAAATAGTGATTAAAGATTTCCTTCATTTTCCAAAGTGACTTTTCTGATGTTTAAGAAGAAACTATTTAGTTCACTAAAACTAAATTGATTCCCACCTCCCCCCATTACACTGTCTTTTCTGATGAAAAAAGGCCTAAGCTCTCAAAGAATATTTTTACACATTGATAGGATTTTTTCTCCACTATGTCTTCGCTGATGCCTAAAAAGATTTGAGCTTTGACTATAAGCTTTCCCACATTCACTACATTCATATGGTTTTTCCCCAGTATGGATTCTTTGATGATTAATAAGCCCAGAATTCTGACTGAAAGCTTTCCCACATTCATGACATTTATATGGTTTTTCTCCTGTGTGAATTCTCTGATGTTGAATAAGGATTGAACTCCGGCTGAAGGCTTTTCCACATTCATCACATTCATAGGGTTTCTCCCCACTGTGGATTCTCTGATGTAGAATAAGGGCTGAACTCTGACTGAAGAGTTTGCCACATTCATCACATTTATGCTGTTTTTTACGAGAGGGGTTTCCCTGCTTTCTTTCAAATCTACCCTCACGCTGATAGATTTCTCCATATTTGAAAATCTGAGCAACATCTATATTAAGGGTGCCAGAAATATCATCCTGTGGTTCTATGCCTGAATAAATCTCCTGATTTGAAAGGGATTTCCCATTCTCAGTCTGAGGATCACCATCTGAAACAACAGAAAATTCAAATGTTACTTATTTCCTCTGTTTAGAGAAAGGAATCTAATGGAGGCAGAAGAGTATGATCCATAAAATATAAACACATTAAAGTTAATGGCTTATTCTTATAAAATATTATAATAATGAGAATGTGAAAGAGAAAGCAAAACAAAATTACCATCAGTCAGAAATGAAAAGCTATGAAAATAATGAGATAATCAAAGAAACAAGTAGGCAGTAAAAAGCCTGTCACAATGACTAGAAAATCAATCAAGGGCCTTTTAAATGAAGGGATCAAGTTAGGAATAAACAATCAGTAGAGAGGGTGAGAAGGATCAATTAGAATATAGAGCTTTGGGAAATATGGATAAAAAGAAATGGTTGGAAAAGTAACAATAAAGGAATGATGAAATTTTGAATTTTGTATTCGAGTTCTGATCTATACTACTTGATAAAATGTGAAAGTTGTTATCTGAGAGGAAAATAAAAACGTAACTAGTAGATTTAAGAAAGTCTAAAAGTGTAGCAAGTTCAATATTATTTGAAGTGTTTGATCAAACAAATTCAGATATCTGGATGAAATGCCCTTTGGGGCCTCTCCCAATGCTAAGCCTTGATGACTCAGAGCTATTACAAATATTCCTTCATTTTAAGGGAGTAAGAGTTCAGTCACCAGATGAATGGTGATTAGTCAGAGGATATTTCTGAAATATATAGTCTAAGGCAGTGTTGGCAAAGTATTGGCACACATGCTGGGCTGGCACAGGGGAGCTGCTCTGTTCCCCTCTTACCAGGGCCCGAGGATATTTTTGCATGCCCCCACCCCTCTATACAGCTGCCCAAAGTGAGCACTTCCTCCCTCCGCTCTCTGGATTCATACAGGGGGCTCACAGACAGCTTGAGGATGCAGTTTGGGCACAATAACTTGAAAACGTTCACCAAGGGGGCAGCTAGGTGGCTCAGTGGATTGAGAGTCAGGCCCAGAGATGGGAGGTCCTGGTTTCAAATCTAGTCTTGGACACTTCCCAGCTATGTGACCCTGGGCAAGTCACTTAACCCCCATTGCCTAGTCCTCACAGCTCTTTTGCTTTGGAACTAATACACAGTCAGGGTTTAAAAAAAGAAAAAAAAGAAAAGAAAAGAAAACATTTGCCAACCATGGTCTAAAGGGACTTAAGACAGGAAGGAGGGAGATGAAGGGTGAAGGGACAAAGTAACATCTGGCAAACAAAAGTATCATTGAGATTTAAAAAAAAAATAGACTGTGATCCAATATTAGGCTAAAGGGCGGTACACAGACTAACAGCAAGGTAGTGACAAATCTAAAGACTTATGATAGCTTACATTAGAAATAAATCAATTACTTTAGTATTTAGAAGACTTCTTGGTAGTTTAAAATCTGATTCCTTTTGGGTAAACAGATTATCAAGGAAGGGGTTTCAAGGGAAAAAATGACTGATGTAGTCGGCATGTGGGAATAAAAACTCTTAGAAGTTCATGACAATCTGATAAGAAGTTATGCTAAAAAGATCACACTATATACACCTGGAGGTAGTTTTCTTGCCCGGAGAGGGACATTTCCTAATGAGAGGTAAACAAGCAAGAACAGTTTTCTAGAACACTACTGAAAGGCACCAATATTTTGTGCTATAAATTCTATCCCATACAGAAGCCAATTCCTTACCACTGTGTCTTAGAGAGTGGAACTCCCAGGCTTCCCATTTAAGCTCATTCTCCATGGGTAGGGGATGTATATTTGATGACTCCTCAGTTGTTTCCTGAGGTTCCATCTCTTCTACAAGATCTTCTTGTGCTCGACCACTGAATGAGACCTGGAATCAGTTTAGTTATTGGAGGATAGTAGGGGTGTAGAAGGGAATCACAGTTGAAATTAGAAATAAAATAGAGAAAAGAGAACATATACATTTCAGGAAGAATTAATAGAGCAAAGAGAGTCTTATTCTATCATCTAGTATAGTAAAAATGGTTCAGAAAACAAGAAAAAATGGACAAAAAAACTTTCCAAACTGGTAAAGTAGGGAATGAAATGTAGTTAACTTTTCATTGTTATAGATTGCCCCCAAGATCCATGCCCACATTCTCAAATGATCAATAAATATTAAGTGAATTTTTTAGGCCAGGTACTGTGTTAAATGCTGGGGCTACAACAAGAGGCAAAAGGCTGTACTTGCCCTCAAGGAGCTTACAATCTAATGAGAGAGACAGCATGCAAACATATATAAAAAGCAAGCTATATTCAGAAAGGAAGAGGGAGAACATTCCAGAAATGGGAGGTAGCTAGAAAGAATACCCAGACCTGAGAGATGGAGTGTCTTGTTCTTGGAACAGCCAGTAGGCCAGTGTCACTGGATCAAAGACTATGTGTTGGGTTAGTAAAGGATAAGAAGACTGGAAATATAGTAGAAGGCTAGGTTATGAAGGGCCTGGAATGACAAACTGTATTTTATATTTGTTCCTGGAGGCAACAGGAAACCACTGAGAAACATATAAGGAGAGAATTGTGTGTGTGTGTGTGTGTGTGTGTGTGTGCGCATGAGCACAGCATGATTGGATCTTAGGAAAATTATTTTTGTGGCTAACTGGGAGGATAGATTACAGTGGGAAGATGCTTGAGGCAGGCAGACTCACCAACAGAATATTGAAATAATCTAGACATGAGGCAATAAAAGCCTACCCTAGAGTGGTGGCAATATCAAAACAGAGAAGCCATATTGGAGAGATGCTGCAAAGGTGAAATCAAAAGGATGATGAAAGAACAGATATAAGGAGTGAGAGATAGGAATCCAGGAGGACTCCTAGGTTGTGAACCTAAAGGACTAGGAGGATGGTGTTACCTCAATAGTAATAAGGAAGGGGGTGGGGGAATTTAGAGGAAAAGATGAGTTCTATTTTGGACATAATGAGTTTGAGATTTCTACTGAATATCCAGTGAGAAATGTCTGAAGGTCAGTTGGATATATGAAATGGGGAGTTGGCAAAGAGATTGGGGCAGGAGAGAAAGATCTGAGAATCAATCCATGGGAGCTGATGAGACCACCAGGTGAAGAAGGGAAGACAGCCAAGGATAGAACCCTAATGGATAACTATCTAGAGGGTATGCAATCAGATAGATAGAAGGAAAATGAGGAGGGAGGGTTGTCCTGAAAACCTAGAGAAGAGAGTATCAAGAAATTATCACAGATAATTCCCCTTCCTACCTGATGTCCTGGTTCATCAAGCTCTCTTTCCAGATCTTCCAGAATGGTCACTGCCTCTTCTCCATTTTCTGGATGATGCTCTCGAACCCAGGTCTGGAGCTCTTTGGGCAAGATGGTCAGGAACTGCTCCAAAACCAATAGCTCTAGGATCTGCTCCTTTGTATGTCTCTCTGGTCTAAGCCAGAGACGACAAAGCTGACGGAGTTGGCTTAGGGCTTCACGGGGTCCCGGGGAATCCTGGTAACCAAACTGCCTGAACTGTTGGCGAAAAATGTCTGGACCATGGCAGTTGTTCCAGTGGACACTAGATCCCTGTCCATAGGTGTGGTCCTCCTCTATCTTCACTCTTAAAATATTCTCTTTTTCAGTTAGAGTGGGAGAAATCAATACTGAATCCTCACTCAATTCTGCAGACATTCTGAATGAGAATATCTTGGAAGGAAACTTACTTTAGTTAGGGTCCAGCTCTTCTTCAAAATCACTCCTATAGTAGTGGGAAAAAAAAAAAAAAAAAAAAAAAAAAGAGAGAGAGAGAGGTAAAAAATGGCTAAACCTATAAGAACTTAAGATATATATATATACACATGATAACAAAGACTAGTCAGGATCTAGTGAGATTTGATTTTCTACGAGATGGAAAAATAAGGCTAAACAAAGAAATAATGGCATTTATTCCTTATATAAACCACAACTTAGGGAAGGAACATTTAGTCAAAGCACTGCAGCCCTAACTCTTGGCTTAATGCTAGTTCCTCTTTTACCACTTTTGGCTTTGTAATTTTAAATTTTATTTAAATTTAAATTTCCCTGAGCTTCAATTTCCTCATCTGTAAAAGGTGAATGCTAGATGGCAAAGTGGATAGAGTATAAGACTGGAATCAGGGATATTCATTATCTTGATTTTAAATCTGACCTAAGACACTAGTTGGATCATGCTCGGCAAGTTACTTAACCCTATTTGCCTCAATTGCCTCACCTGTAAAATGACCTAGAGAAAGACATGGTGTTCTATCCACCAACTGCCTCTAAAATGGTAAAGAGCATTATTTGTAAATTATAAAGAGCAATTTAAATCATATGAGAAATTTTCATCAATATTATTATTCATATAGTCAGAGATGACTGTGAAAACAGCAAATAAAAAAATTAGCTAGAATGAACTAAAAACCTATGAAAAAAATCCTCCAGCATATGGGTCAGATTCTGGGGAAAACAGTTGCCTGAGAGCTAAACAGTGGATAATGTGTACATTGATCCCCAGCAAGTAATTCTTAAAAATTTAAAGGAGTTCTAACTTTTTCTTCAAATAATTTTAAGTACCACAAATCTACAAATGGGTGGTAGAGTAAAATCTGCATTGCTGTGGTAATGTTGTGGTAAAATCTGCTCAAATGTTATATGGGCCTAGTTTACAGTTATTTAGATTGTGGGTAACCAGTACATTTTTTTTTCCTCCAGTGAACCAAAGATAAGTGACAGAAAAAATTTAACCACTTCTACCTTCGCTCTTTAGGTACTATGAATTTTTTTCAAGAAACATTTACTGAAATAAAATGAACGTGATTCAAGCCTACTTAGTAACTATAATCAAGGATAAGTTATTCCTCTTAGTTAAAAAAATTTCATAATGTACTAACCAAGAGAAACAGACTCCAACAAACTCTAGGAGTCAGAGATAAGTACTTATCAGAAAAAGGATCTAAAAGTCTCCTTTTTTGTTCCAAAAAATGAAACTGGAGTTAAAGGTGTTTTATTGGCAACTTACCTTCCTTTGCCCACGTATTTATTCAGTTGCCAAATACTTTTATTTATACAATTCAATAATGATCTATCTCTCTAATTTGTTGCCTATTTACTCAAACACTCAACTATCCTGGTTTAGGCCCGGATCACCTACTGCATGCACTACTCATATCTCCCTATTCCATAGTCACAAAGCTGCTAGAATGTTTTTCCTACAGCATGGAACTTTTATATTCAATGAACTCCGGTAGTTTCTTCATAAAGGATTAAATTCAAACAAATGTTATATACAAAAGAGTTTTGGCATTTTAAAACCTTAAAGGGTTAACAATCCTATTCCAACCGGTCTATCAAACTCCTTTATTCATCCACTTATTTTTCCCTGAACTCTTGCAGTCCAGTCAGATTGACTTTGCTGGTCTTCACACAGTACACTTCATCTCCCATCTTCTTAACTTTGCAATGAATGCATCCTTTGCCTGGAATGCACTCCCTCCTTATCTTTGCTTCTTACATCTCCTTGTTTCCTTCAAAACAAGAAACCCTTTCTGCACGAAATGTTTTCCCAGATGCTAGTATTCTCTCCAAAATTCCCTAGTCTTTATTTTGCATATCTTTAATTACATAAACATTTAACCCTCAATAGAATGCAAGCTCCTCGAAAGAATGAATGCATTATTATTCAGTGCTTTGCAGTTTGTACGTGTTTAAAAAAATGCTCATTCATTTATTGGTCAAAAAGAGCATGCAGAATCGAAAGCTACATAAGAAAAAACTCCCTTCTCCTTTTTCTTGCCTATTTTATGAAAAAAAAAAAATAATTCCCCCCTCAGTACATCCAAGATGAATAGGGCGGGGAAGAGCCAGCAAGGAGTTTTAAGACAGGGATAGAGCACTCTCTAAAAACAACTTTCCTGTTTTGGTAGCAGGAGCTCGAGTCTCTCAGCCCCCTCCAGGCACATCCCAGGAGAGCCGCAGAGGAGGCGACGTGCGGGAGGACCTGAGCTTTTTCAGACCCTCAACCCAGCACTCACCTACTTCCAAGAAGACCCCTCGAAGACTTCCGCACACACCCAACCTGGACTACTCTTCCCAGAAGCCCTTGCACACAGCCCCTACTTTCACCAGACAGGAACCTCCCTCAGAATACTAAACTCAGTGGCTCTGCAGTCAGGAATGGGGCAGGGGTTTAGAACGTCACACTGGGGTTGCCATGAAAAATCGTAGTCCTTGCTCCCGCCCCTTTCCCTTCCCTGCCCTTTCTTGCAAGTCTTTGGCTGTGGCTGCAGCAGTTTCTCCACTTGTACCCTTGAAAGGCAAGGGTGAAGCCTACCGGCCCCTGGGTCTCCCAACCTCACACTTTTGGTTGCCTGACCCCAAGCTGCAGGATCGTCGTTCTCACCTCCAGCCCAGGAAGGAGGCAGTAAGTCTTTTCGGGGCTGTCGTAAAAAGACGTTAAAGAAACCTTCTCCCAGAAGCCTTCTGGCTGAGCTGCTTCCGGTTCTTATCAGGATTAGGCAAGGAGGGAAATGACTCAAGCGGTTGCCATAGAGATTGGGAACTCAGAATATATTATCGTAGATGAAATTTAAAAAGGCAGTAAGCATTATTCCTAACCTTGACGACTACTCCTTGTCCTGTCTCACACCACATTTGCAGTCAGCTGCCAAATCTTTTTCCACCTCCACAATATTTCTGGCATCCACCCTCTTCTCACTACTCACAAAGCCACTAAAATAACCACCTTAGTTTAGGTACTCGTCTCTTGCTTGCGCTTTTGCAATAGCTTTCCCTGCCTTAAACCTCTCCTTTCTCCAATCTACGTTCCACACAGCTAAGAGAATGACTTTCATAAAAGTGCAGGACTGACCGTGGCATTCCTTTGTCCAATAAACTAATGACTCGAGTTAAAAGAAGAAAAAAAAAAAGGCATTGCAAAAGTCTCAGTGCAGTTTAAAATCCTGTATAATCCCGTAAAAACTATTTGGCTTTTAAAACCCTTTAAAACCTCGCGTTAACCTTCCTTTCCATAGATAACATGTTAAATCAGGGGATTGAAACAATTTATCCAATAGCTTTCCAATTATACATTAGAAAGTTACATAACGTAACCTAGTACCTTGCAAGTATGGCAAACGTTTGGTTTTGGCATTTATTTTTAATTTTTTTAAAGTATGATTTCATTATGAATTGGAAAATGTATTAAAATATAAATTCAATGTCAAATTATTTAGAACAAATGTTGACAGAAAAGGAATATCACATTTAAGATGCAAAAAAATATATAGTTTATCCTATAAGTTAATAGTTAATGATTTTCTCACCAGTAGTTTCCACTTTATATAAAGATATTTATTTGGTTATGAGAAATCTTGGTAATAGTTTGTAGTAGATAAACAAGAAGGGTAGAAAGGATATACACTGAGTTTACATTCCTCAAGTAAGGTCACCATTACCAAAATATCCCAGTTTTCATTTGTGCAAAGTCCTAAAACAATGAACAGCAAGTTATCTTGGCTGAATGTCTTACTCAGCTTAAAATAAATTTCTTCTTGCATACATCAGTTGAGATTTTTCATGTAGTATATTAATAGTCACTTAATCCACAAGATCATTTGAAAATTAATGTTTCCTGTAAATATTTGCACAAAGGGTAAAAAAAAATGGAGCAAAGAGTTTGGAAATCAGAGCCAGTGCATCTGACAAAAATTTGAATTCAAGCTTTTGCATAGCAAGCAGTGATTAACTTAAATTATGCATAGTTTCTATAATTCTGACAAAATGCAAATGCCATTCTTCTCTGATTATAAACATTTTTTCATAAGGGCCAACTCCTTTTCCAATAATGCAAATTAATGGAACACTAGGTAAGACTGTATAAACATGATGTTTGGGGTCAGTTGTTCTCTTTTTTAGATCCTGAACATTCATCAGTGTTCCAATACATTGAAATACTGAAGGCATATCTCATGTCATACTACACCTGCAATATTTTGATAACTCAAAACAGATAAGTTATTTGTACAAAAATATTTATAGCAGCTCTTTTTGTGGTGGCAAAGAACTGAGAATGGCAAGCATTTTAAAATAATAAGGTTGACAAACCCACAGATCCAAGCTTTTGGAAGTAGAACTCACTATTTGACAAAAATTGTGAGGAAAACTGGAAAACAGTAACTTTGACTACATTAGATTTCAAGGATTTTGCACAAATAAAATCAATGCAATCAAGATTAAAAGAGAAAAAAAAACTGGGGAAAATTTTTATAGTGAGTGTCTGACAAAATTTCTCAATCTGAGAACTGATTCAAATGTATAAGACTACAAGTCATTCCTCAATTAATAAATGGTCAAAAGATATGAACAAACAGTTCTCAGATGAAGAAATCAAAACCACTGTTAAAGAAATGCAATTAAAACAACTCTGAGGTACCACATCACACCTATTAGATTGGTTAATATGACAAAAAAGGAAAACAACAAATATTGGAAGGAATGTGAGAAAATTAGATACTAATACATGCTTTGTGGAATTGTGAATGGAATCAACCACTCTGGAGAACAATTTAGAATCATTCCTAAAGGGTCATAAAACTATATACCCTTTGACCCAGCACGAAGTCTGTATCCCAAAGAGATCAAAGATAGGGGAAATCAACCTACCTCTACAAAGATATTTATAGCAGCTCTTTTTGTGGTGGCAAATAATTGGAAACTGAAGGGATGTCCATGTGGTATTATAATTGTAATGGAATGCTTTTGTGCCATAAGAAATGATGAACAGGATGATCATAATAGAAAACCTGGAAAGAGTAATATGAAGTAATGCAAAGTGAGATTTATATGAAATGATGCAAAGTGAAATGAGCAAAACTAGGAGAAACTTATTATGTAACAAAAATAACATAAGGTGATCAAGCGTGAGTTCAGCAGTGCAAAGATCTAAGACAACCTCCAGAAACACATAACAAAAAAAGCTATGCACTACCATAGAGGAATTGATGGAGTCTGAATGTAGATTGAAACATACCATTTTTCACTTTATGAAACATCATTTTTCACTTCCTTCATGAAGTTTTTAAAAATCATATAAGCAATATGTGTCTTCTTTCACAATATGACAAACAAGGAAATATGTATTAAATTATAGCATATGCATAACCTATATAACATTACCTGCCATCTTGGAGAAAGGAGAGGATAACAAAATGTCAGAAAGCAAATATTTAAAGTTAAATCAATTTCTAAAAAAATATGGTTGTTTAAAATGTCAGACTAATACAAATATTTTAGAGATAATATGGCAATATGCAAAAAATTATCACTAGGACTCCATTCTGGAAAAGGAGAAAGGGACCTCTCTCTCCATATTAGGTATATATAGAAAAGCTAAAAATTAAAAACCATTCATACTCCAAATAATTTAAAACTCAGCTCAAGCATCAGCTTTACATGAAGCCTTTCCTAGAGCCTTTCTTACCCTACCACCTCCACCCCTAACCCCATTCAAATTCTCTTTCAGAATGTATGCTTTGGGGCAATTGAGAGCCAGGACTAGAGATAGATCTTGGGTTCAAATATGGCCACATATAATTCCTAACTGTGTAATCCTGGGCAAGCCCTTAACCCCTGTTGCCTAACTCTTACCACTCTTCTGCCTTTGAACATACACAGTATTGATTCTAAGACAGAAGGTAGGGTTTTAAAAAAATTTAAGCTCTCTGAGAGTAGGGGTTATTCACTTTTGCTTTTTGAGTCCACTACCTACCACAATGTTTGGTACATAGGTATGCATATACACTGATTACAACACATTTTTTTTTAAAGGAAGAGGAAGGAAAACTGGGTCAGATAAGGTTGAATTTCAGAGATGTTTGAAAACAAACTAAACTTTTAGTTAAATGCTTGTTAAAAGTTAGGAGAATTGAGAGTTGAATTCTTGTTTTGAATATTCTAAAATTTTGATTTCTGCTTTATTAGTTCCAATAAGAATTTTGAACCATATCAGAAATGACATCATTGGGCAAGTTTTACATATATCAGTAAAGTACTTTGGCAGAAAATTTTCTACTACAACTAATTTGAATTTTTAGTTACTTGCTATCAGAAGTATAAAATGACAAGAATTTTAGAATCCAGATTTGGGCCTTATGTGCCATTTAGCTTAATTCCTACCTGAAGAGGAATCCACTCTGTGATTTTAGCTTCTGTAAGATTTCCAGTTACTACAGTAGAATGTATGTTCTTTAAAAGAAGAAACTTTTTAAATTTTACTTTTGTACTCTCAACTCTCAGGACAATACCTTTCACATAGTAGTCTAATATATCTTCCATGATGAGCTTGAAAATATTTTAAGAAGGCTATTGAATCCTTTCTGAATCTTCTCCTGTGTAACAAGTACTAAATATCTTGCTTATTATGCCTAGGAATTGTCTACCTTTGTCAGATAGAGACCTCCATGTTTTCTGAAACTTTAAAGGCCTGTTTAGTTACTAGATCAGATTTTTCAGGGGAAATTTTGATAGTCATATTGAACTGCAATGATAAATTTGTTGTTAGTGTTTATAGTTCTTCGTAATCTGGATATGGCCTATCATATATTGACAAATATAGTGCCCTTTACACATATTTTAGCCAAATTGGCCTAAATTTGCTATATATGACATTTCATCTCCTATCCTCCCTGCCTAGAATATACTCCCTTCTCACCTCTGTTTTTAAGAATTCTTATTTTCCTACCAGGCAATGTATCATCTTCCAAACCAGGTCTTTTCTGATGCCTCCAATTGTTAGGAACTTCTTCCCTACCCAAATCACTTTAAATATTTTTTACTTTTCCTTAACTATGTTGTTTCTCTTTAGTAGAAAATAAAGGCAGAGGCTGCTTTTGTTTTTTATTCCCAGAGTCTGGTACACTTAAAGCACTTAATAAATGTTTGCTGAATAAATCTCTTAATTCCTTAGGAATCTATCGTGCTTATTTAATCAAATGAGGGTAGTTGTACCCTTTGGAATGACTATCATCTTATTGGGGGGAATAATACACAACAATGATTATCTGTGGGGAGTTCATTACTTTATTGGTCATTGGTCTATTCCCTTTCTTTAGCCACAAGGAGAATGAATCCCAAGCAAAAGACTTATATTTTCTATAACATAAAATAATACATCATATCAATATACAGTCATACATACATACTTAATTCATTATAGTCCACATGACATAATCACTATCAGCATATTTATAAAAAAGCTCCATTTTGCACTCATTTCTCCACACTGGCTTTTTTTTGGTGACTTGTTGCCATTTATTTGTCACATGTATCGTAAAGTGGCCCACACTTATTTCAGCTTTTTGGAAAATATATTCATCATCGTGGGAGAAGAATGAAATGACTATATTTTGTGAGGGTTACAGACAGACCAAAGGGCCAATTACTGGTACCTTTTTTTTCCTTATTCTTTCTCATGGCTCATGTTAGTATCTTATATTTTCTACCCAGTGTAATTGTTGCAAAAGTGGTATAACTGAAGCATAACAGGAGAATACAGTCAATGGAGTACATTACATAAGCATTATTACTAACAAAATGTGTATTATTATAATACATATAATGAATCCCTCAAAAGGGAAAATTTGTTTATCAGTTTATGTCAAAGTCATTTAAATAAACCAGTTATTTTATTTTCAAATAGAACACTTGTTTTCATTAAACATACAGGTATAACTTCTGTGCTACTATAGTTATCCAATACATACTGATGAGCTGCTGAAAAATATAAAATGTTTAAAATTTATATAGTAGGGATGTTTTTAATTTCAATTTTGAAAAATGTGTATAAAAGATTTTGGCAAGCTCTTTAAATCAGGTATTACCAATTTCTACATTTTTGTGGTATCATTGTGGATCCAGGCTCAGATCTCAACTCAATTTGGAAACAATAAGCTCACCCTATGCTAGGAAAATTCTCGAGTGATAACCCAAACCTCAAATTTACTTGAATTAAAAATGCAAGTCAATTTTTAATTTATGTTGGGAAAATATATCTATTAACCACAACTACATAGTTGTGTTAACTAGTTGCTTTTTCTGGTATTAAGCTATCTGGTGAATACTATTAAAAACATCCCTTTTCAGTTATGGGTTGGACTAGCCTCTCAGGGACTGAAATGTGAAAAAATTATTCCCTTTGCCTTAATTCTAAGTGATATTTACAATAAGATGCAATAGCCCAATTCTCAATTATAAAGATATGATGCTTTCCAATATAGACACATGTATAGGCTAATAAGGAGATCTTCTTAGAAAATGCTGCAGATATACTGAAAAAGTCTTACCCTACAACTTTCCTTTTCCTAGATGATGATAACCACTTAACATCAGTTTGTTACAATATACTTTCATAATCATGGAATGATCTGATTTGGTACTTTATTTTACACATACATTTTTTAAAGTTAGAGGCTTCCTACTAACACAGGAAAGCATTTTATTCTTGTCAGTCTCTAAACTACATACTATTTACATTCTTTCTAGCTTCAATCATAGTATGTCTATTTTATAAGCTGGGAGTCTTATCCATTTTTTGACTTCAATTATCTAGATATTGGTGACTACTTGGGCCTAAACCTCTATGGCTACTTGAATCATTATATTAAAGTATGATAACAAGATAGATTCCATGGTTGTAGTTAAGTGTTTGCTTTGAGACCTGGTAGAGCTAAGTTCAAGTCCTACTTCATATATATATGTGTGTGTGTGTGTGTGTGTGTGTGTGTGTGTGTGTGTGTGCGCGCGTGTGTGTGTGTATACACGCACACACACGCGCATGCGCACACAAACACACGCACACACACACACATGGTATGATCATAATTTGAATCACTGTGGATGGCTGTAGAAAATGTTCTCTACACCAATGAAATCACAGATTCAGGACAAAATCAATAGGCTTCATAGAAGAGTAGAAAAACATGCCTTCAAACTTGTTGCTAGAATTCCAATGTTGCGTTTTTTAAAATAAAAGGTGTTAACCTTTATAATGAATTATATTATAGAACTTAAACGTTCATTCGAATAGAGGGAAATTACCTAAGGATTTTAGAGGAAGGGGCAAATAATCATTTAGTTGACATGGCAATGGAAATAGAATAGATTAACAGATTATCCCCAATAAGTGGGAATTAAGGGTGATTGCAGGGCTAGGATTCTCAAATGTCTGGTAGGGGTTTGGAACTATCATATAAGAAGGAAATGGTAATTAATGTTTCACATTCTCCACAGTGGCTATTCTGATCTTCAACAGGGAATTCATGCCCACTGAAACTATACTAATTTAATCAAAAGATGTTTGTCTTTTCATTTGATGAAAAGGTTTTGAGTGCTTTCACAGACATTCATGACACTGTTAGGATTTTTTCTTTATTATGTCTTCTCTTATGTCTAAAAAGATTGGAACTTTGACTGAATGCTTTCCCACATTCATGACATATATAAGGTTTCTCCCCAGTGTGGATTCTCCGATGTTGAATAAGAATTGAGCTTCTGCTAAAAGCTTTTGCACACTCATCACATTCATAGGGTTTTTCTCCACTGTGGATTCTCTGATGAAGAATAAGGGCTGAGCTTTGACTGAAATTTTTACCACATTCATCACATTTATACTGTTTTTTACGAGAGGGAGTTCCCTGCCTTCTTTTGAATTTACCATCACTTTCACAGGATTCTCTGAATTTTAAAACCTGGGGAACATTCATATTGAGCGTGCCAGAAATACTACCACGTGACTCGATATCAGAAGAAATCTGCTTTGGAGCCAGTTCTACATTTTCCACTCTGGTATCATCACCTGAAACAACAAACAAAAAATGAAATATCTGTTCTCTGTGCTATGAGGGGCACATGATGATCTAACTGAAATATAAATGTTCTAGGAATTAATGGCTTGTAAATATCTGTAAAATATGTCACCACGGTATGAGAGAAAGGGAAAGCAAGTCAGAAGATTTTGGGGGAGGGAAAGGAAAAAGAGTGCAGGAATAGCTGATCCAGATAATGAAGTCAACATATGAAGGGTAGAGTTATAACTGTAATGTAACACAAGAAAATGATGAAAAGTCAACAGTTTAGAAAAGGCACAAAATATATTGAAAAAATACTACTTTAAATAATTGGCCAAATGGAAAAAGACGAATTTTAATTTAAAAAATTAACTGAAGAAATTAATTTCTTTAAAAATAGAGTTGGTCAAGTGGAAACTAATGACTCCATGAGACTTCAAGAAACAATAAAACAAAATCAAAACAATGAAATAGGAGAAAATATGAAATATTTGACTGGAAAAAACTGACCTGAAAAATAGATCCAGAGGATCTATTTAAGAATTATTGGGCTACCTGAAAGCCATGATCAAAAAAAAAAGAAAAGAAAGAAATTTGACATACTCTTTCAAGAAATTAACAAGGGACTGGAGGAATTCCATGTGAACTGGAAAGACCTCCAGGAATGATGCAGAGCAAAAGGAACAGAACCAGGAGAACACTGTACAGAGACTGATACATTATAACACAATCAAAAGTAATAATCTTTTCTACTAGCAGTAATGCAATGACCTAGGACAATCCAGAGGAACTGAGTCCACATCCAGAGAAAGAACTGTAGAAACAGAAATATATTAGAAAAATATGTGATCAATCACATAGTGCAAAAGGGATATAATTGGGTTTTTGATGTTAAAGGATTGCTCTACTGCAGATATGAATTACATGGAAATAGGTTTTGAACAACAGCTTTGGGAGGGGGAAGGAAAGGAGGGGGGGAATCATGAATCATGTAACCACGGAAAAATATCCTAAATTTAAAAATTAAAAATAAAAAAAGGGGGGGGGGTGAAGAAATTATCAAGGAAAACTACTCTGATATAGAACCAGAGGATAAACTTTAATTTGATGTAAGAGAAGTAAAAACTTGTAACCAAATGTAATTTCCTATTTTACATCCAGAGGATAAAAAAAATGGAATCTACAAATCATCTCTTGAAAGAGATCTCAAAATGAAAATTCCCAGGATATTAAGCCAAATACAAGAGCTCCCAGGTAAAGGAGAAAATATTGTAAGTATGCAAAAAGAAATAATTCAAATATTATAGAGCCAAAGTCAGATAATATAAAAGTTGGCAGCTTCTACAATAAAGGATAAAGTAGTTTGATTGTGATTTACTGGAGGGCAAAGGAACTAGGATTATAATCAAGAATAACCTACCCCAGGGGCAGCTGGGTAGCTCAGTGTATTGAGAGCCAGGCCTAGAGACAGGAGGTCCTAGGTTCAAATCTGGACTGAGATACTTCCCAGTTATGTGACCCTGGACAAGTCACTTAACCCTGTTGCCTAGCCATTACCACTCTTCTGCCTTGGAACCAATACACAGTACTGATTCTAAGAAGGAAGGTTAGGGTTTAAAAAAAAAAAAAAAAGAATAACCTACCCCCAAAAACTGGGGGAAAAAATGGGCATTTAAAGAAATTTATTGATTTTCAAGCAGCCCTGATAAAAATCCAGAACTGAAAAGAAAACTTGACTTCCAAATAGAAGACTCAAGAGAAACATAAAAAGGTAAACAGGAGGGGGCAGCTGGGTAGCTCAATGGAGTGAGAGTCAGGCCTAGAGACAGGAGGTCCTAGGTTCAAACCCGGCCTCAGCCACTTCCCAGCTGTGTGACCCTGGGCAAGTCACTTGACCCCCATTGCCCACCCTTACCAATCTTCCACCTATGAGACAATACACCGAAGTACAAGGGTTAAAAAAAAAAAAGGTAAACAGGAAAGAAAAATCATAAGGAATTCAATAAGGTTAAACTGTTTTTACTCTAACATGGGAAAATGGTGATTAAAACTTCAAAGAACTTTATCATTATCAGGACAGTTAGGAGTATACATAGACAAAAGGCACTGGAGAAAGTTGATATTGATGGGAGATTTCAAAAAGTAAAATTAAGTTGTAAGAAAGAAAAGAGCACTGGGAGAAGGGTGTGGGATAAGGCTTGTAGGTGATGCAAATACCTTACTCTCATTGTAATTAGCTCAAAGTGGAAATAACAAATACACTAAGTTGGGTAGAGAATATATTAGCTTCCAGGAAAATAGGAGGGAATAGAAGATGTGAGTTTCAAAATTAATATCCAACATCCTAAGTATTATATTTAATAAGATTTATTAATAATAGCTAGCATAAAAAAGCTAGAGCAAAAAGCCACCTTTCTCAGCCCAGCACTTGGGTGGAAAAAGAGGAAGAGGAAGAACTTATAGCAAACTATATACAAAACCTGACCACACAACATGGTGGAGAGGTCAAAAGGAATTCTGGGAAATGTAGTTCAAAAGGTTTCAAGATTTTCTAACTATACAAAGGGAAGGCAGGTTGGGGGGATACAGTGGACAAAAGCAAATACTTTTGAAATGAGGACAGAGAGAAGTATAAACAGGAAAATAGAATGGAAGTTAGTACTCATAAATATGGTTAAAAAATCCTCAATTAAATATCATATTGGAAATCCTGAAAAGGATCTCTCAAGGGAGAGATTAATGCATTTGAAAGTAAGAAAACTTTTGAATTAGCACATGTGAAAGGGAATTCTTTATTCTCTTTGTCTATTTTGAATTAACACTTAGTTAACTGCTTATTTAACCCCGACTTAACTCCTACTTAACACTTTGTCATCAAGTAAGAGAATTCACAAATCACTCACTTGGAGAGCTCCACCCTTTTAACCCAATCAATCAGAAACTTGTGAATCCCACTATAAAAGTTGACAACTTCAGAGGATGAGAAGTGGATTCCACAGACACTGCCCTTCTGGGCAGTGCTAGACAATTTAGAAGCTGTGATTGGCCCCTGTGAAGAGGGGAAGGGACAAGAAGTGACTATAAAAAGCCCTGAACTTCTTGGGTTGGAGGTTGGCTTCAGGAGTCGTCATCCTCAACAAGTCATCTTCAGCAAGTCTTTGGAGTCATCTTCAACTGGTGACCTGCCTCTTGGCCCTCCTTCCCTAACTTTGGTGAGTGAATAGCTGGTTTTCCTTTCCTGGCTTCTGGAGAGAGATTAGTTCTGGAGAGACTTTCCCCTCTTGGGGGAGGCCGAGTTGGTGGAACACAGAGACGTCCTGTGGAGGATTAATAAATCCTGGTGGGTTGAGCAAGATTTAGTGTGAAAGACTAAACATCTTTTCTATCCATCTTTTTGTATTTCTCAACTTTCACTCTCTGCACCTATTTTGTAAATAAGAGCTATTAATAGTGATTTTGACTTGAGCTATAATATTTTAAATTGATGACCACCATCTTATTTAGACTTCTCACGTATTTAGTCAAACACTAAATTTAATCCTTACACACAACAAAGAGCTGGTTTGGGGGTAAAAAACAATAAAATAGACAAACCATTGGTTTGTTAACTGGGGGATTTTCATAGCAAAGATATTGGAGTGGTTTGCCATTTCCTTCTCCAACTCACCATACAGATGAGGAAACCGAGGTAAAAAAGGGTTAAATGACTTGCCCAGAGTCACAGAGGCAGTAGTTTTCTGACCTGGATTTGAACTCTAGATTCTTAAGATCTATCCACTGGGCTGCCTAACTGCCCAAAATTATTGGTTAATTTGATTTAAAAAAAAATGAAGAAAAACAAATTACCAGTATCAAAAGTTAAAAGGGTAAACTGACCACAGAGGAAATTAAAGCAAGCTATTTTGCCCAATTATATGCCAATAAATCTAACAATCTAAGTGAAATGGATGAATATTTACAAAAATATAAAATATCCAAATCAACAGAAGAGGAAAAAGAATATTTAAATAACATTATCTTAGAAAAAGAAATTGAACAAGCCTCAATAAGCTCCCAAAGGAAAAAAAAAACCTCAGACAAGATGGATTTATAAGTAAATTTTACCAAACATTTAAAGAACAATGAATCCCAATACTATATACACTATTCTGAAAAATAGGTAAAGAGATCCTACCAAACTCCTTTTTCTCTTTCTTTTTTTTTTTTTTAAACCCTTACTTTCCATCTTGGAGTCAATACTGTGTATTGGCTCTAAGGCAGAAGAGTGGTAAGGGCTAGGCAATGGGGGTTAAGTGACTTGCCCAGGGTCACACAGCTAGGAAATGTATGAGGCCAGATTTGAACCTAGGACCTCCCATCTCTAGGCCTGGCTCTCAATCCACTGAGCTACCCAGCTGCCCCTGGTTGGGGGGGGGGGTGTTAAATAAAATACTAGCAAGGAGATTACAGAAATATATCACGAAGAACATATACTATGATCTGATGAAACTTATATCAGAAATGCAGGGCTGGTTCAATATTAAGAAAACTATCAGCATAACTGACTATATCAATAACATTATCAAGAAAAATCATACAATTATCTAACAGAATATAACACTCATTCCTATTACAAATGTTACAAAGCAGAAACCTCTATCTAAAACCATCAGCAAATGATGAGGATAGCTGGAAGCTTTCCCAATAGGATGAGAGGTAAAACAAGGATGCCCATTATCAATGCTATTGTTCAGTATTGTACTAGAAATGGTAGCTAGAGCAATAAGAGAAGACAAAGAAACTGAAGGAATTAGAATAGGCAATGAAGGAACTAAACTATCATTCTTTTCAGATGATATGATGGCATACTTAGAGAACTAACTAAAAAAACAGCTGAAATAATTAACAATTCCAGCAAAGTTGTAGGATATAATATAAACCCACAAAAAATCATCAGCATCCCTATCTATTACCAATAAAGTTTGGCAGCAAGAGATAGAGAAATTTCATTTAAAATAACCTGAGATAATGTAAAATATTTGGGAGTCTATCTACCAAGACAAACCCAAGAACTATATGAACACAAATGCAAAACACTTTTCACAGAAATAATATCAGATCTAGACAATTAGAGAAATATTAAATTGCTCATTATATTCATATGTCATCATATAATAAAAATGACAATTCTACCTAAATTAATTTACTTATTCAGTGCCATACTAATCAAACCAAAATTATTTTACAAATCTTGAAAAATAATTCACAAATAATTAAAAAACAATTCATTTGGAAGAAAAAAAAGTCAAGAATATCAAGGAAATCAGAAAAAAATATGAAGGAATGTGGAAAGGTAGCCTAGCAATACCAGATCTCAAACAATATTACAAAGCAGTAATTATTAAAACAATATGATACTGGCTAAGAAATACAGTAATATGACCACGGTAATCCAGTGTTTGAAAAACACAAAGATCCAAGCTTTTAGGACAATTAGTATTGGACAAAAATTTCCGGGAAAACAAGAAAATAGTTTGACAAAAACTAGGTATAGACCAAAATTTCACACCATATACCAAGATAAAATCAAAATAACTACATGATTTTGACATAAAGGGGTGATATCATTAGCAAAAGTAGGAGTAAAGAGAATATTTTTTCTGTTGGATAAGGGAAGAATCTATAAACAAACATGAGAGAGGAAAGCATTATGGGCTGTATATTGAATAATTTTGATAACATTAAATTTAACTTTTTTCACAAAAAAAAATAATGTAGCCAAGATCAGAAGGAAAACAGAAAACTGGGGGAAAGTTTTTATAGCAAGTGTCTCTGATAAAGGCCTCATTTCTCAAATATATGAGGAACTAAGACAAATTCATAATGGTCAAAGAATAAAAACAGGCTATTTTTCAGAAGAAGAAATAAAAACTGAATGTTCTAAATCACTATTGATCATGGAAAAGCAAATAAAAACTCTGAGATATTATCTCACCTATCAGATTGGCTACTATGATGGAAAAGGAAAATGACAAATATTAGAAAGAATGTGGAAATTGGGATCCTTTTGATGGAGTTGTTGAATCAGTTATTGAATGATTGAATCAAAATAGTTCTGGAGAGGAATTTGGAAATGCTCCCAAAGGGCTATAAAACTGTGCAAACCCTTTGACTAAGCATTACTACTACTACTAGGTCTGTATCCCAAAGAAAAAAATTTTTTTAAATGGGGGAAAGGACTTAGATAGTAAAAAAGACTTGTAGATTTGACTGAAAAGGCAGTGTGGTATAGTTAAAAAAAAAAAAAAGCACTACATTTAGAATCACTAGATGGGTTTGTGTGGAGTGGAATTCTGGGGCAGGGCTCGTTCCCCCATGAATCACTCTAATGAGCAGACCAGAGCCAGAGTTTGTGTGTGTGTGTGTGGGGGGGGGCACAGAGTGAGAAAACACTGCCTGGGGAGAGGCAGCATCCTCACAGGAAGAAGGGGGGGGGGGTTTTGGGGGAAAGAGCAAGGGAGAGAGAAAGAGAGTGGCTCCATAGTCTGAGAGACCTCAGAAGTAGTGGGCATGGATGCCCAGATTTACTCAGATTTCATAGGGATCCAACACAATGCTATCTCCACTTTCCCATCATCTGTATCTTATTCTACCCTCCTTTTAGCCTTCTTCATCTTTCCCCAATGCTTCTGAGTGTCTTTTTTTTTTATCTTCCAACATTTCCAAGAGTATGGGAATATTTCTTAGGCTTGCAATTTTTAGTTGAGTCAGGTTTTAAGCCTGTCCAAGGATTTGCAACAATTCAAGCTGAAACACTCTTTGAAACATTTCTCAGGCTATATAGCATTGCTTAGGACATGTATTTAAGATTATAACTGGTAAGTTTTGATATTTCTGTCCTAGGAATTAGGACATTCAAATCTCTTCACATGGGAAAGAAAGGGGGGAGGCTCTTTAGCCACATTTGAGAAGAATATCAAAAGGCCTATACTATTATATATATATATATATATAGTTGGGGAGGGGGGTTCTTCTACTCTTCAAAAGGAGAAATTGCTTATGCCACAATTTGTTCAGCCATTCCCCAACTGAAGGGCATACCCTCATTTTCCAGTTTTTTGCCACCACAAAAAGCACAGCTATAAATATTTTCGTACAAGTCTGTTTATCTATGATGTCTTTGGGGGTACAAACCCAACAATGGTATGGCTGGATCAAAGGGCAGGCATTCTTTTATAACCCTTTGAGCATAGTTCCAAATTGCCAGCCAGGATGGTTGGATCAGTTCACAAGTCCACCAGCAATATGCTGGTGATGGAATACTATTGTGCTCAAAGGAATAATAAACTGGAGGAATTCCATGTGAACTGGAAAGACCTCCAGGAATTAATTGATGCAGAGTGAAAGGAGCAGAGCCAGAAGAACATTGTACACAGAGACCAATACATTGTGGTAAAATTGAATGTAATGGACTTCTGTACTAGCAGCAATGCAATGACCCAGGACAATTCTGAGGGACTTATGGAAAAGAATGCTACCCACATTCAGAGGAAGAACTACAGGAGTGGAAACAGAAGAAAAACAACTGCTTGAACACATGGGTTGAGGCGGACATGATTGGGGATGTAGACTCGAAACTACCACACCAATGCAACGATCAACAATTTGGAAATAGGTCTTGAACAATGACACGTTAAAACCAGTAGAAATGTGCATCAGCCATGTGGGGGGAGGGGGTTTCTGGGGGGGGTGAAGGGGAAAGTAAGAGCATGAATTATGTAACCATGTTAACTTTTTTAAAAAATAAATATTAATAAATGTTTTTAAAAAAGGAGAGATTGCTATCTCCTAGTGGAGGGTACCTAACTTTATTATTTTTCTATAGAAAGTTGGCACAATCTATTATTATTAATACTAATCAATGTATATTGGGGAATAATGCAAATTTCATCCCACACAATCCTACTGATTTTCACTTCAAAGTTTGCATTACTGCCCCTCCCAATGGCCTTCTCTATTGTAGAGCCGAAGCATTGCATCTGTTTCAGCATCTTCTGCTTCCTTAAAATTCTAGGAACCTTCTGGTCAGGATGAGGTTTTTGAACTACAATATGCATATTCAGAATAAAACAGGGTACCAAGCAAGGTATAAGAATACAGACAATAATGATTATGACTGGAACAACATGTGTTGTTCATCAAACATTGAGTCTCAAATTAATTGATCCAATTCATATTCTTATTATAGCTACCCACCAGAAAAGAGATTCTACACTGACAGCTATCTCATTTCTAGCCTTAAATTTATCTGGGATTCCTCTGGGTACTCCAATAATATCTAAATATGCTGAGGTATGAGGTATGAGTATGAGTTGAGCCCTAAAGGGCATTTCTTTTTAGTCTTGTTTTGCCTTCATTCTGGGTTTGATTCAGATACACTACAATAAAGGGAATAGCCAATTTCACTAGAGTACATATACCAATCCAAATTACCAAAACGTTTCTCAGCATAGGTTCTCCACAGGACCACCAGAGATTAGCCCTTGGTTTGTTCAGGTTAGAAAAATTCAGACATATAAGTCAAATCCCAAATATGTAAACACCCCATCTGTTGAGGGGCAGAGATACCTCCTGCATGTCATGAAATACATGCTGAGTGTTCCCAAGAACCTTACCTCTCACTGAGAGCATTCTCTTAGTTCCCAGAGTTGTGGGAGGGAATAGGGATGACAGTGCTTTGCAGTGTTCTGGGGTCAGCTGCTTAAAGACTTTAACCATGCATTTGAATTTGAGTTGGTCTCAAACTTATCTAGCCCCATCGGAAATGGAGCAATATGCACTCTAGGCCTTCTCCTTGCACAGATGTAACAGTTTGATTTTCCCAAGTTACTAGCAGTATATCTGATCCATTCCCATCAGGAATTAGTGTCAGTATATCCTGTTTCTATCTTAATGACTCATCTTAAACACTCAGCAGTTGATACATTAGGTTCAACCCAGAGACCTCCTGGAAAAGCCATAGGCTGAATATTTTTTGATGATATCATTTTGCTGCTGGGGTAATCAGAAATTTACCAAAAATAGTCATATCCGTATCTTTGAATTCATACCAACCTGCCCATCCTTCCTTAAAGTTTATAACAGTTAAGAATGGGCTGGTAGATGTTAAAAGCATTCTTGGCTTTTCAAAACAGCGCCTATCACAATATTAAAAATTCCAACAACCACAATTCTTTGTCTCACTTCCATTCTCAAAAATGGGGATCAAAATATAACTATGTCCCTCTCCTATACAGAGTCTGTATATGTCCCATCCTTATTCTCAATAGGGGATCTGTAAATTCTGTCTTATCCCTGTTCTCAATAGGGAGTCTGTATAATATGTCCCTCTCCTATATGGAGTCTATATAATATGTCTTACTCCTATCTTGCTATCTTGCTATCTCCTAGTGGAGGGTACCTAACTTTATTATTTTTCTATAGAAAGTTGGCGCAATCTATGATTATTAATACTAATCAATAAGCCAATAGGGAGTCTGCAAATTCTCTCTTTTTCAATAATAGGGGTCAAAATATAAAACAGAAAATATTAGTATGAGAAAAGGGGCCCTCTTTCACCTTACATTATAAAAATAAACCAAAAAAAATTCCAATCCATAAGTAAATGTCCTTGAGTTCAGAGAGCTCTTGGCAGCCTCTTCAGGCTATCAGTCTTCTCAAAGTAACAGTTCAGTTTGCTGCAGCCTTTCTCACAGTCAGCTTCGAAGGCTAGTCAACAGAGGTCTCAGCCATCCAGGCAGTCAGGGGTTTTGAGTCCAAGGTAACTGGATCTCCAGCATCAACTTGGTGAGTTATTTCTTTAAATCTTGGCCAACTTCTCACTAGAGCCAGTTGGCTCTGGAAGTCGGATAAGCCTCTATCCAGGATGTCAAATGATCTACTACAATGAGAAAGTACTTTGCTGTTCCAATTGGTAGCATCTCAGTAAAATCCACCTGAATATTTTGAAATAGCTAAAGTCCTGGAGCCCTTCCCCCATGGGATCAGTTTCTAAAAAAAAATTTAGTTATGTCCAAACATTCAATTCTCTACCTATTATTCATTTTGTAAGGGGTAAAAATTAAAGTTTGGACTAAATTTATGAGAAATGTGGTTGCCATAATTATTACTCAAGTCAGAATGACTTTTTATGGTAGTTTATTTACAAAAGGAGAAAGTGTGAAAGTAAGGAAATCAGAGAGAGAGAGTAGGTAATTACTCCTGCCTGGTCAAAACCAGGCAGGGCTTCAGAGACCCTAGCAAAGAGGGCCCAGAGGTAAATTAAACAAGGGTTTTAGCCTCATGGCCTCCTCCAAGAGAAGGGGCCTTTCCAGAGGCTATTACCTCTCAGAAAAGCCAGGAAAGGGAGTCAGTCTTTTTCACTCACCCAGGAGAAGTAGTTGTTCTAAGGGAAATATCGAAGAGCAGTCCTAGGTCCCAAGCCAGAGCTCCTTCAAGGTCGAGTTGAAGGTGAAAGATCTGGTAATAGGAAGTTCTTGAGTCACTTCCTGTGCCTTCCTTCCACTTTATGTGGCCCAATTACAGATAAAGCTTTGCTTAGGACTGCCCAGGGAGCAGTCAATTCTGATTCATCACCCACTATCACACATGGTGGGACACAGACCTCCCCATACTTAAAGATAAGTGGGGTATATACATTCCTGGTGATTAAATCTAAAAATGGGCAGGGGAGAGTTAATCCCATCTTCACAATTTCAAATCTCAGTAGGAACTCACAGTTCTCTCACCTTAATTAAGTACATTAATCTTATATGGAATCTTATACAACTGATTAACAATTTTTTTTAACCCTGAATCACTTTACAGTCATTTCACACAATTCCACAAGATACATTTCATAATTATTTGTGATTTTTCCAAAATCCATCAATCTTAAAATTAATCCTATTTAAAATCCAAATCAAATTGGGGATCACTCTCCTTTCTCTACCCTACCTCAGTGGCCAGCTAAAAGAGGGGAAAAGGAACAATATTGAGCAGATCTTTTTGCTTTTGCCCTCTATTATAGGTTAAGGGTAAAGTTCCTTTTTCACTTATTTAGATGGTGTTAAAGTTTAAGATGTCTAAAAATTCACGCTTCTTTTTGAATCTCTCAAATACATTCTCTTGTCTGTCTGCTCTTTCATTTTCCAGAATGATGGGGGACAGAAACAGATTTATCTCAAAATCACTTAGTTTACTTTTCCCAACACACAACCCAGAGTCACAAACAACAAAAACAGATAACAAATGATTAACATAAACCTTGAAAGTATGCCTCAAAATCAGTGTTGGGTGATGGGGACAAGAAAATTTCTCTCCTTTTATCCCAATCATGATAAGTCTCATCTTACAAAGCTTAGTTTCTAGGGGGGGAAGGGGTAGATAAAGGAAGATCTTTTCTCCTATATCTTTCAGGAAAGTGTTTTCTACTTCCTGATTTCCACCTTCAATATTATCAAAGGCTCTGAATGAGGGTCTTCAAAGAGCTCCTGACTCCTTCAGTCCTCCATCTCAGAGAGGAAGTAAATTCTCTGCTCTTTTTCTCATTTTAGGGCACTTCTTTTTTCAGTATTCTTCCTTGCCACAGCTGTAACATGTAAAGGGGGCACAAACTTCTCACTGACCATCTTTTTCTTTCTTCCTGGAACTCTTTCTTCTCCTAATGTCCTTCCTTCTTCCTCACTTCCTCTTTCACAATCTTTTTAAATTCAGCATATTCATCAGTTTGTTTCATGACTTGGGAGTATAATGTTTTTCATTTCTTCTTTTTCTCTCCTTACATATACTAACTAGGCTGGCTGTAATGATTCATTTAATAGCCTGAGTGGTCACTCTTAAATCTTCTGAAGTTTTCTATAGATATCTGGCTAGGAATTGGTCATGAAGAATTTTAATACATTTTGTCCAAAAGGCTCAGTCATATCTAAGCCAGAATATTTGCTAAATAAATCTTAGTTGATTTAGAAATTATTCAGTGGAGTTCTTGTCCTTCTTCTGTTTTGCCTCATATATCTTATTTAGATTCTGACTTCAAGGTACTGCTGTCCTTATCCCCTGAATTATCATTTTCCTAAGTTCCCTCAGGTTTCTCTGATCAGTTGTGTTGTTACGGTTCCAGTTAAGAGTTTTGAAGGGGGCATTTCTGTTCACCTCTCGGTTCACTTGGGAGTATGGAATGCTCATGGTCCCAGACCCTTTTAGCAGCTTGCCTAAGCTGATCTGTCTCCTCCTTTGAAAAGAGGTGGTACAAAATTGACATCATTTCAGTCCATGTATGACCTGGTCCCAGAAATTGGTTAAATTGCTCTGCTAGCCCAATTGGGTCCTCCAACAGGTCTTTCATTTCTCTCTTAAATTTCTGAACCTCAGAGGTGCTGATAGGGGTGTTAATATAGCCTAGCCCCTGTTCTACTGGCACTTTCTTTTGAGTGGATACTGCTTAATACATTCTCCAAAAAAGAAAATCATCTGGTCTTCTAGTAACCTCTTAACTTCTCTGTTTACATGTTCATAGAGGTCTTGCAGAAGAGTAGCTGCTGTCTTTGCTTCTGCTCTGGGTTTTGGCAGTGGGGGAGCCTATGGAACTATTGGTGCCACAAGAGGCACTAATACTGGCTCTGGTTCTATTTGGGGTACCAGTGCTGGCACAGGAAGCATAAGAAGAGTAAGTGGCACTTGGGGAGCAGGAGGAATCAGATATGGGGAGGAAGAGATTCTAATGGATCCCAAGTCTTCTCTATCTCTTCTCATGATTCCTTTTCCTTCTCTGCTACAGTAATTATTACAGCCAATGCTCTGTTTCCTTCTGCCTTTTCTCTAATCACTAAAGTTTCTATCTCTGGCTGCCTTAATGCAGCAGATGCTCTCTCCTTATCACTTTTAAATTCTTTCTTATTAGCAGATGAATTTAGGTTCTCACATACAGTATAAACTATGGATTTCATGTCAAGAGGAATTTTTCCAAGCTTTCAATTTAGCCCTTATAGAACCCATTTTCATCTTCAAATTTCCCTAATTAGAAATCCCCTTTCTCCTGTATTGACTCTTTCTCTGAAGCTCCACACATACAAAGAAGCACTTCGTCCTGTTCTCAGCTGTTTTCCTCACAGAGATACGGAACCATGGTAATAAGGACTCCCATTCACTTTGCTTGGTCTTAAAAAGCCTCCTGGATTCTGCCAGTCACCTGTTCACACACAAGCTTAGAGAGAAGACACCTCCCCCCAGGTTTGTTGTTCATACTCACGCAAAATGAATGGTCCCCACATTAGAAGTATTGGCTCCAGTCTTTTCTCTTGCATCTGTCATTCCCTATCTGCTCTCTTGCTTGTGGGGGTTTTTAGAAGCATACAGGATTCAGAATTGCCCAAACGGGTAAGTTGAGGCACTCCTATCATTCTAGAATCCTGGACAAGCCTCCATCTGTGTGGAGTGGAATTCTGGTGGGGCTCATTCCCCCATCAATCACTCTAATGAGCAGACAGGAGACTTGATGCTGGCAGAGTTCACATGGCTTTATTCAGAGGTGGCTGGGGGGGATGAGGGGGAGGAGGAGGGGAGCACATAAGAGTGCAGGAACACTGCCTGGAGAGAGGCAGCATCCTTATGGGAAGATGAGGGCCAAGGGGAAGGGAACACTGCCTGGGGAGAGGTAGTATCCTCATGGGAGGGGGGAGGGGAAGAGCAAGGGAGAGAGAGAAAAAGAATGGCTCCACAGTCTGAGAGGTCTCAGAAGTAGTGGGCACAGATGTCCAGATTTACTCAGATTTTATCCAACACAATGCTATCTCCACTTTCCCTTCATCTGTATTTTATTCTACCCTCCTTCTTCTATCCTCCTTAATCTTTCCCAATGCTTCCAATTGTCCTTTCGTCTTCCAATGTTTCCAAGCATATTAGGTTTGCATCCTTATGTTTGCAATTCTTAGTTGAGTCAGGTTTTTAGTGTCTGACCAAAGATTTGCAGCATGGCAACAATTCAGGCTGAAAACACTCTTTGAAACATTTCTCAGCTATAGCATTGCTTAAGACATTAAGATTATAACTTGTAAAATTTGAGATTTCTGTCCTAGGAATTAGGACACCCAAACCTCTTCCATGGGAAAAAAGAAAGCAGGACCTCTTTAGCCACGTTTGAGAAGAATATCAAAAGGCTGCTTAGGGAGCAGTTTTTTCCTATTCTTCAAAAGGAGAGATTGATATCTCCTAGTGGAGGGCACCTAACCACTATTTTTCTATAGGAAGTTGCCAATCTATGATTATTAATACTAATCAATGTATACTGGGGAATAATGCACAATTTCATCCCACACAGGTTCAAGTATTGGCTCTGTCAATTATTAGTGATGTGATCCTGGGGAAAAAAAACACTATATAACCTCGGAGTCCTCTTTCTCCATTTTAAAGTTAGCTAATATTACTTGTCCTTCAAGTAAAATACTCTGTAAACATGAACTATGAGCTTTATTATTATTATTTTTTTTTCTTTATTATTACTAAGTGGCTATGTATGCTGTCTGAGGAACTAAATATGAAAGAGGTGCTACGGAATCAAAGAGACACAAACATCCCACTTTTCAAAAAAGAGGAAGTAGATTTTTCAAAATTATGGCCTGTTCCCAGTAAGATTCCAGAACAGTTTATTAAAGGGATCATTTGTGAATTCCTAGAATGGGATGAAGCACTCACTAAGAGCCAGCACAGATACAATAACAACTAATTATGTCAGACATTTTTGGGAGGTAGTAAATCAGGGCAATGGTGTATACATAGCATATTTTAAATTTCAGTAAAGTATTTCATAAGGTGTTTCATTAACATTCATTGAAAAAATGGAGGGATATGAGGTAGAAGATGATACACTTAAAAGGATTCAAAAGTGTCTGATCAATTGAACTTCCAGTGTTAATTAATGGATTAATATCAACCTGGAGGAAAAAGTCTTAAGTGAAGTGTTCCAGGGATACGTACTGTTCTAGATAGCATACTTATCAAATCTGCAGAAGATATAATGCTGGAGAGGAGCAGATGATAAACCTGGATTAAAAAAAAAAAGCTTTAAAATAACAAACTAGGTGGCACAGTAGATAAAGTGCTGGGCCTGGAATCAGAAAGATCTAAATTCAAATCTAGCCTCAGACATTAGCTGTGTGATCCCAAACTTAACCTGTAAGGCTCAGTTTCCTCAACTATAAAATGGGGATAATAATAGTATCTACCTCCCTGGGCTATTGTGAGGATCAAATAAGTTAATATTTGTAAAGCAGTTAGCACAGTGCTTGGCACACAGTATAAATACTTATTTCCTTTCCTTCCCCTTAATAACACTAAATGTAAAGCCAGAGTTAATCTCATTTGGAAGAGATTTCAAAGACCATCAAGTCTAATCCATATCTGACCAAGAATCTGCTCTCCAAAATCCCAAATAAATGGTCATCTTGATCCCAGAGAGAGATTATTCAAAACTCCTTTCCCCAAAACAGCCCATTCCATTACAACAGCTCTAATTGTTAGGAAGTTTTTTCCCTTATCATGGAACAAAAGAGACCTTCCTGTAACTTCCACTCACTGCTCCTAGTTCTGCCCAAAAGAGTCAACTTTGGTTGCTCTGAAAGCAGTTCATGTTGTAAAGGCCTAGGAGCTATATTAGACTGCAAAATCAACCCAAGTCAGTGGGGTGATATAACAGTCAAAGGTGATTATGTGAATTAGTATAGTAATCAGAGTCAGAGAAATGGTTATCCAGTTATACTCTACTTTTGTCATACACAATCTGAAATATTGTGTTCAGTTCTGAAGCATCATATTTTAGATATTGATTAGTGAGGTCTTGTCCAGAGGAAAAATGATCAAGATAGAGGGATGATAACAGACAGATATTAATAGCTATTTTAAAATATGTTAAGAGTGGTCATGCAGAAAAGAAGCTAGACTTGTTTTGCTTGGCCCCCCTGAAGTCAGAACGAGAACCATTAGATGAAGGGCAGGAAGGCCCCACATGAGGAAAAATTCCCTAACAGTCAGATTTGTACCAAAATGCATTCAGTTACTTCAGAGGTTACTTAATTATTAGGGGATCTTTAAGCAGAGATTAAATCCTTACCTGAAGAGGATGTCCTAAAGAACATGATTTAGGTAGAGATTAGACTAAATGACCTTTAAAATGAAACCATGAAATAATAGAAGCTGGTATTAAAACCAATATTTGAAGTTTATAACTCTCCAAATGTTGAGAATGTCAACTTTATGCAGATGTGAAAAGTAAACAATTTATTTTAACAACAATCATTAACATTCCAGTCAAATTTTCTGCATTAAAATCATCCTTATTTATGGAATATAGCAGAATATTGAAGCAGAATATGAAATATAGCAGAATATTGTGTTAAGGGATGGGGATACAAAGACAAAACTGAAAAACTGTTCTTGCCCTCAAGGAGTTTACATTCTACTGAATTATCCCTCTCATATTCAACACACTCAAGTTCCTAACAGAACTCATTATCTTTCCTCAAAACCTACCCACATCCAAATTTTCCTGTTTCTGTCTTTCAGTCCTTCCAGTATCCCAAGTTAAAAATTAAAAGTCCACTCTTGACTCTTCCCTCTACCGCCACATTCAATTAGTTGTTAAGTCTTATCAGTTCTACTTCTATAACATTTCTTGCATCCATCCCTTAAAGCAACCACCTTGTTCACCCAGTTTTCAATCTCTCCCGCCTCCAATCCATTTTACACACAAATTCTAAATTAGTAAGGCACAGTTCTTATGCCATTTCTCTGTTTGAGAAGCCCCAATGGCTGTGGAAAAGGATTCTTCCACAATTCATTCAGAGCAAATAAGATGACCAATGTACTCTCCAGAGACAGGCCCTGGGAAAAATATGAAAACAGGAAAAAAACATGGGCAGGAATAAAGTTAGAAATAGCTATGGATGCCTTCTGGGATGAGGTTTTCAAAACAGAAATAGGTTGCTGAAAAATGGAAGGAAGTTCTCATGTGAAGGGTAACATATACTCTATAGTGGATACAAGGGGACCCAATGTATAAAAGCATGATGAAGTGGTCTAAAGCAATAAATCTAGCATGGAGGATAGAAACCAGAAAGATGTAAAATTAGATGTAAAAGATAATGAAAATCAAGGTAAGAAAAGGAGGATAGAAATCAGCAAAGGAAATGAATGAGGGAAATTATTTTAATAGCAACATGACAATGGCCAATGAAGAAGTTATAACAGAAGAAGTGACTGGTATGGTTGATGTCTATAAATGCTTATGCCTGGGGAAAGAAATAATTTTGACCCATTTTAACCGTCCATCCCACATAAAGAGTAATTCCTTACCACTTCGTCTTAGAGCGTGGAGTTCCCAAGATGCCCACTTGAGTTGGTTAACCATGGGCTGAACTTGGAGACTTAGAGACTCCTGATCTGCTCCTTGAAGTACTATCTCTTCCTGACTTTGTCGATGGAATGAGACCTGAAAACATTTAGATTTGGTTGGTGTTGTGAGCCTCATGGTAGTAATAAGAATACAAATCACAGAAAGAAAAGATCATAAGGAAAGGTATCTCAGGGACACAGAATGGAACAATGAGCATTTCATTCCTTTTCCTAGGACAATGGATAAACTATGGCAGGCAAGAAGAGAAAACAGTCAAAACAAACAACTATGTTTCCAACTAGGTAAAAGGGAGAAAGAAATTTGGAAAATCTACCCCCATTACTATATAACCCCCCCTTGTCATATGAACCTGCTCTCCTGGTCCATCAATCTCCCTTTCCAAATCTTCCAGCACAGTTACTGCCTCCTCTCCATTCTCTGGATGATGCTTTTGTACTAAGGTCTGGAGTTCTTTGGGCAGAATTGCCAGAAACTGCTCTAACACCAGCAACTCCAAGATCTGCTCTTTTGTGTGCATTTCAGGCCTCAACCACAGATGGCAAAATTCCCGGAGTTGACTAAGGGCCTCACGGGGCCCAGGTGAATCCTGGTAGCCAAATTGCCTGAAACGTTGCCGAAATGTTTCTGGGCTATAGCAGTTATTCCAGTGGAGGCTGGGTTCCTGCTCACAGGTGTGGATTTCCTCTTCTTCCATCTTCACTATCAGAATTCTATCTTGTTCATCTGGTGTTTGTGAAACCAGCATTGAAGCTTCCCTTACTTTTGCAGACATTCTTATTTAGAAGAGTTGATGCCAAGATGTGCTGAGATCTAATCTTCTCTCCTAGTATTGTGAAAGAAGTTATAAATACAAATTAAAAATCTTGCTAAGAACAAAGAATACCAAACTAAGTACATTTGAGCCTCTGTAACCATGAGGAATAGGTTCTAAGACCTACTATGGGTGGCTGAAATTGTGGATATAAGTAAATACCTGCTGTTAACCATAGGTAAGAGATCAGTGGATTACCTGTGGGGATATAACTACACTAGCAGCACCACTACTTTTGTGTTTTCAGGTCATATTACAGTAAATAAATAAAGGCTTCTTTTTTTTGTTTTGTTTTCATGTCTCCTAGTACTTTTTTTTAATTGTTTTTTTTTCATGGTCACATGATTCATGTTGTCTCCCTTCCCCCTCCCAGAGTTGATAAGCAATTCCACTGGGTTATACATGTATTATCACTCAAAATCTATTTCCATATTATTCATTTTTGTAATAGAGTAGTATTTAGAGTAGTATTTTAAAACCAAAATCCCACATCACATATAAAATCACAGGTTTTCTTCTGCATTTCTACTCCAACAGTTCTTTCTCTAGCTGCGGATAGCATTCTTTCTCATAATTCTCTCAGAATTGTCCTGGATCATTGCAATGCTATTAGTAGCAAAGTCTATTACATTTGATTGTCCCACAACGTTTCAGTTACTGTGTATAATGTTCTCCACATCAGTTCATGTAGGTCTTTCCAATTCTTAAAGAAATCAACCAGTTCATCATTCCTTCTAGCACAATAGTATTCCATTAACATCATCAACCAAAATTTGTTCAGCCATTCCCCAATCAAGGGACATTCCTTCATTTTCCAATTTTTTGCAAACACAAAAAGGAGAGTTATAAATATTTTTGTACAAACAGGTCCATTCCCATTTTTTTAAACTCTTTTTTGATACAAACCTAGTAGTGGTATTCTTTTAAAGCCCTTTGGGCATAATTCCAAATTGCCTTCCAGAATGGCTGGATCAATTCACAACTCCACCAGCAATGCATTAATTGTCCCAATTTTGCCACATCCCTTCCAACATTTATTATTTTCCTTTATTATCATATTGGCTAATCTGCCAGGTATAAGGTGGTACCTCATAGTTGTTTTGATTTGCATTACTCTAATCAGGAGGGATTTAGAATATTCTTTCTTATGATTATTGATAGTTTTGATTTCTTCATCTGAAAACTACCTATTCATATCTCTTGACCATTTGTCAACTAGGAAATGATTTGGTTTCTTGTAAATTTGACTTAGGTTCTTTATATATTTAAGAAACTAGACCTTTACCTGAGAAGCTTGCTCTAAAATTTTTTTTCCAGTTTATTGCTGCCCTTCTAATCTTGGCTGCACTGGTTTTATACTACAAAACCTTTAATTTAATATAATCAAAATTATTCATTTTCCATCTTGTAATGTTCTCTATCTCTTGTTTAGTCATTTATCTAGTTTACTTATAATATCACTCTTTATGTTTAAGTAAGGACATTCTTAAAGGCAATGAGATAATACTACAAAAAATATGAACAGTGATAACACTAGAGAAAAGTATTGCATAAAAGTGTGGCTATGGGGACGAGTCATGCACTAGGCTGGTGGACTTAATGTTATAGCCTGTACTTAACTGGTGGATGGTTTGATATTTGTGAGCCTTTTTTTTTTTTTTTAAATTTTCTCAATTTTTCCAAATTTTCACATTGATTTTTGTGGGTGTTGAACCTCAGGTAATTGAATCAATACTGAATTAGTGGATATAGGGACACAACTGTATTGCTTCTTGTCTTGACAGAGTCAAATTCTAGAATATAGTTTTCTATAAAGGAAAGAATTTTTAAAGAATCATGGAATTTTAAGTTTAAATGAACCATGTAAGTTAGTTATTTCAACCCCACCTAGCTAAATTTCAACCCCACCTATATTATCTCAAACAACTTGTCATCCAGTTTCTGCCTGAATGTCCTTAGTGATGAGAAATTCACTACCTCATGAGGAGTCAATTCCATTTTCAGACAGTTTTAATTAGGAAACTTTTCCTTATAACTATGATGAAATTTTTCTCCCACCCACTCTATTTAGTTCTACCTTGTAGATCCACAGAGAAGAAATTTAATTCTTACCTTTCACAGAGCCCTTAAAATATCTGAAGATCACAACTGTCTTAGGGTGTAATTGTGATTGACAGTAAATATCAATTTTCAAAATCACTTTTGAAACTTAACATCTATTAAAAGAAAGGAGAATATGTGAATAGGTGCTTGAACTATTTGGAGATTTCACCAAAAAAGAAATCTGAATTCCCTCATACAATAAAAAGAAATATGGAAAGGATTAACAGAATTGCAAATTACTTTCTCTAATATTTTCATCTTAGTTTTAACCTTAAAAAAGTGTACAGATACATAAAAATGAAGATCAGCTCATAATGACTCAAGAAAATCTGGAGGGGGGCAGCTGGGTAGCTCAGTGGATTGAGAGTCAGCTCTAGAGACGGGAGGTCCTAGGTTCAAATCTGGCCTAAGACACTTCCCAGCTGTGTGGCCCTGGGCAAGTCACTTGACCCCCATTGCCCACCCTTACCACTCTTCCATCTAGGAGCCAATACGCAGAAGTTAAAGGTTTTAAAAAAAAAAAGAAAAGAATAAGAAGAAAATCTGGAGTTGCAAGGATGATACTTGACAAAATTAAATTCTAACCATACAGCACTGAAAGATAAATGAGGAAATCATAACATACTAAGAGGTATAAGAAGGAATACCAATTTAGAATACTGCAAATTACATATCTAGAAAGATCTTCCAGAAAAGGAAAACTTAATAGATTAGGAATACAGTAGAGTTAAATTCAGTAGATAGTATATGCCAAAATTTATTTAGCCAACCCCCAAGTGATAGATACCCCAACTTCCAGTTCTTTGCCACCATAAAGAGAGTTGCTAAAATATTTTGGAACTTATAGGTTCTTTTCCTTTTTCACTGATCTCTGGAAATACCATTGCTGAGTTTAAGAGTACACATAGTTTTATAACTCTGTAGGCATAATTCCAAATTGTTCTACTGTGAAGATAGGATTAACTCTCCCCTTACCGATTTTTAGCTAAACAAATCAAGAACTTAAAGTACCCCTACTTGATACTAAGAGAGTTCACAAGTCACTTACTAGAGTAAGCTCACACCTCCAAAGGTCACTCCCTCCAAGGCCCGCCCCCTTGGGCAGTGAAAGACTGTGATTGGTTCCCATAAAGTGAGGGAGCAACAGGAATTGACCTTGAGAAAACTGCTTTTAAAAAGGCCAGCCTGAGGACTCTCTCTCTGGTTGGTGAGCCAGACTAGAGGAGGAGATTCTTTCCCTGGATCCTGCATCAGCTTGAGGTGGTGAGTAGAATGATACCTGCCTTGGTTTTCTTTGGTGAGGAGATTCTCTCTGCTCATTGGCGCTTCAGTGGGACACTCCCTTCACGACAAAATGGCATGGATCCATAGTATATCAGTGTCCCCATTTCTCTACATCTCCTATAAAATGTTATTTTGTCCTTTTGTCATTTTAGCCAATATGACTCAAGAGTTGGTTTTGTTCTCACTCTCTTTTAATCATATTAACTAAGTTTATCTGTTTTATTGACTTTTTCCAAAAAGCTAACTCCTAGATTTACTTATTAATTCAATAGTTTCCTCCCATTCAATTTTTTTGAGTTCACCTTTAATTTTTAGAATTTCTGATTTGATGTGTATTTGAGAATTTTTAATTTGTTCTTTTTCTAGTTTTTTTTATTGCATTCCCAATTCATTATTCTTTCTTCTCTATTTTATTAATATAAGCATTTAAAGATGTACATTTTCCTCTAATCACTGCTTTAACTATATGCGATAAGTTTTGGTATGTTATCTCACTATTTTCTTTAATGAGATTATTTATTGTTCCCTCAGGATCAGCAGCCAAGGACTCCACTTTCCTCTGGGTGACCACAGCCAGCAGGATCTTAACCCTTCAGCAATTGCATTCACTAGTGTGCATACCTTCTTCTGTCTAGGAGTGTGCTAAGTGAGGTAAGTCTCTGCCATCTTCTCACAGAAAATGTCATTTTAAAAACTAAGGAAAAAAACAAATAGAAGGTGAAAAGAAAGGTAGATTCTATTTGATTATATAACTAAGAAGAAAAGAAGCAATTTATAAGGAGACATTTTGCCCAATTATATGCCAATAAATCTGACAATCTAAGTGAAATGGAAATATAAATTATTCAGATTAACAGAAGAGGAAAAAATAATCTCATTTCAGAAAAAGAAATTGAACAAGTCATCAGTGAACTCCCAAAGAAAAAATGGATTCACAAGTGAATTCTACCAAACATTTAAAAAACAATTAATTTCAATAATATAGAAACTATTTAGAAAAACAGGCAAAGGAGTTCTATTGAATTTCTTTTACAACACAAATATAATTCTGATACCTAAATCAGGAAGAGCAAAAACAGAGAAAAAACTATAGACCAATCTCCCTAATAGGTGCTGATGCAAACAATTTAAATAAAATACTTGCAAAGAGATTACAGCAATATATCATAAGGGTAGGATTTATACCAGGAATGCAGAGCTGGTATAATACTAGGAAAACTATCAGCCTACTTGACCATACCAATAACAAAACCAATAGAAATCAAATGATTATCTCAATAGATGCAGAAGAGACTTGACAGAACACAAGGCTCATTCATATTAAAACATAAAAGAGCATAGGAATAAATGTAGCTTTCCTTAAGATGATAACTAGTATCTATCTAAAACTTTCAACTAGCATTATTTGTAATGGTTAAATAAGCAAGAAGCCTTCCCAATAATTGGATCAGGAGTGAAACAAGGATGTCCATTATGACACTATTATTCAATATTGTCCTAAAAATGCTAACTATAGTAAAAAGACAAGAAATTAAAGGAATTATAATAGGCAGTGAAGAAACGAAACTACCACTCTTTGCTGGTGATATGCTGATATAGAGAATCCTAGAGAATCAACTAAAAAGCTAATTAAAATAATTAACAACTTTAGCAAAGTTACAGGATATAAAATAAACCCACATAAATTATCAATCTTTCTATACATTATCTCTCTACATTTTTATATAATATATTTCTATATATTTCATATGTTGCCTATGGCAAGAGACAGAGAAATTCTATTTAAAATAACTCTAAACAATATAAAATACATGGACAGATCTACCTGCCAAGACAAACCAAGAAAAACCTTACAAAACACTTTTTACACAAATGATGTCAGATTTAAACAACTGGAAAAGCATTCACTGCTCATGGCTAGGGTGAACTAATATAATAAAATGCTAATTTTACCTATATTAATTTATTTATTCAGTGCTGTGCCAATCAAACTACCAAAAAATTACTTCATAGAACTAGAAAAAGTAACAAAATTCTTCTAGGAGAACAAAAGGTCAAGAATATCAAGGGAATTGATGGAAAAAAAAATCTGAAGGAAAGTGGCCTAAGTCATACCAGATCTCAAACTGTACTCTAAAGAGATAATCATTAAAACAGCGTGGTACTGGCTAAGAAACAGAGTGGTAGATCAGTGAAATAGTTTGACAAATGCAAAAATCCAAGTTTTGGGGACAAGAACTATTTGATAAAAATTGCTAGGAAATCTGGAAAGCAGTCAGGCAGAAAATAGGTACAGACCAATATTTCACACTATACCTAGATAAGGTCAAAATGGATACATGATTTAGACATAAAAGGTGATACTATGAAAATTAGAGGAGAAAGGAATATTTTACCTGTTGGATCTATGGACATAAGAAGAATTTATGCTCAAACAAGAGATAAGCAAGTATTATAGGATATATAATATAAAGGAACACAGAAAACTGGGACAAAAATGTTTATATGTTTCTCTAATAAAAAACCTTATTTCTCAAATATATGGAATTTACGAAGAAACAAGCAATAAGAAAGGATGTAAAATAGGAAATTACATTTGGTTACAAGTTTTTACTTCTCTTACATCAAATTTAAAAGTTTTTGAACAAAGAAAACCAATGTAGCAAAGATTAGAAGAAACTCGGGGAACTGGGGAAAACTTTTTATAGCAAGTTTCTCTGATAAAGACCTCATTTCTCAGACATAGAGAAATGAGACAAAGTTATAAGTAGTCATTCTCAAATGAAAAATGGTCAAAGGTTGAAGTAATAAAAGCCATCAATAACCATACAAAGATGTTCTAAATCACTAAATCTAAATCTAAATTAGAGAAATGCAGATTAAAAGAACTCTGAAATACCACCTCATACTTATAATGCTGATGAGAATGTGAAAAAATTGGGACAATTATGTACTATTGATGAAGTTTTGAACTAATTCATCCTTTCTGGAGAACAATTTGGAACTATGCCCACAGGCTATAAAACTATGCATACCCTTTGACCCAACAATACCACATTTAGATCTCAGGCCAAAAAGATCAAAGAAAAAGGACCTATGTGTACAAAAATATTCATAGCAGCTCTTTTTGTGGCAGCAAAGAATTGGAAATTGAAGGGAAATGGCTGAAAAAACTGTAGTATAAGGTTGTGATGGAATATTGCTGTGCTATAAGAAATGACCAGCAAAACCTGTAAAGTTTTATATGAACTGATGTGCTATGAAGTGAGCATAACCAGGCAAACATTGTACAAAGTAATACTAATATTGTAAGACAATCATATGTATGATCTATACCAAATCGCTTGCCTTCTCAAGGTGGGGTGAGGGGAGGAAGGGAATCAGAATTTGGAACTCACAATTTTAAAAAACATATCTTAAGGGGGCAAGTAGATTGACAGCCAGGCCCAGAGATAGGAGGTCCTGGGTTAAAATGTGGCCTTAGATACTTCCTAGCTGTGTGACCCTGGGCAAATCACTTAACCCCCATAGCCTAGCCCTTACCATTCTTCTGCCTTAAAACCAATACACAATATTCATTCTAAGATGGAATATAAGGGTTTAAAAAAATAAAATAAAAATAAACAAATCTTAAAATTTTTGTTTATACATAATTGAGAAAAAATTAAATGTTAAAAAAAATCTTTTCCTTAAACATGCCATTCTACCTTTTGACTCTGTATCTTTGCACAGGCTGTCTCTCAGAACTGTGATGTTTTTGTCCTAGAATTCTGAGTTACCTTGAAAGCTTTGTCCATCTGTGCCACCACCTATAAATAGGTTTTTGCTAATCTGCTTACCACTTTGTCCCCTCTCAATTTTTTTTGAAAATATACTTTGTATTCACTTATCTGTACGTGTCTCCCTACCCAAATAGAATATAAACTCCTTAAGGGCATGGACTATTTCATTTTTGTTTTGTCTGGTATAGTAGATACTTGTGAAATGGAATTGAATTATATTAAAAACTATATGCCCACCAGAAATGTCTATAAGGATGGAGATGGAAGGGATCTTAGTTATCAACCTCCTCATTTTACAGATGAAGAGGAAACAAAAAGATGTAAAATGATTTGGTGGTTGGTAGAAGAAGCAGTTCTCCTAAATAAATGTTTACTAAACATGTCCAACATGATTTCAATATCCTTATTTTCACTCTTTTCAGTTCCTTCTACTTTTCTTCCAACAATATAGACAAATTTCTTCTTATTCCCTTCATCTGTCATAGGAAATTTCTAAACACCAAAATGTTTAGACAGTACATCTAAGCAATCTCTAAGATTCTTCTGTAGTTGGAACAATAGCCATTTTCAGAGAATTCCCATGATCTGAGGCTTCTATCTGAGTCTACCATAGAAGTTCATCCTTCCCCTCAAAGCTACCTGATAAATATTCATGCTAAATGTAAGATCACTGATAGCATATTTTGGGTTTTACTGTACTGTTGCTCCCTATTCAGCCAGGAAGTAGTCCAAAGCTCATATGTCTACCAGGCTTCAAGTACTTTAATAAGTCCACACCAATTTCCCATCCTGATTCTAGGATTCCTATGTTGTTTTAATTCTCCTTCCCCACTCAATTTCCTTTTCCCATTTCTATTCAACTGAAGTTTAGGGACCTTAGTGAAGTCAATGGGCAGCCTACTTCTTACTTATATACCAAGACCGGAAGAGGCTCAGGGAACAGAGTCCCTTCAATTCAATCAAGATCTTTTATATATGCTGTGAGGCTTAGAGAAGAGGGTGACTCTTATTAATCCTTCCATTCACTCTTCAGATTTGGTTTAGGGTATTTGGCCACTGAAAATCCCATAAAAATGATGGTTCGGGATAGGCCATACGTCTGCTAGATAATAGAGGATATGAAAGAACAAAAGTCTACTTTCTGGGGACACCTATTATGCCAATCTCTGCAAAATTTCTTATCCCACTGGTGTTATTCACGGCCTGACTACTGAAAGAGATGAGTATTGAAAGAAGCTAAATATAGGTACTGTTATGGATAAAAGGGAGGACATTAAAATCGGGGGTGCTCTCCTTCCCTTGCTGAGTGACGGAGGGGTAAAGGTGATTGAGGTAATAGGAGAGGAATGACAGGGATGGCTGAGTCTAGGGAGGAATGGTATTAGGTTGGTAAGGGTACAAGGGTGAGGTGTTCAGGAGAGGCAGCTAACACAGACTAGACACCCAAGCTGGAGACAGAGGATACTGAAGGGAAATAGGCTGAACCCTTCTAGGCAGGAAAGGTACTTCTACAAACACGAAAAATAGGGCCAGACAGAAATGATTGAAATCTGACTTGAGGGCTTTCTTGTCAGTTTCTTAAGTCCTCAAAGGAGGAATCACAAGGCTCCTCCCTGTCAGTGAAACTGAAGGGATCCAGGAGGAAGTGTTGGGCAACTACTTCCTCCCAAGATGGATGCCTCCAGTTTCCCTCAAGAATAAAGAGAATAATTCCTTCCCCTTCAACCCTTGCCTAATTCTTCAACACAATGATTCTCCAAAGGGTATGATTAGGTAATAAAGGGATTTATTAATGTTCAGGGTTGGTCAGGAAGGAGAGAGGGGTTTGGGGTTTCTGACAGCCACTAAGGGAGAAACTCAAGATTGGGGAGGGTCACAGGAATGGGTTAGACTGAGAGAGGACCTGCTTCTCTCAGCCAGGGAAGATTTGGCTGCTTTTAAAGTAGAAGATATACTAAAAGGATAGTTTTGAATTCAAGGATGTCCTACTTGCCTATTGGAAAAACTAAACCCACAAAGTCTATTCGCTAAAAACCCAAAAGCCACCCTGCCTCCCAGAGCCCCAGGAAAAGAGGCAGGGAAAACAGGGAAACAATATGGAGAAGGTCAGGGAGAGGTCCAGAGAAATTAGCTAGGTTCAAATTGTTCAGAGACAAAGCACAGGCCAAAGCAAAACCAAAAGCCAGAGCAGAGCTCTAATTGATCCTTCCGCTCTGTTCAAGGCTCAGGAACCAACTGACAACTCTCAGAATTCTAAGGCTACTAACTGCCAGAAGTTTTCAGTTGGCCCCCTGCAAGAGCAAAAGCCTCTCTTGCATCTTTTGCATTACAGTACACACACCTACGTACACACACACACACACACACACACACACACACACACACACACACACAAGTGAAGCTGTGATTAATTGTATTTAGCTTATTGCAGATATGAGAAGCAAGCAGTATGTATGCAAATGCAGGGCATAGTCTCAGTTCTTGCCCCAAGGGATCTTATTTTCTAGTTAGGGGGAATCAGCATAACCCTGACTTTGATTCTGAGAAAATACGGCAATAAGCAACATGACTTGACAGAAGGCATTTGGGAATAAATAACATTGGAAATGTTTATAAATAGGCAGTCAGATATAAAGCAGTATTTCAAGATTATGTATCTACTATGAGCAAGCCACTGGGGAGATAAAAAGTAAGACCTCAAGGAGCTTCTACTCTACTGAGGGATAAAAAATATACACAGATTGGTATATTGGTATATCCATATAACATACGTACAAAGTGACTTGGAAGGAATGATACCAACAACTTGGAGAAACAGGAAATCTTTAAAAAGTCACTTGAACTGAGTCTTAAAGAGAGCCAAAAAGCCAAAGTGAGAAGAAAAAAAAAAAGCATTTCAAGCATGCAAGAGAGTCTCAACAAAAGTGCTGAGGTGAGAGATAGAATATCATGTTGGTTTAGCATTATATAGAACAGACTGGCTGAAAGAAGGCATTAGATGGAATAATGTATAATTAGCTTGGAAAGGCAGGCTAAAGACAAACTAAATATTTAAATGTCATTGCAAGCTGTACTTTACCAGGCAAAGGGAGCCATTGAAGTTTCTTAAGAGAGAGTGACATCATCAAATCTGTGCTTTAGGAATATCAGTTTAGCAACTATGTGGAAAATGGATGTAAAAGGGTTTGACTGCAGGCAAACAAACAGGGAGTCTACTGCAATAATCTAGGGAAGAGGTAATAGCCTGAGGGCAACTGGAATGTCAGTGTAGAGAAAGGTACCCATGTGAGAGATGTTGAGGAAGTAGACTGATAAGCCTTGACAATTGATTTGATATAGGGAGTGGTAGATAAGAAAGAAGAATCAAGTATTACTCAAGGTCATAAATTTGGGTGGCTAGAAAAAGTTAGTGCCTTCCATGAAACAGGAAAATTAAGAACATTAAGCAGCAGAGAGGAAAGCGCCTAGGACAAACAAATAAATCCCAAGGTGCTCCTGCAGACTGAGAAAGATTGGTAACACAAAAACCCAGAAAGGGAAGAGCTATCAAAAAGGAGTGGGGGGCAAGTAATTAAGAAGATCATCCACCATGATCAGGTGGGATTTATAACAGGAATGCAAGGTTGGTTCAACATTAGGAAAACCATCCACATTATTGACCATATCTACAATCTAACAAACAAAAATCACATGGTCATCTCAATAGATGCTGGAAAAGCCTTTGACAAAATACAGCATCCATTCCTATTGAAAACACTGAAAAGTATAGGAATAGAAGGACCTTTCCTAAAAATAATAAATAGTATATACCTAAAACCATCAACAAACATCATATGCA